>NW_024582064.1:0-204328 GCF_017639235.1 Corvus kubaryi | reverse complement strand
CCGCCGCCGCCGCTCGGCCGATGCGCCCGGAGCCATGGACAAGATCCTGGAGGGGCTGGTGAGCTCGTCGCACCCGCTGCCGCTGAAGCGGGTGATCGTGCGGCGCGTGGTGGAGTCGGCGGAGACGCCGCTGAGCCAGGCGCAGTGCCGCGCCATGTTCGCGCTCGGCACCCGGCTAGTGCTGCAGGGCCCCGACCCCTTCCAGCGGCAGGTGGGGCGGCAGGTGCTGGACGCCTACGGCCGCTTCCACCGCGCCGAGTTCGAGGCGTTCTTCAACCGCGGGCTCGTCCTCGGGCTCCTGCAGCGCGGCTACGGCGAGCTGAGCAACCGCGATCCCGCCATCCTCGACTACATCCAGGCGGGGCTGCGCCTCATCATGAGCTGCCCCTCGGTGCTGGAGCTCTTCGAGCTGCTGCAGGTGGAGGCGCTGCGCCTGGTGTGCGAGCGGCCGGCGCCGCCGCTCTGTGCCCGCCTCTGCCAGCTGCTGGGTGACTTCCCGCAGTGCCTGCCCCGCGGCAGGAAGCTGTCGCTCGCCTTCTGCCAGCAGCTGGTACGCAGCATCGCCCACTTCCAGAGTCAGGGCACCCGGGAGGCCGAGTTGCGCCTTTACGTCTCGCAGGTGACCCAGGTCAGCGCGCTGTTGAGGAGCGTCTGGAAGGCCGAGCCGGACACGCTGCTGCCCTCCCTGCAGGAGCTCTTCGCTGTCATCTCCGCCGCGGGTGAGTGAGAGCGGCGCGGAGTAATGGGGGCGTGGGTTATCCAGGGAAAAGCAAAAGCCTTAGCGCAAGCGATGGGCGCTCTGCAGGCATCGCCTGGGAGCCACTGCTTTCTCACCCAGATATTAAAAGGCAACTTTTTGATGGTAGAGAAAGCAAAGCCTTTTTTATTTCTTGCCCACCCCTAAAAGCTAGAATGGAAATAGTGATTTATTTTGCTGCAGAGCAGGATCGTGTTTGGAAAAACTCCTGGTGCGGTGCTTTAAATGAGATACTGAAATGAAGTTTTTGGGTGCTGTGTTAGAAAGATTTAAAGCTGTTAGTAGTAAAATGCATATAAATATCTCAAAGGCTGTTGCTAAGAGGTTGGTGTCAGACTCTTTGGTGCCCAGCAACATGACAAGGAGCAAGGGCCATTAACTAAAATACAAGTTTCACCTTAACATGAGGAAGAACTTTAGATTGAGGGTGGCAGAGCCCTGGAACAGGCTGCCCGGGGTGGTCATGGAGTCTCCGTCTCTGGAGACATTCCAAACCGACCTGGGCATGTTCCTGTTTTACCTGCTCCAGGTGACCCTGCCTTAGCAGGGAAGTCGGGCTACGTGATCTCCAGAGGACCCTTCTAACACAATTCTATGATTCAGTGAAAAGCTGCTATTCCTCCTTGCTCCTTGGAACTGTTTACCAAGTTGGGATTTATAAATACGTATACATAATATATATAAAAGCAATATATAGACCTTTGCTCTTTTAGGAAGAATCTAGTGCCTGAGTAATGGAAATGTGATTGTAAATAGGTTCTTTCTGACTTCTGAAATCTCTGAAGTACTATGTTAGTTCCCATTGGAAAGTGCCTTTGCTGTTGAGGTGCCTGGGAAACTTAACATTGCATTTTGCCATAAGTGGTATGGTTAGCAGAGAGTTGTTGAGATAGGACATGAGGAATACCATCTGCACTAAATCCCTAGGCTTAACATGATGTATAATAAACAACTTACAGTACTTCTTTTTAGAAAAATACAAAACCTACTTATCAATTCCACTTAGGGTAGAGGAGGAGGAGGAAGTTGTCAGATGGTCACTTTCTTGCATGGATATGAAATGAACTAAAGGAGTTTGTAATTCAGTGCTGTTCGTTGTCCTTAATTCATTGAAATATTTTAATTTTGGTTTCATTTGTGATAATACAATGCAAGATGTAGGATAGATTTATTGTCACTTTCAAACTATGGCGAAGTTGTAGGATAGAACATAAAGCTTACTTTTTTTTGTGGGGTTTTCTTTTTAGTTCCTTACATTATGTCTTGTTCACCTATTACAGATACTTCATTCGAACCTTCTGTTGCACTGGCAAGTCTTGTGCAGCACATACCATTGCAGATGATTACAGTACTCATCAGGAGCCTTACTACAGATCCTAATGTGAAAGATGCAAGTATGACTCAAGCTCTGTGCAGGTAATGTATTTCATTGTGAAGGGAGAGAAGTCTCTTAATCTTGCCTTTTTGGACGTTATTTGTTACTTAGGTTCCATTAAAAAAACAACCAAACAAAAACATAGAAAAGAGGAACTTTTAAGATGGTATTCCAAGACATGCTTTTGGCATGTGAAGGTTATAAAGAGATCTGTATGTGTGTATATATATATGTATATATAGATAGATAGTTATATGATGCTGTGGATGTTACTGGCATGGTTTCAGTTTAGGGTTGCTGCCTTCATTGCTATTGTGGCTTCATTCTCCAGCCCTACTGAGGTGGATGAAGAGAGTTAAATAAAAACTAAGAGGAAACACCTGTGTTCCTCCTAGATGGCCTCTTGAGTGAGGTTTCCTACCTTCTGGAAGATGGCATAAGTAGGAAGCTTCATGGGGTTTGCAGTCAAGCTGAGAAACAAGGCCTTGTTTTCAGGAGATGAACCTTTCTGCTTTTCCAAGAAGCAGGGTAGAATTCTCACATGATTGTTTTAACCATCGTCTCCTGCTCTGAAGAGAGGAGGCAGTTCAAAATGAGTTCTACTGCTTAGTTTTGAGGGTTTTTTCTGCTTAGATATCATCACAATTTTTTAGTAGGATTCACAGAGAACAGTCTCTATTACCCTTTTTACTCAAACCCTCTTAGGTTTTTTGGATGTTCTTTGAATGACAGAAGAATAGGAATGATGTAAAAGCAATTGCATATTATCTAACCTTGAGTAAACGTGGTGGAGATGAGTAGCAGTGTTAACAGACTGGGATTCAGATTGCAATCTTGGTTAGTATCTTCGGATATGTGAATAACAGTGACGTAGAAAGACGACAGTGATAGAAGGATGAAGACCATTGAAGAAGCTGTTATTGAGCACTGAAGGGTAGAAAAATGGGTAGTGCAGTTAAGTAGGGGACTCTTAGAAATTTGTCTTAAACTAAGAGTTTAATGTCTGCAATATTATTACTTTTAAGTACATCCATCTGAGTGTAGTGCAGTACTTAGGCATTCATGTAGTGTAGCACTTGAATATCTTGGTGAAATACTGAGGGCTTTTTCACACTGAAAACATTTCTTGTGTATACAGTAAGTTGAGAAGCTGTATTTCAGTCGAAAACATAGTGAAAAGAAGCAGCACTAGTAATACAATTTGGAGTAAGACATGTTGTTTAGGGATTTTAAAAGAATTTCCTTCACTGAAGAGATGTCAGCAAAGCTGTGTGCCCAGTCTAAATGTCAGAGCTGGGGGATTCTGGATTTGGGCATACTAATAATTTGCCAGTAGTGTGCTGGTGATTAATTTTCAAGTTACTGTAATTTTAACATTTATGTTGCATTGCTGCATCAACACAGTATGATCATATAACTGTAGCCTAAGAATGGCTTCGCTGTGTGCCTCTGCTTAGGGAATTAATGCAGTGCTGAGCTTTGGTTACAACAGGAGCTGTTATTATCGTGTAAGAGCTCTTTTTTTACTACTAGCCATGTAGTGGGTTAGTTTTTCTCTTGTTTGGAAAGGGACGGGCAATCTTACTTGCTTTGTTCATTTTTTGAGGTAATACTCAATCTCAACAGCCTCTAGCTTTGTTCCATGGAACCTTGTTGGTTTTGTTTCTGGATATTCTCATGTCAACACTGCATCCAGCTTCTTTCTCTACCTCTGGCAGCCCTTTGCAGTTATTACTCTCTTCTGGCTTAGTGGAGCAATTGTAAAGAGGTTAATGCAGCTGGAATGTCTGGAATACCAAATGACAACGCAATCATCAGGCAGCATTCCCAGGAGATGCAGAACTCCAGGCACAGCAAGGTCTGATGAGAGTCAGCAGAGCTTTGGTGACTGTAAATTAGAGACCTTGTTGCTCACTTCCTAAGTACAACTTCATGGCACTGCAAAGTCTGTCTAAAGTTGAATACAGAGTAGTAAATAATTTATATTTAACAGACTCATAAATTGAGTTTATTCAGAGGGGGCAGTATATTAGACACAGGACAGTGTTAAAAAGGGTACTTGGCTTTTGGCATGAGCTGTTTTTGATTCACTCAGCTGTCTCATGAAACCTTACCTGAATCATCAGTGAGGAAAAGCAGAAAATTGTTGAATCTCCTTGAGGGTATATGGCTACTTTAAGGGTCTACTTCAGAACTCTGGGGGAAAATGGACTAGCTGTACTCAGGATCCTGACAAGTGTAATGTTTCTTTGCACTTCAACCCAAGTATCTTTGTTAAGAGAAACTGAAAATTTTGCTAAGAAAAACTGCAGGTATAACCACGTGCTCTGTCCTATTGGAAAAAATGTAAAATACTGTAAAATACTTGTAATTTATTGGGGGTGCCAGATGGTCTGAGGATCGTCTGTTGCTATTTTGGGGGTTTTTTTCTAATCTCAGTGATTCAAACCTGAGGTTCCAGATTCTTTGATGTGGTGAATAAGATATTTTGTGAAAAAAGTTACTGTCTGAGATTGCGCAAATAACTTATTTTTCTATTTGAAGATAGCAAAAATACCGTCCTTATTAGGCACATATATGGGTAAAAGACCTGCTCATTTTAGGGTGGTATGAGGCAGAAGGTCCTCTTGAGGCTTTTAAGGTTCTCTTAATCTGGTCAAACCCAAAAAAGCATCCTATGTTTATATTCATGATCATCATGGCCCATACTACTATCTGCCTCTGTATTAAAAATGCAGTCATTGATTGCAAACGAGCAGAAGCCAAGTAAATGCAGCCAAAATACCTAATCTTCACCTACCAGGTCTAAGATTTGATCCATTTTGGGACAGTCTCAAGCAGGTCTGCGAGTTCACTTCTGTTTCTTCTTCTGGCTTTTGTTTCTGCTCTCAAAGGCATTAACTGTCAAGATTAACAGTCAGATGATAGATGATGTAGGGCTCTACAGAATACTTGTCTCAACAGTTAAGAAAACGAAATATATTTTCGTTAGGCTTAAATTAGCTGTGCATATGTTTCTGCCACTGCTGAAAAATAGCAAGCCTACAAATCAGGGAGGGGAAGATTTGAAGATGATTGGGCTATGAGTTGTGGAGGTTTTTTTTAGGTTGAGGTTATTGCAAACAAAAATAGTTTGGGCCTGTGTTTTTGATTGTTTTAGAAAGTACATGAGAAAGTTGCTCAGGGTAAACATGTTCGCATTTAACATCTTGAGGAAATGAGAGCTTTGTGTAAGTTCAGAGCAATTATTACCATGTCGCCATGTTTCTTTGCAAATTTTTTTTTGTAGTAACATGGAAGAAGATTTGTGCTTGTTTGTTAAAAAGGCAGTTCTAAAGATCCCTTTTTTTAGGGAAACCATTGAATTTTATATGTGCAGATAGTACCTAATTCTAAGATACGTATATGTGTGTATATATATATATACACATACATATATATATATATATATATATAAAATAACTTGTCTCAGTATCTGTCCACTCTTGTGGTAGAAAGTTTTTCCTTCAACTTAATTAGTGCTGCCTCATCTTGTTTGATGAAGGGGGTCTTGTCAATTAAAGAAAATTCAAAATATTGCCAAGTAAAATCTCAGAAGAACAAAGCCTAAACTTCATGTTTTAGCTGGCACTCCCTTACAATATTGTCTGTGTCTTAGAATTGCTTCAGCTAATCTGCTTGTCTGCCTTAAGGATCAGTATAAATTGACTATTAATTTAGAAGGATAGAATACCTCTGGTTTCTGTTCCTGATATTTCACTATATTTTCTAGGTACTCAGCTTTTTTCTTAGCCCAAGCGAAATTCTTCCTTTTGAGATGCATGTAGACTCCAGACTGCTCAGTGTATTTAAAATTACTAGATTTTACCATTAAGAGTATTTAAGCTGGCTTCCAGGAGTGTAGTTGTAAGTTGAAGAGGTTTCCTTAATGGTCAGTTTTGGTCTGCTTTGGGGTAAAAGGTGTAAGAGGGGAAGTTACCAGGCACAGGCACTTTTTCAGTAGTAAGTTTTTCCCAGATGTTAGCTTAGTGTTTATAAAATCAGGGTGCATTTTCTAGACTTAACAAGAAACAATACAAAAGACTGGCTTTTATATGGTTATGTATTTTTGGGGATGCATATTTGCTTCAAATATATTAAATAAATCATTATTAATTTCAAACTTAAATTACTTGAGATATAATCAAAATTAATTTACCACTTGCATAACACTCCTGCATTAGTTATTGTGAGTCTTATTGTATAAGCCTGTAACAAGGTAATATAGAGTATCTTTTTCATTGAGATTAAAGTTAGGGGCATATTCGTTTTTTTAATTTTTTTTTTGTTCTCCAATTGCCTTGCAGAATGATTGACTGGCTATCCTGGCCTCTGGCTCAGCATGTGGAAACATGGGTGATTGCACTGCTGAAGGGATTGGCCGCAGTCCAGAAATTTACCATCCTCATTGATGTCACTCTGCTTAAGATCGAACTGGTATGTTGGACAAGAGCATTCAAAACTGAGGGAGAGGGAAACGAATTGCTAACACCTATGCAATTGTGTAGCATCTTTTTTTATTGCAACATACAGTTTCTTCTTATTCTGAAAATATGATGTAAATGCATCTATAGCTGTCATTTGCATGTAATGATTTTGTCTGTTTCAAATTGGTTGTGTGTTCGAAGATTTGTTTCTGTGTTTACTGAAATTTTACTTTGCAGATTTCCTGAAATAAATGTGGGTTTTTTTAGGTCTTTAATCGACTTTGGTTTCCTCTAGTGAGGCCTGGTGCCCTTGCTGTCCTTTCCCACATGTTACTTAGCTTCCAGCATTCTCCAGAAGCTTTCCATTTGGTGAGTTACTAAATAACTGTTTTTCAGTGATTTGAAATGTCACTCACTGTGTGATTTCTGAAATGGGTGTAAAGAGCAACAGAATTGATGTGCTTGGATTTCTGTTGGAAGGTCCTAGAATCAGATTCCCATGGTCACAAGGAAGGCTTTTTAGCTTCCAGATTCAACCACTTCTTATATAACTGGAAGCAAGCATTGTCTTTCCTTGTATGTACTTATTTCAGGCAGTAGTATCTGTGCACCACATTTCGACTGCATGCTTCTGGAAATCCATTTTATGTGCGTGTAACTGGCTGATAAAGTTGGCCTGCAAGTAGGTTTTTGAGGACAGCTGATGGGGAAAACAGATAACCAGTTATCTGCTCTATGTAACCTAGTCACCCTGAATAGGCTTGTGAGACCAAGAAGTACTTCCCTTCCAGAAAGCTGTGCTGTCTGTGTCAATGTTCATGGACAAATTAAAGGACACCATTTTTAATGGCCCCTCTCCAAAATGCATTTCATTAGTTAAGGCTACAGATAGGAGGGTGTGACAGTGGCTGTTTGTATTACTACAGAAAGGTGTTCAACTTAAAGTTTAAGAGAAATATGTCTGAGATTTAATAGTAACAACCTGGCACATTGTTTCTAAGCTGTCCCCGAGGCTCTGAAGGGATATCAAACCCTTTGGTTAATGTCAATTGCCTTATGCCTGTTACATTGCTTTTTAACGAGAGATGTCTGAAGTTTCTTCACTGCCCTAATCTTGGTTTAGGATAGAAATTTGAGTCACAAGCCAAGTAGCCTTAAATATGCTCAAAACATAAATATTTCATATATTTACTGTCTTGCTTTTCTTCTTTTTTCCTAAGAGAGACAAAACATTAGAAAAAATGTAAAATATGAGATAGCTTATTCTAGAAAGGAATTTGATTTAACAAGAATTTCTGTTGGAGGCTGCATGCTGTACTGCATAAATACCTCCCTTCAAGATTTCATGAGCATTTTTGCTCTATTTTAAACAATTTTCTTCACTATCATTTTTTGTGCTACTACTATAATTTAATATTCTGTAATATTTTCCTTCACTTAAAGTGCTTGTTTACTTCTTTATAACAAATGGTCTGATTGTGAAAGGGTCAAATGCATATTTGATAAATAGAAATGAATTTACTTGGTAATGCATCTGAGATTACATTCCCCCTCCTTACACTTGAGCATCATTAGCATAAATTAGTTTGGTATTTTTATAGCAGAAGCAGTCTTGCACTTATGATGTAGAACTTATGATGATCAAAACTCTACTGATGTACAAAAGTTTATTGCAGCCTCAGGTCAGAAGTGGTAATTCTGTGTTTATTCAAAGTGTAACTTTCAGTATTACCCAGCCTGCAGAATATGACTCTCTTTGACAGAACTGAGAACCTCTACTTTTTCTGTTCTTCCCATCTGCTTTGTCTGTGCAGAATTACCGTATCTCAGATCTACTTGACACAAATCTCCTTCTTGGAGCCCAGTAGTCGCTTTCTCATTGCTATGTACCCACATTTATAAAGTGGAAGATGGAATTTTTTCATTGCAATAGCTTTCACTATTGACTTGTGGTACAGTGAACACTTCATCTTTGTTTTTCTTTTTAAACAGTGGATATCTTGCTTACCTAAAGAGCAGAGTTTATTTATCAGAGATGTAAAAATATTTTTTATACTCAGAGAATAACCAATATTTGAAAAAGTGGCAAACCAGTATTTTGCACCTGGCCCCTTTTACTCTGGTGTTTTGAACTATATCAGTTCTTGTAATTGGTATACCTTCCTCAAATTCCTGTATTCTTATCATTACTGTTCTGTATTTCATGTCTTTAGCTTACAAATTGTTTGGTAGTAATTAATGATGAGAAATTATTCTCTCAATTTCTTTCACAGTTAATCAATTTTGATCACTTGGAAACTGGCAAAGGTGTCTGAAATACTTTGGTTCACAGTGAGAAGTCCCTACTTTTTGTGAATTGCTTTGAAGTAAATTTCTACTTGATATCTTAGGACTTATGTCTCGTGCATTTAAAAATAGAGAGCTGTGCTGAAGAAGAGGAAGGAGATGAAGTAAACATTTCTGAGTCTAATCTGACCCAATTTAAATTAGTCCTGAATCTGAACTAAACCTCGAAAGAGATTACCATGGCTTTGGTGAACTTCCAGCTCATAGTACCTGGCGTGGTCGTGGTTCATGGTAGCTGAGGTGCCTCACTAGGTGGAGCTATGGGCCAGTTTCCTCCTTGCAGGAATAGCAGGAATGTATTCAGTGGCTTGGGATTCCAAGCATTAGATTCTGTTGTAGGAAAATTGAGAGGTTTGTTTTAAAAACCGTATCTGTGAATTTAGAATAGGATACTAAACTGATAGTGGTGGCACAAAAGCAAAATGTTTGCAGTTAATATCCTTAATAAGATGAGTACTTTTGGACACTCGACTATTTAAAATCTTAGCATGCACCTTCTAAATTCATAAAGTGCCAAAACTTGCTATGTGAGCTAAAGAGAGCACTGAATAATTAATTGTGCTGCTTTGAAAATTGTCATGTGTAAAGAATGTGTGTTTTTCAAGTCATTGTTTTTCAACCACTTCTTATTTAATAACAAAAGATCCCCTGTCATTTGGCATGCATAAACCAATGAAGTTCAATGAAGTATTTTGTAGAAGAAAAAAACAATGAGAAAATGCAGTTAACACCTTTTTGTTTCTTTGTTTTCCCATTCAGATTGTCCCGCATGTGGTCAGTTTGGTTCACTCCTTCAAAAGAGATGGCTTGCCTTCCAGTACAGCCTTTTTGATGCAGTTGACTGAGTTGATACACTGTATGATGTATCATTATTCAGGGTTTCCAGAGCTCTATGAACCCATTCTGGAAGCTATTAAGGTACATTAGGAATGTTAAGAGGGTGGAATGTTTTTTGTTTTCCCAGACATGAAGCTGTAGTTGCACAGATCTAAATTTTTTAGAGCTTCCACGTGAAGAAAAGAGCTAACCACACAGTCTCATGTCAACCCTCTGTTTGAAATACAGAATAAATATAAAGCTTTGAAGGAGAAGGTTGAGGGGAGGGGAGGGAACAAGGGCAGGGAGGGCTGTTGTATCTCCCTAGGCTATCAGGGGCAGCAGGAAGACCCTGAAGCAGAACTGAGAAGCAGGGGGAGATAGGTCCTGCCATTCAGCAGTATTCTATTATAGAAACAAATACAAAAACCTATTAAGTGTGTTAAATGTTTCTCTTGTAGGATATGCCCAAACCCACTGAAGAGAAGATTAAGTTGATTCTCAGTCAGAGTGCCTGGACTTCTCAATCCAGTTCTTTGCCATCTTGTTTATCTAGACTTTCTGGAAAATCTGAAACTGGGAAGACAGGCCTAATAAATCTAGGAAATACTTGCTACATGAACAGTGTTATTCAGGCACTTTTTATGGCTACAGAGTAAGTGCTTCTTAACACCTCTTTTCATTGCAAATAATTCTTGCAGTTACTGCGCTCTTGATTTTCACAGAATAGCAACATATCCTGGGGTCTCTCAGCTTGCCGGATCTGAGTGGAGTTTTTTGCACTCAGTTACTGATTGCTTTGTTCAAGTCCAGCTCTGGAAACTGCAATTTTAGCCACTAAAAATCCTGATCCTTCTGCCCAGTGTCAAAAGACAAGTCGTTTTTTCCTCACTGTCCTTGCTCACTGCAGTATTGTAAAAGTTTTTGGTGATGTTTTGTTATAATCTGGAAGGTACTAAAAAAATTTCTCTGCAGCCCATTCCTACACTTTTAAATGCTTAAAGACATAGGTATTTTGCAGTGTTAGTCTTACTGTACAGTAATTTTGTATGTGCATTAGAGCAGAGTCCCAGGATTAAAGGGAAGTGTTACATGTTTTGTTTTCTTTCAATTTGAAGTAATTATCTGAGCTGGAATGATAACTGCATTGTTAGAAGTCTAGCGAGGAAGCTGATGTCTTTCTTTCATTTCAGTTTCAGAAGACATGTTTTATCTCTGAATCTAAATGGCTGTAATTCCCTAATGAGAAAATTACAGCATCTTTTTGCGTTTTTGGCCCATACCCAGGTATGTCAGTTTTCCATCTCTTTCTTTCCATTGCTTTTCTTTAAGCCTAGATCTATATACCAAAATTGAGAAACAAACATGATGCCATGGGAGTCCTCTTGAGTATACCAAGTATAAATATTATAGTTTTGTATGGGAATGAGTCTGCCTTCAGATGCTCAGATGGTGTGGATGGACTTATGAAATACACATTTTTCTAAGTGGAAGATGTTGGCATTTTGTTGTTTTTATAAAAAGGCAGTGATAGGTTTTCTTTGAGAAGCAAGAGTGAGGAAATCTAAATAAGACCTGAGTTGATATACAAGCTGATTTTATGTATCTTTCTAGGGTAAGCTGTGACCTTCTTCAGTGATTTTTACACTATATTTTATTGTAGTTCAAATTCTAATGTGAACATTATTAGAATGTTCAAAACATTCTGCTAATGCTAGAAAGGCACAAGACACTTCTGTTCTCCTTAAATAATGCAATAAACTTGTGAAGGGAATGAGGCCAGATGAGCTTCAAAATAAATGGATACTTATGAAGTACTGGTGTTCTCAAGAAAGCAAACAGGTTTTTTAACTCACCAGCAAGAACAGTAGCTGCTATTATGCATAATATCTGGCTTGCACTCACTAAACATTAATATTTGCCAGCAGGATGAACTATTTTTATCTTTACTAGAGACAATTGCTACAAAATTAATGGTTCTCCCTTCATATAATTAAGTTGTATAAATGTTTGTGTACCATGTGTTTCATTCAGCTACTCTGGGATAATGTAGTCCAAAGTTCAGCTGTTAATATTAAAATAATATAACCAATTTTTTAAGTAGTTCCTATGTAACCTTGCCTGTCCTCCTCTCACTTGAACAGAGGGAGGCATATGCTCCTAGAATTTTCTTTGAAGCTTCCAGACCACCATGGTTCACCCCTCGATCCCAGCAGGATTGCTCAGAATATCTCAGATTCCTGCTAGACAGGTATGGTTATGGTGCCATTAATGGGAATGAATCTACAGCCTTACCACTTAATGTTGAACTCTTAGGAGCAGTTGTGTAACAGTTCCACTGCTGAATGGGGATCAGGAATTCTCAACCTCATTCCTGTCCTTCTCTGGTCTTCTGTATGGTCTGTGAACTACTTTTCTTCATGGGTTTAATCTGTGGTAAAGTCTGGATGCCATCTTGAATCCACATAATTAAAAACAGGCTATGGTGGTAACAATGTGCCACTTTTACAAACTTAAACATGGGTGTTATGTTCGAGTCGTGGTCCTGTTCTTAAATTAATGTGGTTGCTGAAAGCAGTTTGGTTGTGCTTCTGGAATTTTGTGTTGGTGGAGATAGCTGTATTTCATACAGGGTAAAAAAGTCACAGAGATGTACATGTCATTATAACCAGTTAATTAAGCAAGCAATTAACTGTGGCAGAGATAGAGCAGTAATACCTAAATTTGTTAATAACCCTCTTTATTTTTGGCTTGCTGAGATGTGGCTTAAGCAATATTACTTTAAGACACATTCCACTTCTGGAGAAATTTATCTCAATAGTGAAATAGTGTTCTTTTATTTTTTCCCCTTGTCTTGGGTTTCTTTTTTGGTTTGGATTTTCTTGCTGTATTTTCTTAACTTTCCTGGCTGCAGAATTCTGACATTTTCTTCAGAAGTAGTCTGGCAGTAGATAAATAGCTACTTACTGTCTTACAAAATCTGACATACAGGACCAGTCAACTCGAGAGCTGATTTACTAAGACAGTGTAATGGTAAATAATAAAAACATTGTTAGGTTCTTTTAATACTTGCCAGTTCTTTCATTATATCCATCGTGTTCTGTTATATATAATGAGACCCACAATAAATGCTTTTGTGCCTCTCATACTCTGTTTTGGATAGCACAGACCTCTATGGTTCAGCTTGCTTGTATAAAAAATAACTAACAGATTTTTTAGTGTAAGACACTTCGAGCAACTTAACCATCTATATTTTTTAGCTCAGCTGGAAAAAATAATGTGAAATAGTGTGGCAGTATTTGGAAAATAGCACAGTTACTTGGATTTATTTTTCTTTGTCTTCAGGTTGCATGAAGAAGAGAGAACTTTGAAAGCATTGTCTTCAGCCAAGAGTTCTGAAAGTATCATGAAAGAAGAATCCCAGGCACGAGAAGCTGTCCATAAAACACAAGTATTTACTGAAGCACCTTGTATGGGAAGTGAGGAAAGAACTCTGATAGAGAAGATGTTTGGAGGAAAATTGAAGACTAACATATGCTGTTTGAACTGCAAAAGTATGTCTCAAAAGGAAGAAGCTTTCACAGATCTCTCTTTAGCTTTCTGTCCTCCAACTTCCTTAGAGAATGTTGACCCAAAATGTATGGAACATTCTGAAGTGAAAGATGACTATGTGGCGCAAAGTAGTACTTTAGCAACCAGTCCTGCTGCAGAAACACCTCTCAGTAATTTGGAAGTAAATCATGGATGTGACACAATAATGAATGAAGGAACCATAGAAGATTTTTCTAATGAGCCAAACTCTGAGAATACCACAATTTCTGAACTCAAAGTTCAAAATAATGGGGATATGTCTCAGAGTCTAGTAGGTAAAAATACCCTGTCAGTTACAGACTTACTCAATTACTTTCTGGCACCTGAGATCCTTAGTGGAGACAATAAGTATTATTGTGAAAAGTGTGCCTCTCTACAGAATGCTGAAAAAACTATGCAAATCATTGAGGAACCTGAATACCTCATTCTCACTCTTTTGAGATTTTCATATGATCCAAAGTGTCACATAAGGCGCAAAATCTTGGACAATGTTTCTCTACCACTTGTATTGGAGCTGCCAGTGAAAAGAGCAACATCCCCTTTAGCCGTTGTTTCAGGAGGCTGGTCTGTTGGTGTGGAGATTTCTGATACTGGAGAAAACCTTGCTAAAAAACTGAAGCCCTCAGGTGCTGATGAAGTGACCTGCCCACAATTGGTGCCCTATGTGTTAAGCTCTGTGGTGGTGCATTCTGGTGTATCCTCTGAAAGTGGACATTATTATTCATATGCTAGAAATGTTACTGGCTCAGGGCCTTCAGGGCTCTGCCACCAGTCTACAGCTCTTTCTTTAGTTTCTCCTCAGGGTAAGTTGTTTACAGAGGAGAGTCCTTGTACTGTTGTAGAAAATGAGCTGGACACTGAGATGCCAAGAGAATGGTTTCTGTTCAATGACAGCAGAGTAACATTTACCTCATTTCAGTCAGTCCAGAAAATCACCAGTAGATTTCCAAAGGACACTGCTTATGTTCTGTTTTACAAAAAGCAAAACAGCACCTGTGGCTTCAACACCAATCCAGCAAATGGCCTCTGGGTAAATGGAGACCCTCCTCTACAAAAAGACCTCATGGATGCAATTACAAAAGATAACAAACTGTACTTGCAGGTAAGATGGAAACTCTGTGGAAAGAGTGTCTCCTTAAGCCTCACAAGAGGCAGTCTAAAGGAAAGAACAAGGTAGCTTTTTAAGTATTCTAGTATGTTAACCTTATAAATCACTAGTCTGGCTTCCATCTTGGTGTTGCTGGACAGGTTTCATAGTAAGATTGTCACTGTTAGATGGGAATTGTCAAGGAAAATGGCATAAACGCATTTCAGTTTAAACTTTGAGTTTAGGTCATTTAACCACTTGTAGTTCCAGATGGGAGAGGCTTCAAACAGTTCAAACTTTCATTGCCTTTACTAAATTACAAGAGTGGCTTAAGTATACTTAAAAACTTCTGAGTGGTGTTCTTACTAGTGCATTTTCATTTGTAGTGAAGTTTTACTTGCAGAACTGTGCTTACCCAAGTGCCTGACAACTGAAATGATGACAAGATGTGGGTGACTAGATTCCATTTTCCCTTTCCTGCCTATGTCATATCCTCTGTGGGACCAGCACTGCCAGCAGCACATTCCCTGTGGTCTGAGAGTTTCACCTGGCTGTGGCAACCTTTTTGTTTACTATTAGAAAAAAGCAGTGTTCTCCACACTTTGATATGTTTTTGTTTGAGCATTGCTACTATTTTTGGATGTTCTAGGAGTAAAAGTGTGTTTTACTGTGTACTCTTTGATGGGTTAAGCTGTTCCTTGTAAGGGTTATAGGCCAACTCAAATTAGAAGAACTAGGTAAATTTAACTTAGAAAAAATGAGCTAAATCTCAGTGTGGAAAATCTGCTGCAGGTATTCTACAAACATGAACAGGAGAACTGAGAGCTTAAATTGCAACTCTGTTGCTATTTTCAAGCTGTGTGGCTAAAGCATTTATGTCCTGTCTTTGCATATGTGCCGCATCTTGTCTTGACTTTGTCTTGGCTTCTGTAGCAGTGATCTCTGATCACAGAATAGCTTGGGTTGGAAGGGACCTTCAAAGGCCATCTAGTCCAACCCCCTGCAATGAGCAGGGACATCTTCAACTTCAAAGTCCTATCCTGCCTGGCCTTGAATGTTTCCAGGGATGGGGCATTTACCACTTCTCTGGGCAACACGTTCCAGTGCTTCACCAGCCTCAGAAAGAATTCATTCCTTATATTTAGTCTAACTCTACCTTCTTTTAGTTTAAAACCATCACTCCTTGTCCTATTTGGTGGGTATTTTCCGTTTTTTAATTGTAATCTCCTCAAAATGAAAAATATTTTCCAAGCGTATCATTTTTGTTTGCTTTTTAGGGTTTTTTTGTTTGTTCTTAGATCTTTACCTACCTTTCACTTTTGAATTCTTCAGTATTGGCTTTCTTTGTAGTGTTTTATTAATCTCAGTGTTGCTGAGCTCCTGACCTTTTTCTCATTTTAATTGAGGCTCATTACAAGTGCTCAGTTACTGTTTTTCTCAAATTAATGCTAATACTGCGATTCACTGAATTAGATTATTCTAATTTTAAGATGCCATATTTCACTGTTGGTTCAGAGTTCTAAACTAGTGTTTTTCAGCTAAGTCAAGAATATATTTTTCTGTCCTGAGAAAGCCTTTACTTTTTTTAGAAGATATGTTTAAAAAAAATTCTTTATCTTACTGCTTTTGTTTTGCTATTGCATATCAGTTTACCACATGGTAAATGAAGATGTTTTCACTTTAAATATCTAAACCTGCAATATGGGTAGCTCCCACTCTATTTAAAACAAATTTAAAAACCCTCTCTGGGAACAAGTGGAAAGCAAGGGAGGATGCTCTCCATTATTCTCAGTCCAGAGAACTAAAGGGACTATCACGTTTTACTTACCTGATGTAGTGTTTGTTGGGATAAATATAATCAATATGAAAATATTCAACATTTTTAGAAATAAGGCTATTGCTTGTAAAAATGCCAGTGCTGTAAGCTAAACAGTTTAGTAGTGTAGTTTTTCAACTATACAGGCTATTTATGCAAGGTCTGCTATTTTAATCAAAAATTGCGGTTGATTTCTGGCACTACAATTGAGTTTTTAATATTTCCTTGTTATTCCTAGTAAACTTGCTTCGTTTTTGGTGTGACATACAGTTAGCCAGACAGCTATGAATCCATATATTGCTGGAGACAGCGTAATACTGTCTTCAGGAATATGGCCAGTGCATTTGTGTAGATGGTGTCCTCCAAATATATTACATAATTTTGAAAATGAGTATGCATTTCAGTCCATAGTAGTGTACAATAGTTTTAAACTTAGGCTGTGTTTTTGAAGAGGGCAAAGTAATTTAAACTCACAAGGACTATTTTTAGCACATGTGAAAGTATGTGGACAAGACTTCAGTTTAGTGCTTTCATGGTAGTATAATACTGTCAGGAAGAATTGAAGGTGACCCCTGTAGTTACTAAAACCCTGTTCTAAAGTTTGCTTCCACTGCCTTTAGGGAGGTGTGTAGTGATGAAGTGTCATGTGAAGGAGGCTATTGGTATGAGCCTTAGCACTGGAATACTTCATTTGTTGCCAGGTCCACTGTCTTTTTCCTGTTAGTCTTCCAGAGCCCAGGACCTGCCTTCTCTCCCTTTATTTTTTAAGCTCTTGGCCAATTCGAGAAAGGTATACTAAAGATTCAAAATTACTGCAGGGTTTATTGAACTAGTTGGCCAGAGACAAAATAGTGCATGATATGTCTAATGAGGGAAAGGCTGTGCTCATCCCCTTCTTAGATGTCTTAAGAAGCCTCAGGAGCATTCAGCTGAAAAAGCAGCTGGCAGGAGGCAGAGCTTTCATGTTCCTTCCACTTGTGCAGGTACATTTTCCGGTGGTTTACTCTGATTTTTATGAAGTGCTTGAGAATTGCAGAGACTTACTAATGTTATAATAGTTAGCATAGCAATAATCCTTGAAAGCTGAAAAGCTGTAGTGAATAGAAGCTAGATAGCTTGTCCATCTTTTGGCCTTTTATCTGAGTATGTTGTTACTCTGTGCTGTCGATTGAGTGGAATGAAAAAGTGTCTTTGAAGTAATTAACATTGATTTTAAGGTTTTACCTTTCAATTTTGCGACCAAGAGCATTTGAAAATTGCCAGGATGAAAACTCATATGAAACATATATCAAAACCTGTTTTGTTAGCTTCTGATCAGCAGATTCATGTTCTAGTGACATCCCATGTTACTATAAAACACAATTTAGCATGAACTCAGATGGATTTTATTTTGTTTCACTTATGTTTACTGACAATAGCGAAATTGTACATCTCAGATGGGCTGTGGATGTTCAACTTGAAAGTGCAGTAAAGCTGTTCACTAGAAATTAGTGATGCTGCTTTAAAAGCTGTTTCAAGGGCATGAGGTTGTGCATTGGTTTGTTTTTTTTTTTTTTTTTTAATTGTCTTTATTCTTTCATTTCAGGAGCAAGAGCTTAGTGCTCGAACACAAGCGCTTCAAGCTGCCTCAGCCTCTTGCTCTTTCCGACCCAATGGATTTGATGACAATGATCCCCCGGGAAGTTGTGGGCCCACAGGTGGAGGAGGAGGGGGTGGGTTCAGTACCGTCGGTAGATTGGTCTTTTGACTATGAAGACAACCTGGAATACACTGGTTCCAAAGCAGCCCAGTACTGCTGAGGACAAATAAAATACTGAACTCTGTCAGATATTGTACCAAGCTTTGAGACTTGATCCTTGTCCAAAAGCAAATATTGGTGTTTCTTTGGTTATGTTTTATTTGAAATAAATAAGTGCATAATGGAAAAAACCTACCTCTTAAAAGTTCAGTTGCTTTCATAGTAAGATATGCTTGCCCAAAAGACAGAAAATTAAGATTTTTTTAGGTAGATGCTAATGACATTGCATTAAACTGAACAAATGCACTTACATCAGTTTCTCTTGTCATCATCCACTGAATGAAGAAAGTTCATTTTTTACTCTGATGGTATTGCTTTATGTGGAAACTCATTTTCAGATGGGTTAAACTGCATCTGTAGTCTCTCACCCACTGCTTATTTTCAAATCCAGTGCTTTGTGGATTTTCAGAGATGATGCAATTTGTAATGAAGGCAATAACTTAAATGTGACATGGTACAGTACTTTCCAGGTTAAAAATTCTGTCTATTTCCAGTGTAAATGAAAAGAAACAATTTATAAATATTTGCTAAGTTGCTATCCAAAAAAGTGCATGTTGTGTAGGAGCAATGTTTTTAAATAGAAATTGTTAACTTTGTAGCATTTCTAATTGTTTTGAGGATTTTTAAATTATTTCAGGGAATATATCTGCTGAGTATTGGAAAGGAAGAGATTCTGTATGTGCCTTGCAGTACCGTAACTTAAACTCTCTGAGGCTGCAGAAAATGAGAAAAATGTCTTAGTAGTAAATTATTTTTTGTCAGCATTAGAAATCAAGACATTTATAGAGAGCTTTTAGGTTTCTGGAAGTAAAAATCTGTTAGTTTGAAATTCAATAAGTGTTGCCCTTTATTTTTTGATTAAAAAATATACATACCTAGTGATCTATAACTTTCATGGCCTGTACTGCTGAAAAAACCTGATCATAAAAATGGAGCTGTATTTGTGAAGTCAGAGAAAAGCTGCCTGTATTGATATTTGCTGAGGATCTTTGCTTATAAGAATCTTTTGAAGTTTTGCCTTCGGATTTTGCTGGTAGTGAGAACTTTTTGGTGAGTTCAGGATTTTTTTTTTTTTTTTTTTTGTCTGCAGGAGCCCAAAATTATTCTGCCTAAGGGGCAGTGTTTGCTCATTAGGCCAGCAGAGATTGAGGATCTGCTCCTTTGAGTCTTGGCAGAAATAGCAACTTTGGTTTTGATGTGCAATGAGGATAACATAAGTAAAGGACTTAAACTGTTGAACCCAGTGATTAATTCTTGAGTAGAGTGAAGCGTAAATTTATTTAAAGTATTTTTACAAAATTCTGCACTGTTTTTGCTGTGTTTTTATATTCTATTAGGTGACAAAGTGTGTCCTTAAAAAGTATGCGGACCTGGCAGGTTTTAGCATAACTGTATAAAAATAAGCAAATTTTTTAGAAAATGCTTTTAAAAAACATGAGAGAGTGAGGTCTTGTTCATATGATTCTAAATATATGGAGTTTAGTCTGAAAGGTAACTTAGCTTGCAAGCTATTTTTGTATTATCACTAAAACTATGCTATTTACTATAGGTTCAGATGTTATACTCAAGAAAGCTAGAGCAGCTCACTTTAATGATTTGTTTTTCGGGATTTTTGTTGTTGTTGTTGTATTTTTTAATACTTTCCAAGCCTTCTTGTGACAGTTTGTGATATCTTGGCTTTGGCCTGCTCTTTTCATTGCTATCTCAGCTGTAGGTCTCTGAACCAGGAGTTCAGCCACAAAAACATGGAATGTTTTGAGACCAGCATGAGGCACGTTCTCATTTCGTTGTACTTGGATGAGGCTTTTTTAGAAAGCTCACTTTGCTTTGAAATTCTGTAACTTTCAGTCTAAGAGGGCTTTTTTATTTCCTTTTAGGCTTCTCTGCCAGTTTGCTCTGGTTTGAAAATGTTTTATAAGACAGGTTAATTTGGCTTTTCTCTCCCAGATTTGAGGACACACTAAAAAGCTGTCTACTCTTTGCATTACCATTGGGAGTATTTTGTGTCTCTGTGTCAATTTACTGTTCATTTTAAGCTACTAGTAAGTAGAAGCAGGGGCAAGTGGTCTTACTTTATATGAAATCATAGTTTTGTAAAGATCAGTTTTGTTTTTATGTTCTCACAGTGAAAATACAAATTATGCAGCCTACCTAAAAAAAAATTCAATATGTCTTTTTGTACTAGTTTGAAAACAAACCAGTGGGAGGCACCAAGTCAGAGTAACAATTTAATAGGAAAATTAAAGAAAAGGAAAAAGAAAAAAAGAAAACCCTGGTTCAAACTGACAGAGTCAGGATACAACCTGACACCCTGTTAGTCAGGGTGGTGATAGCAGTCCAGTAGAACGGTGGCTGCAGTCCTCCTGAAGTGGTGGATGTGGTTCTGTTGAAGCAGTGATCCTGTAGAAGGGTCTGGTCTTCCTTGGAAGGTCCAGTGGTGGCTATGTAGCTCCTGTCCTCTATAAATCCAGTGGAAAAGGTGTCTGTGGTGTTCAGAATCTCAGATTATATCCAGGATGGAATGCTTGCTTGGTTCCTCCCTCTGGGTGGAGCATCTCACAATGGGATGATGAGTCATGAGGCCAAGTGTTGATTAGGCTCATTAACAGAAGATAGTCCGGAGGGAGTTACCTCTGAGTCGTGCGGCAGGACAATGATAGGCCATTAACAGAAAGATAGTCTGGGGGGAGGAGGCAAGGAAACACTGCCCCACCTGGTTTCAGCATCTCATGAGGATGGTAATAGAATACACTGCAACCCAGGACACTTTTGTATACCTGTTGTACTATATTTATTTCATGAGCTCTTAGAAGGCTTTCTGCACCCTTGTTTGCCTGTTCTAAATTAGGTGTTAAATATGGAAAATTTACATGAGAATAATGCCAATCAAGTAGGATCTGCTTAGGTGCAAAATGATGGATGTCGGAAACTGAAAATAACTTCTTTCACCTTGTTGACTTCTGTCAATGCAGTTGCTTGGGGTTTTACAAGTAGATTTTAAAATTCAGGATACCTTTTTGCAAGTCTGCTTGCTGACTTGACAGCTGTCCTCGGCTGGTGAGTCATAGATACCCACCTTGGAAGGCTTCAATAAACCTAGTGGAAGTGGAGAATTATTTCATGCTCTGAAATGTGCACCTTTTTTATTGTTTAGAGTAATGGTGTTGCATGCCTCTATCTTCTGGACATGAGAGAAAAATGTACATACGGTGCTTTGATTTCTGTTGTTGTGAATGCTGGATGGTTTATTTATTTACCTTTTTTGCTCCATTCTTAATTTGTTTTCCAAGTTGAATCAATAGAAAGATACAAAATACATGAGACTGTTTCAGAAGCTTAGGGTTTTTTGTTGTTTCCTTTCATGAAAGAGACACAGTTGTACCAAACTCAAGGGTGATATGTCTTTTAAAATCATATTTGCTTCTACCAAGACAGACTGTGATTTGGTCTTTGTTTTAATGGTCACTGGAGTTGTACTAACTTTCTTCTGTGCAGTTAATTTTGTACAGTTTCTTCATGTGGAGCATCACAGTGGATTACTGTGAACATCTCCCATATAACATGTGATTACAATGTCTATGAGCCCATTTATCCAGGATGAGGAGAGGCTTCTTTGGATAAACAAACAAATCAACACTTTCTGGCTAGCTTTTTTTCCATTTGTTTTTTCTTTGTTCCCTTCTCTGGAAAGCTAAATATTTTATCTTCTCTATGCCCTGGAAGTTTAATTTCATGGGTAAGCCTAAATTTTTTTTAATCTGTAGCAGTAAGTTTGTTCCTGGAGTCAGAACACTTTTTTTGTACAAGTGACAGGCAAAGGGCAGAAGCTCTGGGAGCTGAGAGTGTTGGAACAAAAGCAAGTGGGTATAAACTTTCTGTAAATAAAATTTAGATTAGAAACCAAGTTCCTAATTCTGGAACAGCCTTCTGGGCAGAGCCTTACTTTGAAGGAAGAGCCAAGTATGTCTATGAAAGAAATTAAATGCAAAGTGGTGTCTGAATAGGAAGCAACTAGACTTGATAAACCAGAGGTCCCTTCTAGTCCCTTCCTAGATTTTGCTCTTTTGTTGGGTTTCCTGTCTTTCCACATTGCCAGTTTTGTTTTTAAGGCTCAAACATTCAAGGGTAAATAAAGGGAATACTAAACTGTGACATAACAACAAAGGTTAACTGCTCTGTTTTGAGTGGTGTTGGTCTCTGATATAGGGAAATGAGGCGTAAAAATTACCAAATTATGGCAAGTGGAAGCTAGGAGGAGTTGTGAACCAAAGAAATGTACTCAGTTTATAACACAAGACTGATTTCCCTGGGTAACAACCTTCAATGAGATGTAATGAGCTGTAGCACTTGGTATCCTCAGTAGGCTGTAATCAAATGGAAATCATTGGACATTTTCAAAGGGTGAGCAAATGATCTATGATGTAAATGAGATCAGAATAGACAATCTTCAAGGCTTTCATGTTCCCTGCAGCCAGTCATCATAGGTCTACCTAAATCTGAATTCAGAGCTATGAGTAATATGTTCTTAAATCACAGAGGTGTGGGGTCGAATGTGACAGAGAACCAGAATTGTGTGGTGCTGTCTGGGTTGTGTCCAACACAACCTCTGGCTGTGCTTGGTGTTCCAGCTGTGGGGTGTAGTGTGGCACTGCCTTACCACACAAGCTTTTGTGTTAAAGTGCACACACACATTCCCCAATTCACTGGGAATCTGCTTTTGCTTGAACTAAAATATCCAGATCAAAGGCACAACAACCAAAACTACCCAGAGTGAAGCACAGATGAACGTTTTTAAACACAATATACTCCCTCCTTATTTGAAACAGAAAGTCCTCTTCTAAATCTGCAGGATTCTAGATAGGAATGTGGGTTCAGGACACACAGTTCTTGTTCCCTTTTTTTTTTTATTTCCAATGCAGGTAATATAAAAGTGCTTTAATAGACATGTCAAAAGAAACAACAGTGGGTGGGTGGATGGGTGTTTCCTCATAAAGTTGGTGTGGGGAGGAGGGATAACGGGTGGCGAAGAAGAGCTGCTGTTGAACTGAAATGAGACAAATGCAGAAAGGACAAGATGGCTCTAATCTGATTTAAAAGTTGCACGTTTTAATTTCACTGCTATAACTTTAGTGTTATTCCACCAAAGGATACTTTGTCAACAATGTCTTGTGTTAGCTGAGCCTGATCCTTCAAAAGTTTCCATTGTATCATTATATCCATTTATATTTTGAAGGAAAAACATCTCAGTAGGCATATCGAAAATACACTGCTGAGGAGAGTATTTCAGGTTGATACTAAAAAATGAATTCAGCAACAGGATATGTGATTGTGCAAGCAGCTGTAGTATCATAACAGCATCCTCGAGGCCAGTGGTCTCCAAACTTCTGATTGCACACCTGTATCACTAAAAGCTCTTGCGTGTGCACCCAGTATATGTATATTTATTAATTTATAAATTATATGTGTACTACTATAATATATTATGTACATACACAGGAGTAGAAATTGAAAGAGTATGGGAGAAGTGAAATAAAGACTATTTTTAAATTATTTAAAATTTTGTTCGTTAATTCTACAAAATATACTTTCTTCTTGCACCCAAATGGATTGTCTTGGTGTGCATGCACCTCACTTTGGAGACAACTTCTCTAGGGTATAGTCTTGGAAAGAGTTTTAACTTGATGGGAACAGGTATCAAAACTGACCAGTTTATAATTACAGTTTCTTTTACTCTGTGAATATAGACTGTTGTCCTTAACTTTATGCTGCATGACTCTGTTTTGGATCTCTGTTTACTCAGAGTTCTTACAAAATTTGGTCCAAGGGCTGTGAACTGTTTTGCTGTTTGTTTTGCTACAGTGTATATTAAATGACAAAACAAGAGGTGTCAGCCTTAAGTGGTTTGCAGAAATGCAAAGCCATTCCAGTTTGGAGGGGAGGGCATATCCCTTGCCAGACACGGGGATGTGTTAGTACTTGGCTTTAAAGGTTAGTACCATTTTTCAACTGACTCACCCTTTCTCAGCTGTTCTCTAAAGAATTGCAATATTTAGTGCTCAGCTTCTCAGAGGAAAGTTATTAATTTTCTTGCTGTATCTTTCCTGGTGTTTGATTTACTGAACTGCAGTTGAAACCATTTTTGCAGTATGCCTATTCTTAAATCTTGTAAACTGGCATAAATTTTTAATAGTATTTCATATCAATTTTTAAAAGTTGATGGGGCAAAATGACTGTACATGTGTTGGGCTGCATAAAGAAGTCAAAATATATATATTTTAAATGCTTCAAAAGGTGTCTCGAAGTACGTAAGTTTTCATGTGCTTGACTTGAGAGGGAAGATAGATGTTCTAGTAAAATATAACAGTGGTGGTTTGGGGTTTTTTAATTGTATATTTTATCTGTAAATCTCAGCTTGAAGGATCTCACACAAAAACATGGAAAATAAGTCATCTGTGAACTCTTGATGGTCCAACTGTATCTGGAGAATGAAGTAGCGGGATTTCCTGTGTAGTTATGATGCCGGGATATGACACTGTTTCATTTGAGTTGTCTTCTCAATTGGTGATACTTCAAAGAAGATGAAATGACTTCAACTTTTTGCAATAATAAAGGACGTCATAGTTGGTTAAAATGCAGCCTTTCTCAATGAACATGGAAGTTATGGCACAGAAACATTCAGGCCACTGGTAAATAAAGACATGATTCTCAAAAGCTGTTTTCAACTTTTCTGTATTTTTCCTCAAGTTTGCCCAGACTAAAAGCTGAAAGAAGGCTTTTGGGTTTGGTTGTTTTTCTTGACTGCATAAATACCTAGGAAACTCAAACAATTAACAGGCCAGTTAATAATCTGTGAATTAGTGCTGGGTGGTGTACTGTGTGAGAGGGAAGGGAAAGGTTTGGGTTACCCTTGGAATATGTAGTTTGAAGTTGAGTCTCCTCGAGTTGGCTGCCCACAGCTCCCTCCGGCATTAGAAACAGCTGCCTTTATGTGGTCTCCGGATTAAGTCTGGTACTGCCTGTGAGGAGAAAATCGTGAGAACCTCCCCTTCATCCAACTCCTATTCAGGCTAATTGAAGAATTATTCTTGGCCTGAGCTGTTTCGATTTTGCTTTGATTAAGTAACTTGAATCTGTTAACTGCCAAGGGAAAGGATAGATCAAGCTTTACCATAATAAAGAACCTAAGAATATTTTAAAATTTTTTTAAGTAAATGCTTTGGCTCCAGTAGGAGCTGCTGGTTGTGTGCTGTGCTTTAAACATCCCAGGTCTGCAAGAGGTGTTTCCTACTGCTGAGGCCATGAAAACGGCAGCTATGCACAATTCCTTGGGGAGGGAACTGGCTGCCATATCAACGAAGAACTAGGTGGATGATTTCATCACTTGGATTGGTCTGCTGTGTTTTGCATTTGGGGATTTGATGTGAAAGAAGACGTGTAAGGATGATCTTTTTTTAAATGCAGTTACAAACGTTTCTGCAGAAGAAGAATCAGTTCCTGGAGCAGGATCCAAGGCAGTGTCAGTGTGAGGTTGCATAGCAGCCTACAACAGTAGTGCTGCTCTCCCACAGGGTGTGTTACGGTGGAAGGCATGGATGGAAAGACAAAGATGCAATTAGTCCACTAAGCCTGAAGTGCACCCTCTGTTCACAGATCACAGGCTTAAGTGTAGTCGTAGATGATGACCATTTGCTTTCATTGGGGGTATCAAGAAGCAGAATATTTCTGCAACTTCTCGTTTGCTTGGGAGCAAATCCAGTGTGGAGTTTGTGCATTGTGGTCAATATTTCTCCAGTTGTGAATGCACAGAGTGAGCCACAAGTCAGGAGGCACTTCAAGCAAGCAAGGTTTTAACTGCTTATTTTACAAGGCTGCTTTTGAGCTCCAGTCAGCTCATCTCCAGCTTATTTGGTTCCCTTTAGTGCTAAGGATTTGCTGAGTGGGAAAGACCAGGATGAACTATAGAGTAGCAGCTCACATTCCCCGACTCATGTTCTGGGAAATGGACATGAATGCTTAGCTTCGGAGAGGATTTGATGAAAGGAAAACAACCAGAGGATTTTTAAGCAGGAGAAGGAGAAGCTGGAAAGAAATGTAAGCAAGAACTTCAGAGTGTGTGGGTATGCAAAACTGTGGATTTCCTACTATTTTTGGGACCAAAAAGAGTTTGCTTTGTTTAAGCAAAACCATACCAACTTCACATGTCATGTATACTATAAGGAAAAAACGTGGGAAAAAAGTATAGCAATCACTTGGTCAAGGTAATTGTGACCTATTTGTGTTTTTATTATTTGAACTATATGCCCAGCCTATCCCTCTGCATCTTATTTAAGCAATTTTTTTTTACGCAAAACTAAGTATTTTGGGGTTTGTCTTTTTAACTTAATTTCCTTTGGAAATAGCTGTTTAATTTTTTCCAAATAATTTTCTGCCTTGCATATTGTCCCCACTTTTTTAAAGGATCATGCACAATTTCTTGCATAAAGAGGTGTGGGTGTGTGTAATAACAATTAGTCTAATTTGATGTGATAAGTGTATTATTTCAAGTTGTAGATAGCCTTGTCCTTGAAACCTCCTTAACCCCAGATTTTTTTTAGGATGCCTATTACCCTTCAGATCACTAGGTCCCAGCAAGACTATTCTCTTTACTCCCCACCTACTTTGACTCATGAAAAACTGAAGGGATGCAACCAAGGAGTCTGCCTGCCTAGGAGAAACTGCAGTATCACAAATTAGAGAAAATTGTCATTTGGTGAATTTTCTCAGCAGCTCTGTGTTTAGTAGTGGTTTTAACCCATTTTGCCCCATTCACCTGGGAACTTCCTTTTGTCTTACTCTCGCCTAAACAAATTTGGTGGAAATCATACTTACAAAATGTTTCCTGCTATGGCTTCAGCAGTGTTGCGGTGTTTTTCCTCTTCACATCCACTCTCCCCCTCCTCATTCGTGTCCCTTGTTGGCTGATGCTAACGTCTCCAGGACGCAGATGTATCTTCTACACTGCATTCACGCCAATACAGGACTGCATGTAACAGTTTCTTTCTTGGTTAGTTTCTAAGTGCTACTGTGATAAACTAAATTCCCAAATGTATCAAACATAGGGTAACAAAAATGCAATTAAAAAATTTAGAGTTAATTATTGCATGTATATAACGAGAAGTGACTTTCTGTAATGTCTCAGTTCTCCATTTAAAAATTCAGGCAAGTATCAGTTACTGTAAAATCTTTTCTGTGTCTTCAGCACTTGTAAGAACATCTGCTAAGAAATCTTTATGGCCACTGTTAGAAGGGGGTAGTTTAGGGGTAGGTTTGCTTCAGGTATTTTTAGGGAATTGCATTATTAAGAGGTTCTCACAAAGGCCAATAACTGCTCATTTTTATGCAAAGGTTTGTGGTTGCAGGTGCTCCAACCATTAATGATTCAGTGCCAAGTTAGGTATTTTATGTTTGTCTCTGAATAATGTTGCACTCCAGGGCAGCACAAGCATTCTGCTGGTGGTGGGGCTTGGTGGTTCTGTGTTGGCTGGAGGGAATAGTAAATTACAACTGTCTTCATTCAGATGGAGCCACACGGACACTGGTGGTGATGGTGAGGGATAACAGAAACCTTGACTTGGTTTTGTTCATGTGGGAGTCAGTGAACTAAGAGACACCACTTAGTCTGATTGCCAAGTAGAAGCTTGCCGTGTATTAGCAGGGTATGAACAGTGATGAAGCAAATTGTTTTGTGACTTCCAAATGCATAACTGCTTTTGAGGGCAGAGGAATTTCTGAAATCAAGTTCCACAGTTGTTAGCTGTAAATTAATCTGTGCATATGCATATAGTATGTGAACAACAGCAAGGAATATTTCTGATTAAAACTGCCCTGACTCGAGTATTCTTGGACAGTCTTGCCTAATTGTACAATCTTTTTCTCTAATTGTCCTATTTCAGAGATCAGAGTTGCAACTTCAGCTGTGTTTTGTTTCAAAGGACTTCTGTACATCCTTTGTTGCATCCTTATGTAAGGTTTTAACTTCCTTTGAGAGGCATAAGATTTTATAAATATATTCCAAGCATTATCACTTATATGCAAGTAGTTTTACTCCACTCGGTTACTGAGGCCCCTGATGTGCTATGTTAATTTTGGAGTAATTATGTGTTTATCCAGTAGAGAGCACTAATGAAGCTGCTATGTGTTAGTGGATATTCCCATCAAATTATTAGGTGTTGTCTTAAAAGTTTTGTGCTGTGGAGCACTGGGCTGGGCTTAGGAATGTAGGGTTTCTTCGAAGTCACTGTGTGGCTGAAGTTCTGCTATAAATAGTTTTGGGGGAAAAGAATGTAAAGCAGGAGCCTGCAAGAAATGCTAAACTAACATTTACCTGCAGTTTGGAGGCACAGCAGTACTGTAGTGTCTCCTTTGCATTGAAGAGCTAAGAGAAGGTATTTAATGTAGTTGATGATCAACATCCCTCTTGGAGTAGCTGGTGCCAGGACTGTCAGGATAAATGGCTGAGTGCTGATGCTACAAGTATCTTAAGCATCTCTGTGGTATGGTATAATCAAGGTGGTTCCTGCCTCTTTTTATGTAGCCAGAATCTTATCAGCAGTGGCTAAAAAAGCATTTTTATTAATCACCTTTTAAGGTCTGCCTTTGCCTCAGAGCCAAATTGGGCATGAGATAGTTTACCAAAGCTGGAATTCTAGAGTCACTATGGGTGATACTGCATTAGGAAGAAAGACTTGTCTTTGAGATGTCAAATGGATTTTGTGGCCAGCAGCTTAAAAGTCCCTTTACTCACTTTGTGAGAAAATTAGATGGAGCCAATAAGAAAGTAGAAACAGACCCACTCATACGTTTCAAAATAAACAAGCATATCTCAAATTTGTGCCTTGGACTGCTGGGCAGCATGGTGAGAGACACTTCGCCCAACTCAGTTCATTCTTAGTAGCTCACTGAACTGTTAACCTTATATCTGCAGCATGAAGATGCTGCCTATAGGAGAAAAAGATGTTTTAATTCTCCCTTAGGATAACAGAAGAATTTTAATAATGTGACTGTTGTATGTTAATCTTCCTAAATACACAGGCCATCTGAAACAATCATACTGAGAGAAGCATGAGTTGTAGTAATTCATCTCAGTGTTGGATTAATTTAAGAATAACTGTCTGGAGGCAATGCCTTTATTAAATTATTTGGAAGGACTTAAGGAAAAAAAACCCTAGCAGCCACACTATGTTGCTGAGCATGGACTTGTAGTATTACCTCTAGGCTTATTGCATTAACTGATGTTTGGTTTGAATTTAGGAGACCACTGTATTACCTCAAGAACAACTCCCAATTTTTGTCCTTGCTATTTGAACAGAATCTTTTCTATTAGAATTAAAATTTAAAAAGGGGGAAAGGTCTAAGCCATGAGTAAGTTAACATATTTAAATAAACTATATTACCATTAAAAATAGCATCTTTCTGTGCTTAAAAGTCAAGCTGATATGAAAAATCTACTTGCTTGGGGGAGAATATTTCTTGATTAGAGGAATTTCAGTTTTTTCTAAGTGAAAACAGGTCTTTTCAGAGAGTAGTCATAGGTGTTGCTGGGAGATACATGAATTTTGTGTATTGGGTTTTGGTAATATGAATGCAGTTAATTAATGTAGCTATTTTAACAGTTAATTCTTTTCTGCCTTTAATTGCATTTGTCAGTTGGTCTTAAAATCTACCATATGGTAACAATCTGCATTAAAACCCTGGCCTGCCTGAAATTAAATGGGAGTCTTGCAATGGACTTCAGCAAATCCAGGATTTCACTCCACTCTTCATCTTGCATGACTATTGCTATTCAGGGTGTGGCAAATACACTATATTCTCCGTCTTGATTTATGTGAGCATTTGCTGAGCAGATGTTAGGGAGCTAAACTTGCTCATTTCAATCCATCTCTCCTATAGTAAGTGAAAAAGTGAGGCCAGCTTGGTCTCAGGTGTGATTCTGTTCACCTGGGATGCTTAGAGAGATTACAGTTTCTGACAGGCCAGAAACATTGTGCTGGATTTTTGAAATGCAGCTATAAACTGAATAAGGGGTTGGAGTAGGTGATCTCCAGGGGTCCCTTGGAACCCCAACTGTTCTGCAATTTGTTACTCCTGCTGCGGTGAGAAAGCTGACCAAGGCAATGCTGCTGCAGTGCCAGAGCTGGGCAGGGGGTGAGCAAAGGCAAGGCTGAAGGACTAGGGGCCGGTGGGTCTGCTGGGCTTCCCCTTCAGCTGCTGGTGGGATGTCTTCCTTCTCCAGATCATCACCTCTCTCAGATGTGGGACCACCGCCTAGGTATCTGGGATGAGGGAGAGTACCTTTTTATACATATAAGGCACTTGAGTTCCCATTTTCCAGGGGAAATATTGGTCTAAAGGTACAAAATAAAATTAGCTATTACTGATTAGCTTTAATTAACAGTAAGAAAAACCTCCCTTGCCAATAATTTTGGTTTGCAGCTTCAAAATAACACTGTGCTTCATTAGTTCAATAATGGGGGAAGGGTGTTTGTCAGAACCCCCGTTTACAATGAAGATAAAATAAGAATGCATAACTGGCATATCTTAGCCAGAGCCCACTGTGGGAGTCACTCCCACAGTTATGTCTGGTGCTTGCCAACTCCTACTGAGCCTGGTATTTTCCCATTGCATTGTTTTTACTGATAGCTTCCATTCAATAGTAACAGGAATCTTTGCAAGAGTGAGAGATTATCGCTCTTTATACTTGATTAAAGTGTTAAGTGATTTCTACAGCCACTGAAGAATGTGTAGCCTATATGATAAAGTAATCTAAGGATTTGATCTTTTTTCTTAAAGCAGTTGGTGAGCATTTTATTCCATGTTCAGGTATAAAATAAAACCTTTCCTGTTATGAATCTCTTTTGGGGAGGAGCAGTAAATGAGGGAGGGAGGCTGCCAGAGATAATTATTAAAATGCCCAGCTCACATATATATTTATATGCTGTCACAAGACAAAGCTTCACAGTGTCTCAAAATCTGGAGTACATTTTTATGAGCAGTAATAGTAAGGAAATAAGATAAGACAGAATAAGATAGTACCCTTTTCTCCTCATGTCTTCCCAATGAAGACAAAAACTGTTTAAATATTACTGCTATTTAACTGGGAACTCCTGATATAATAACAGAGGACAAAAGCTGAGCTCTATTTCTTGCTGGAAAAGAGGAGTGTGCTTGAGATAATTTGCCTCCTCTGTAACGTTCCCCCACCACAGAGGGATGCTGTCAGCTTCCAGCATTCAGACTCTTTAGACCCCCTCCACTCTCTGTGTGCAGAACCACCACAATAATAAATGTTTCCATCTGCTTCTGGTTAGGGGTTTGAGTCTTATCCTATCCTCCGCAGTGATCCATGCACTTGAGACAGCCAGGCGTGATTATTTCCATTAGCGAGAACCAAGATCACACCCTGAAGAGCCCCATCTGGTCCAAACCTGCTGCAGATTGCCTGCTGAGCAGTGCAGGTCACTCTGAGATCATCACACTGATGTCCTGTATGCTGACAGGGTCCTCTTCCCATCTGTTGGCTGTGTTGCTGTTCCAAGCCCACTCTGGGATTAGCCTGGGATGGTTGTCCTGTCGCATGTGTGGCCATGTGCAGCAGGTGTGTTACACCATGGCCACACACCTGTGCAGCAAGTGTAGGAGATTTGCATATAGGAGCCAGAGTTTGTGAGCTGGGCCTTGGCTTTGGAACTGTGTGTCAGAAGAGGTGCAAGGATGACCACAGACTCGGAATGTTTTGTCATGAAGCATTCAGCTCCTCCAGGGAGCTTTCCTTGGTTGCTGTGCTTCTGTTTCACCTCCCTTCAGCTCAGTCATCCAAGCCAGGTAATTTAGGCCTACCTACAGGAAGGAAGGAAGGAAGGAAGGAAGGGTGATTGATGGGGTGTTTTTAGTTCTTGCAAGGTGCTCTGAGGCCACAGCAGGGGCTGCCAAGTGAGAACCAAAGCCTATAAACACCTGCAAATCTTGGTCATGCCTCAACCATTTGTGAATTCTCAGGGAAGATTAAACACATGGGAATAAAGCTTTGTACCACATCATCTCATTCCTGAGTCTGCTTAATATTTGATTAATGCAGAGATAGGAAGTTGCTGAATGTTTAGTTTAATCACCACTTTAAATTTTGGGGCTGAAATATGCAGTTTACATAAAGCCATTTGGTTTTGGGTGCATGCCTTGTGAGCACTTTGTAAACTGCAGAGCAGGGACCATGTGTGTGACAGTGTCTGGCCAATACACCTTTACATATAGTTTTTACATCTTAGTTTTGTGTGTATAAAATTGTGTTATTGGCAAACTTAGTGCATAGCCTTGTAGAAATTTCTAATTTTTTGTTGTTGACTCTACTGTGGGGTTTTTTTTCTAAACAGAAAAAGGCCCTCGGACTGGCATGCCAGCACTCGTATTAAGATTTCTAAATTCCAGTGTATCTTTCAGTATGTTCTTCAGTCCCCCTTCTCTTTGAAATGATCTCTAAGAATCTGTAGAAACTGTTTCTTCTCAGTCGTTATCTGTACTTTCTCTCTCTTTCTTTCTGTCACACATCCTTAAAATTAATCTGTAAGGAGTAGAGTTCTCACACCAACCAGAACCTGCTTGTGTTTCAGAAGGTGTAAGTTCATCAGCACATTATGAAAAAAATTTAATTCTTGTATCATCTTAAGAATGTTTCATATTACAAGTAGAAGTTGACTATTTTTAAGATGCATAATAAATTCTAATGACCAGCCCATTCTGCTGCTGAGCATTGACCAGCACAGTGAAGATGTGGAGAATTACTACTACTTGTGTGTAGGAACTAATTAGACCAAGTCAAATTAAAAATCAGACTAACTGGTAGTTTTAATGATTCTTAAGCCCACTAATGTGTCCTAGAGTCTTAAGATAAAGTTTTGTAAGTGGATGAGCCAAATTTGCAACTGGCAGCTATCAGAAGGGAGAGATACTATCCTCTCCCCTCTTCTCACCTTGGGCTGGCTTTGGCATTTGTGACTGCATTTAAATCAATTTAAAACACTTAAATGCCTTTCTGTTCTGCTGAATGTTCCCACAGATATTCTGGCTTGTTTTCAAAACAGTGTGGTATGTGGTGTTGGGTCTTTTTGTTGTTGTTTTTTCTTGGGGTTTTTTAAGTTCTGCTGGGATAGTAAATTGCATCAACTTACTTTGCACTTGGACGAGTGCTGGTGTCAGCACAAGGGAGGGGGTGGGTGACCTGCACAGCTGGAGAGCAAAGGGAAAGGCTGAGAAGAGGATATTGCGGAAGGGGAGAGGGAAGCCTTCTGTTTCTAGAAGGGCTGGTTTGTTAATTTGACTCAGTTTTATCATAGTGCTATACCCTCGTCCTTCACATGTTATAGATGTCCCCTTCAGCAAGCTGAAGCAGTGCAAGAAGAGAGTGGTGGGATGCAAAATCCTGCTAATTAATTCACTGAGGAGACACATGTATCTTTGTCTCATACTAAGGTGTGAAGAAGATGTCAAAACTTGCATTAGCAGGCAGAAGGCACTATAATAATAACATTAAGAATGGAGCTGACCTGCTCTCAATTTATTAATAGCACTAGTGGAATTTGAACTGATTTATCAAGATGAGACTTAGCGCTTAGTACTTCTACACAAATAACCCAGAAGTCATTCATCAATGACACCTCATTGAAAGCTATGTCTTGTTGTATTTTTTTCTCAAACCCCTGTAGGTACAGAAAATTGTTTTGATCTGCATTCTCATGTAATAAACTCTTTCTCCCTCCTCCTCTTACAGTATTTTGGGTTTGGGGTATATTTTTTTAAAGATTAAGGATTTACCAGATTCATCCTACCAGCAGTATTAGTTTGAAAGGGCATGGGTTTGTGGTGCTCATACAGCACTAAAAGGCCATTTGTGGGTAGTCTGAGGTACTCTGGGAAAGCCTGGCATCCTAGGTCACTTGGGTACTATTATTCAAAATGGTGGTGGGTTAAGGTTTTTCTGGATGTTTTCAGAGTAAGAGAATTCTGCAGCTTAAAGATGAAAACTTGTCTTATGTAATGTGACTCTGCTACCTCGCTTTGCATTTCATGTCCCAGCAGTTACCTTCTCCCAGCACTGTGAGCTTCACAGTCCTCTTCCCACTCAGCTCCACTGGAGCTGGGGGTTATTTTAGTTCAGCTACTCACGGGTACCACGCTCCCTCCTCCACGTACCTGTTCCAGTACACCTGCCTGAAGCAGCAGCTTTCATCTTTGATTTGTATTTTCACCTACCCAGACAGGTCTGATGTTTATTGTGTTTCTCAAGGCTTCTTTGCTAACCTATCATCATGTCTATGCTTTTTTTCTCCTCCGTTGGAAAAAGTACCATATGGCCTCAGTAGTGCCCCCAGGCTCAGCTTTCCCCGTTGAGTGTGCAGTAGCTACTACAAGAAGCTTCACACACCTAGTGCAGGATTTGCTTCTGGAGTAGGAGCACAAGGAGGCACATTCCATGATTACACACAGTGGGATGGAAAAGGACCTCATGGTCTGGTGGCTTGCAGGTGGCCCTGAGGAGTGGAGGACTAATAGTGGCTTTGCACTGGGTTTTGTTGGGGGTTTTTTTGTGAACAGGAAACATCATTTCTTCTCTGGACTGTGCCTCGTTGAAACAACAAACAAAAGATGAAGCACCCAGTTAGAAATTATTGACACACAGAAGGGAAACATTTTTTTGCCAAGCAGATACATTTTGAGGGGAGAAAAGTGAGTCAAAGAAACAGAATAGTTTGTAAGAAGAAAACTGCAGATTTAGAAAAAGCTATAGCCCAGGAATAAGATGTCAGTGCACTAATTGAAACCAGAGCTCTGTCTGGGAAGTGATGGAGGCCCTCACAGCAGACCAGAATTAGTAAAAGTACAAGCTAACAATACTAGGAGGGAAAGATTGCCTGGAGGGCTTTCATATCATAGCTTTTAATACCTCAAGGCAAGCAAGTGAGAAAGCTGTTCACATGAAGGGTGAATTGGCAATGCTCTTTCCAAAATATTATTTTTGGGCTTCTCATCTCCAGTGCCTGGTGATGTGGCTTTAGGGAAGGAGACTGCACGTTTATATAACATGTGAGTTCCTGAAACCATACTGAGCTCTGGGAGATTCTTTATATGGTAACCAAAGCCAAGCCAGAGCTGCTAGTAAGGATGGTGTCCTCCAGGCAGTGCTTGTTATTCAGCAAAAATACTTGGGCATTTCAGCCTATTTAAGGTGTTTCCTTTCCTTGAACACTTCGTTCTGCTTGCCTGACCACAACCTAAGTAGTAGGAATGCTTGGATTGCTTGCTTGTGGTTGGACTGAAATGCTTTACTACTACTACATTCTGCCCAGGAAAGCCCAACCATTTTGTTGTGGAGCTCAGCCCCTTCCTAGGATCTGCTGGGAGGACTGGTATTCCCTTCAGCATAGCAGGCCTTTATTCTGCATGTGTACCCTCATGTCCCATCCAAGCTCCTGTCAGCATTTTTAGAAACTGTTTGCTGAGTATGGTATCTTTCTGAACTTGTCATTTCCTTTTTTGGGCTGTTGTGGGAAAAGGTGACAATAAACATTCAGTTGAATGCATAAAATTTATATGCATACAGTGTATACCAGGTATATAATCTAAGCAAGACAACTATAACTGTGAAAGGAGTAAAGCTGACAGCAATGGAGCCTTATCTTGCAAATTTGGAGTGGGGATCAAGTTAACATGGACTTCCAGGGAAAGGAGAAAGAGGTCTTGTATTTCAAATCAGAGGCAGGAAGGAAAGAATTAACTGTTGAGAAGGAAAATAGATACATGGATGAAGCTCCTGGAACGGAATCCGAAATCACCTTGCATAACACTTTTGGAAAGTTGCCCATGATAATTGATACACAGAAAACTCAGGAAGAATTAAAAGAAAACCAAGAAAACCATAATGTCTTAAGAAAATAAGGTAAATTTATAAAACCTACAAAATATGTTTATTTAAAACACTTCATAAAATAACTTGGGGGAGTGCTTAATGCTGACTAAAATAACCTTTAGTCAACAGGATGTAATTGGCTCCATTTCTCCTTATTTTGAGTATTTATACCAACAAGTAGGCTTTGTAAAGGAGTTTTAAATCACAGTAACCATAAAGCAGAAACTGGGCATGTGAAGAGAATCAAAGTACTCACTTTGCCTAATTTAGACCACTGACAAAGGAGGTTGTATTCCCCAGGCTTATTCCATAGCTGGTGGAGGGAGGGCTGCGCTGGTGGGTTTCCACGAAGATCTAAAGCTCACAGAATTTGAACAGCTACCATAAATTTCCAGGCTTGACCTTAAAGAAGAATCTAGGTGAACTCTTTTTAGTGCCTATATCCATGTAATTGTATGTGAGGGAATAGCGCTGACCTAACGAGGTGATTAGAAAGTAAACTCTCTATTTACTTGGTAGGAATTGAGATCAGTTGGTTTTGTGTGACTGGTTTATATGTTGCCAAACAAATATATGCTGCAAACATAGTTTGTGAAAACCTGACCACTGATCTTCAAAAGTCTGATGATCTTGTTACCATAATCTGTCTCTTACTGGTTGTAGGTGAGTAAATAACAAATGGGTGAAGGTTTTCTTAGGTTTCTGTAACAGTTCTTTGGATTCTTTTCAAGTGAGAAGTTTGACAGAAAAGTCTAGGGGGAGGGAAAAGTGCCAGAAATACAAACCTGCTGTTGTCTTTGAGAAATCTCTTACCTGTCTGGATCAATCTGCGTGCTAAGCTGTGGCTCCCACAGCGTTTAACTTGGTGTGGCATTGGCACTTGGTGACAGGCGGTGGCGGGGACAGCATGGCCCCCTGCGTGGGCAGGAGCTTTGGAAAGAGACGTGCTGCTCAGGATAGAAGAAAGGAGGCTCCAGCAGAGTACAAATAGAACTCCAAAATGCTGACTTTCCTTTTCAAGCACTCAGGCAAACAAACATCCAGGCGCTCGGGTCCTACTGGGGACCCAGAAGTGACATATAAGTGCAAGTCTTGCTGCAGAGTTTTTGCCAGTGGTTGTGCAGTTTCTGTACAAAATCCCAGCTTTCTGGAGACACGGCACTGACAAAAACATGGCTAAACTCTCTGTGATTAATCTAAGCAAGAAATAGTTTCCTGTCAGGAGATGCTGAATCAGATCTTAAGTAGAACATGGCAGACGTTAGAATGAAACAGAAAAGAAGTCATTACGTACACCTCTTATCCCTGGGAAACTGGGATGGAGGGACCTGACCAAAACCGTTGCTGTTGGTTAAGCTGGTAGGTGTGCTCTCAACATTATGTCAGCTGCCCCATGAAGGATAAAGGAGAAAGTGTAAATTGCTTATTTACCACTTAGCAGGCAATTAGTTATTTGGAAAATAATTGCAATGAAAAAGACCCTGGTGTGGGTGTAAAGGCAGGAGCTTTGGTGTCTGACTGTGACTGTAAGTTCTGCATACTGTGGTCATGGGAATCTTTCTATCTATCATGTTTCCAAAGTTCAATTTTTTACAAGACAGCTATATTTAATTTTAGAAGGAAGCTGTTCTGAATGCCTAAGCACATATGTCACTCTCCTCATTTAAAACTGGATATTAAAAAAGATGTATTAATATAGGAGAATCAACTTGGACTGCTGGGCTTTTGGATCCAACCTTCGTGAATTTGAAACAAGGGACCGCATGGGAAAGCAAGCTAGAAATGTGGGATTCTAGCTGAGTTTTTGAGTGAGCCAGCTCCTTCTTCTCTTCGGTCTGGAGAAAGGATTTATATTTCTTCCTGTATGAAATTTGAGTACAGACAGACATACAGGCAGAACTTCAGATCTAACCAGATAGATGAATATACAGAAATTGAGATTACTTTTTTTTTTAAATTTTGACCTAAAAGTGTTGTAGCAAAATTTTCCCAATGAAAGTCAATAAATTTCTTCCATCCTGCTAGAAGATGCTCTGGGGGCTGAACTTTTGTTAAAAGCTTAGAATTTTTGCACACACTGAAAACTCCAGAGTTTTCTGTCCTACCTTTCTTCCCCTTCCCAAGTTAAGGAAAGGATAAGAAACCGTTCATAATGAAAAACTCTGGGCTTTTGTGTTCTAGGGAAATGCAGATGACGAGGTACTTCATCAGTGGAAGACCAGGAAAGTAGAAAGAGGTGAAAAGCCTCTGTGTTTGCTGCTTGCATGGATGACAGAAGTATCAGGATTTACCACTGCAGAAGAAAATCACATAAATGTCTGAAAACCTTCATATAGGGCAATATAAATTAGTAAGGATTAGGTCTCAATTAAAAATAACATCTGAAATAAGCTGTTTTCTGGAAAGTGACGATTTCTTTTTTAAAAAATCTGGAATGGACAGAGTGTTTTATTTTGCTGCCTTAGCTGGTAATCAGGGAAAGTCTTAGACTGTCCCCCCAGGTCCTCCTGGCAGGACACCCACCATGAGCCCACAGAGGGGAGGAGAGTTATCGAGCATGCTGTGGGAGAGCATAGAGCTCTCATGCTTGTAATGGCCAGGGAGTAGATCCAGCCCCTGGAGCTTCCATTACACAGAGGAAAGGAAACTTTACTGTGACTCACCATTTGGGGGGTTCATAGTTTTGTTCTACTTGGTATGCTTCTGTGTAACTCAGGCTGTACCTCCTTTTCACCAGCTATGAAATAGCAAAGATATTTCATGTTACAAGATATTTCATCTTAGGGAGTTATGTAAATGTACAAATGACTGAAGTGTTATAGGGATTCAGAGATATCAGGGTGAAAAGTAAGGAAATGCATTACCATAAATCAATGTTTATTGTATGTATTGTGTTCACAGAAATACATTTGGCTAAAAGTGATTGTTCTGTTGATCTGAGACTAAAATCTTCTCATTATTAAACCACAGTTCCACAGTTTACAACAGAACTGGTTACATGTTTCTCCTTTGGAGAAGAGATCAAATATTTTGCAAAGGCGTGTTACCTTGGCTTGTGTGCTGTGCACTGAGGAGCCTGATGGACAAGGAAGATCCCTTGAGGTTAAAATAAGGTGATCCTAAAAACATATGCAACCTTCAGGTGCATATTAAAATTTTCTCCTGCCTTCAGAGTCCATAAATAGAATGGAAATCCAAGAAATGAACATTTCTTACCAGCAGCATTTAAAGACAGCATGTTCTCTTAAGTAAGCAACATGTTTTCAATAAATTGTTTCAAGCTGTACAAATGTGTTTGCCAATCCTCAAAGCAATAATTTGCAGCCAGTTTTTTGGATGATAATAAGATTAATGATAAAATAACACTGAAAACAATTTTAAAATAACCTTAGGGATTTAATATAAATCCGTAAATACAAGGAAATTCTGAGTTAAGACAGCCAGAGTGTATTTAACTTAGTCTTGTTTTGCTCCCAACTACTACACATAGAATTACTCATTAGGAGAAAGAGGTCTAAGCTTGTACTTGATAAAAGTACAAACCATATGTGCTATTTGCGAGATCTGTAAGCACAGCAGCACTCAGAGGATGCTGTGTTTATCTTAATTACAAGTGATTCTGTGTGTTTGTCAGAATGCATCAACAGTTTTAAAGAAAATATTTTTCACTTTTTTTATTTCCTCTGCTAGTTTTTTAATACCGTGTGAGTAACATTACATGTAGTTGTCATCAACTTTTTCCAGTGCCCAAGTTCACAGTGTAATAGTGATTTCTGTAGCTAGACTTTGGGTTTTTAAAAATAAAAGGTATTAACTGTTCTATAACACATCACAATGAAAGGTTTGATCTTATGAAATCATTATTATCTTTGTATCTGCATAACATCGTTGCTATGCAAGTATCTGCTATAATTGCTGTGCAGTGGTTATATTTTCAAGATAAAATATACTAATAATTTCATAGTATGTTTGTTCATACAATCAAACAAGAGAAAATCTCACAAAGAACAAGCTGCCATTGAAATAGGTCTGACCAAAGACCTTTTGGGAAATGAGTATGACTACTGCATCATTTAATCTTGATGGGTAACTTTAAAGAAACACCGTGTTAAAAGGATATTACTGTCAGTCCTCGGTCAGAAAGTCCCTTCCCCATCCGAGCTGCAGTCCTCCCTGTAACGCAAGGTCACATAGGGGCTGTGGGTGATCACTTCTCTTTCCCGTGTTTTTCACAGGTAATCATTATCTTTCCCTATTCTTTGAATGCCTGAGACCTGAAACAGGTTTGCAGGAGTCAGGGAACACACAGCTACAGCTGTGTCAAGCCATGTGCTCAGAAAAATTAAAAAATAAAGTGAAAAATTAAATTTTACTTCTTGGCTGGATACCCAAAAACCAGTGGATACTTAAAAGGCTTTAAACTTCATGTATCTCAGATGCAAATCTCTATAATGGGATAATAATACTCACTTTGCATAGGTTTTATACTGCTGGGGTTTTTTTAAAGGAGACTTTTTATGCCAAATTTCTTAAGCCTGTGGAAAGTGCAAACAAGTAAAATTCAACTGTGTACTTGTACCGACAGTAACAGGATTTATCAGGAGGCTCAAGACTTTAAATCTGCTGCATAGACCTACAACTCAATCTGGAGGAACAATTATTCATGGTTTTGGGTTGGAAACCTTCCTGCCACAGAAAACCTTATGAAGTCAAGAGAGCTCATTGTAGGCACCATCTCTGAAGAGTGATGTTACAAAGTTCTGGCCAGTCTCTACTAAACACGTGCAAACTACTGTTTTTCCAGACATTTTTTTGCATCAGTAGATTGCTTTTGATTTTCAAACAGCAATCCTGCACCCCAAATTGCTACTCCCTACTATGTGTGGGCCAGAGTTTTCCTATGGAAGATTTAGTGTCAGGAAAACAACATCTCTCTCTTCAGCTGTATTCTTGGAAATTAGCATGGGTTTTGGCAGAAAATTTTATTAAAAAAAAAAAGACTGAAGAAACCTCATGGGATGAAAGAAGTCAGGTCAAGGAGTTAAAACTGCCAAATTACAGACAATACAAAAAGGGGGTTTATAACGAGAAGGCTTGGGCAGCTAACATAGTAATGATCCTACTATATTAGTCTGTAATTAGATCATTTCCTTCTGAGGTGGCCAAGGAATAAATCCCTATAAATATGAGCTTTTGTGACACCAGTGGTGAGATAATATGTCTTGCACAAGTCATTGCCTGAAATCCAAAGATGTAAAGTATAGAAATACAAACCGCATTGTGCAAGCAGGAAGATGGAGGAGAAGAGGTGGGGATGGAGGAGAGAGCAAATTCTCCTTTTTGGTGGCTGTGAAATTTTGGTTCAGCTTTGTTTTCTTGGGTAGTTGTGATCCCAGATCAGACCTGAGGAGCAGCATTTAGTCAGCTTGGACCTATGTGAACACACATCTTCTCAAGGGATGTGAATAGAGAGACTGGGGCTGATTGTGCTTGGCAATTTCTTCTACTTCATCACTTTGATGCAGGATATATGTGGAAAGGATAACCCCCATCATAAATCTTCTCCTGTTATTAACATACTTGTTCAATTCTCTGTGAGCAGTGCATATCAGAATTCAGCCCTGTTCTTGATGCTGGCTTGTGACTGGGTCTTCAGACCAAAAAAGACCCCAGGAAATAACATCCAGAAACCAGATCATTGGATGAAATATATTTAGGAAGTGCTGAAATGCTCAAAAACTCTTGAAGTTGTTGTGAGCATCCCTAATTTAGTCCTCTTGTGCACATTATGGTACCTTCTGCAGGGGCATGATCATTATCCTTCCTGCAGCTTCCCTTCAGAGCAGAGATTCTGTGTAGGCTTCAGGTGATGGATAATAAGTAAGTCACTGGCTAAATTGGGAAGACTAAATATCTTACAGCTATTGAGTTCCCTGAACAAGCAATTCTGTACTAAGTGGCAGACTTTGCTGTAAAAGAACAATTTATATCCATAGAACCAATGAATTTGCCACAAAGCCTGCGTGGAAGGGGGCTGAACAGCAGTTGTATAGGCAGTCTAAGTTTTGACAATACCTGGGTTTGAGGGAGTTTGATATTTTCTGTCTTCATTGTGTGGGTGGGCCCTGCACAATTGCTTGTGTGTCATTAACATTGCAGAAATGAATAACCATTCAAAAGGCCGTTCCTACGCATGTTGTGTTCTTTGGTCCATGAGGATTAACTCCTTTCTAGGCAAAGCTTCAAAAGGGAAATTATACACTATTAAGATAACTCATTTTAGAGCGTCATATTTTCACTTAATCAAGCTATTATTGTTATTAAAATATTCTGAAGTGAATTCAGATTTCATAAATATGGAATTTTTTCTTTGAGCTCCTTTTGCATGCAGCAAGTTAGAAATGGGCACACAGCTTCTAAGGGGACTTAGTGGTTCCCATAGTATTTGCTCATAGTTTTTTCAGTGACTCAGCTGGAGACCCCAGTGATCTCTGGCGTCTTCTCCACATTTATTTCTCTGACATCTCATAAAGTCCCAGTTGCAAAAAGTCTCTTGCTAACTATTCTACATACAGTTTTCTCAAGATTTTCAGAAAGGTACATTAAAAATCTGAATTAAATTGACAAAGCAAAATGAAATAGCTTGTGATAAAGCTCCTATTGCATGCTTAAGTTCCCTCTTTCTGTGGCTAAATATTGCAACACTCTCTCAAGAGGGATGGATTGCGCCTTTTAGCATCTTGTTTTGTTTTGATTTGTTTTGTTAGTGTTAAACCATCTTTTAGTGTTTAGCTAGTATATCTAGAATTTTTTCATGGAGCTTTATGAAAACCCTATGCCCATAAACCCGGAAATCCTGCACTTGAAAAGCTGTGCATACACAGAGACATAGCACCCTTTTAATTTAAGCCAAAATAGAAATAACCATCTCCCTGCTTCCACACTTACACCATCCCTTCTCTTCAGCGTTCATTTTGCCCTTGACCCTTGGTTCCATTAAAGCACATTTGTGGTGAATGAGCCTGTAATACCTAATGTATTCAAGGCATTATATATCAGGCGATAAACCGCAGGAGGAAGCTGCAATCACTAGGTTTCTCTCCTTGGGATGTTCCAGTTGCCTTCAGCCATCCAACAGCCTTCCACTGCTGCACACCATAGCTAAATATTCTCTCATGTTATTGTTTGGTCTTTGCTTGTCTGCCCCAATTGCCTTTTCTCTGTTTTCCCTTGAGTGCCTCCTAATTTTCTTTGCTTTTTTTTCTTTAAGCAATACTACTTCTAGTCATCATAACAAGTAACAGAATTACAGGATGGGTCAGATTGGAAGGGATCATCCTAAACCCAGTTTCAGTTTCTGCTTACACCCTTTGAACCTGAGATAACTGACTCCTGGTTTATAGGGATGCAATGGAGAATGGAAATGAGCCAGTAGCTGAGAATTCCTCTGGCTGGAGCTGTGACGTGTGACGCCAGTCGGCTACGGGGTTTCTTTTGGCAGAAACTTTTACAACTGCAGAGTTGCTGGATATATCCAATTCACTGAAAGAAATCATTAAAAAAATTACACAACTAGCTCATTGGAATTGCAGTTTAAACAAAATAAAAATGCTGGAATAACTATAAAGTCCTGGTTTTGCTGACTGAATGTAAAATGACATTAGGAGATGGTTGAGGAAGATAAGCACTATGGTCATAAAAAGAACCAATACACTGGGTTGGGCTGGGATGGAGTTAATCTTCCTTGTGGTAGCTTGCATGGTGCTCTCTTTTGGATTTGTGACCAAAACAGTGTTGATGACACCCCCATGTTTTAGCTGTTGCTGAGCAGAGCTTGCACAGTGTTGAGGGTTTCTGTTTTTCATGCTGCCCCACCAGTGGCTGTAGGGCACTGGGAGGAGACACAGCTGGGACACATGATGTGCTCAACAATAAAACCTGGGAGGAAGGAGGAGCAAGGGAGAACTTTGGGGATAAGGTGTTTGTCTTCCCAAGTCACCATTATGTGTGATGGAGCCCTGCTTTCCTGGGGTGGCTGCACACCTGCCTGTCCACGGGAAGTGGTAAAGGAATTCCTTATTTTTGTCTACTTAACACACACAGCTTTTGTTTTACCTGTTCATTTGTCTTTATCACAAAACACATGTTTTCTCCCTTTTGCCCTTCCCATTCCCCACCCTGTCCCACCTGGCGAGAGGTGAGCAAGGGGCTGTGTGGAGCTGGTATCTTCAAGGATGGAGAGACCACATCCTCCCTGTTCCATCTATAACTTTGTTTGGAAATAGTTCATAAAAAATAAACAATACTAAATATAGCATACTCAAACATACTGTTTCCCCAGAAATTTAGGTAGCATTGCTTTCTATTTTTCTAAACAAAATTCCAATCTTAAACTTTCTTCCAGTAGGTTAAACATTTGAAACTAATTATAGCTGACCTTGAAAGGGTATATTACATGTAAAATGTTGTTATTCACTTGTTCCAATGAAGCTACTCTAGAATAATTTTTTCTTCATTTTCTCTATTTGCTGTCTTTAGTGACCTTGAAAGTATAATGGTTCAGACTCTGTTTTGTCATACATGGGATTGGTGCCACTAAAAATAGGTGTTTTTTCAGTGATCTTGGCAGGGGCTTTGGTCCAGTTTCCCAGCAGTGCTGCAGAAGTCATGAACCTGCTCCCATCTCTGGTGCATCACAAACTCAGGTATAAATGTTCAATGGAGAGCAAAAATACAACTATTATTACTTTTTAAATTAAAGCAAAAAATGCATTTCCTCTCTTTGACGGAAAAGTGCCTACCAGACTAAAATGTGGTTGAAAAGACTTTGCTTGTAAAACCAGTAATATGATTATGGAATATTTTGCCTATGAGTAATGGGTTGGAACACATACTTATTAGCCAGAAAGTTGATTTTGCTAAATTACACCACTGTAGCACTCCCAACACCCCCTTTATTTTGGGGGTCCTGTTATGCCATCACCAGAGGAAGATGCCTACCCTGCCCCTCCTAAATAATTCCTTGTGCTCTATAAATGAAACAAGCACGGGAAGGCCCCTGGGGATGTAAAATAAATATTTTTAATAGGAAATATAGCTTGCCATATCCCAATACATTTGGATCCAGATTTTCCAAAATTCAGGATTGTTTCAGAGCTGAGTGCTTACCCCACAGCTACTTCTGATTTCAAAATTATTGTCCTCTATGTTTTTTTCTCCCAAGGTTGTCTTAAATACCTTCAGTAATTTTAAACTATGCATTGCCAGCTCTACCAGCAGCTTTGGCTTTACCGATATTCCATTAATAACTTCTACTTAAAGGAATAAAGTAAAAAAGTAATAAATTCAAGCTTTCTTTCTCCCACTGTGCAGTCCACTCCCTTGCACAGAGTTCAGCTCTCAGTCCAGACCACCCACATCCTGAATGAATGCTCTGATCTTGCCCTCCAACCACCTGGAACTGGATAGCTGCCTTTTAAAATAGACTACACCCTCTTTTACTTCCTAATGTCTCAGGTATATTTTTCAGTACTTGAAGCCTTTGCAGACAAGACTAATATCCACTCTGCTGCTATAATTATTACTGCAATGTTTACCATTGGGGGGAAAAGGAAAAATACCGGATAAAAGCTATCAGCACACAAAATTTTCACTAAACTCAAATTACACCTCATTATACATTTCTGCACAACAAGAAAGTCAAGCTTTTGATAGGGAACATGAGGAATTGGGCTTGTGCACCTCTAACTCCTGCTGTTCTAGAGCCTGAAGAAATTTGGGGGTAAATAACCTCTTGGCTCAGAGCACTTGGGTGTTGTACTGGTTGGTGCTTGAGAAGAAACTGGTTCCTTGAATCTGCACAAAACATCTTGATTTTTGGTGATTTAGGCCTCAGAAATCTGTTCTGGAGAACTGACATCTCTCAGGGGCTGTTATCACTTACACCTCTCTTAGATGCTGGACAGGAACCAGCCTTGTCATTCTCAGGGCTTCTACTCAGAGAGGTAGTGCTGAAGGGAATATCCAAGTTTGACAAGGCTGGGATGAGAGACATGAGGAGCAGTGCCATGAATGGGAGGATCTGTGAAATGTCTCTCTGTCTCACAGGTCTGTAGTCTAACTTCCCCACTCCTTGGCATACCCACCAGAGAGCAAGAAGCAGGCTAGAATGATACAACTATAATACAACTATCAAAAGATACCTAAAAGGTCCATTCCCATCTGCCTAACATCTTCAGAGATGAGCGCTAGGAAGAGAATGACCATCTGTGCTCTGGGAAACAATGAACTTTAATTTCCCATCTGCTGGGAGTGGGCCTGGCTGCAGACAGCAAAAACGGCCCTGCTCAGACAACCACAAACATGAAAAATGGCAATGATCCACGGACATACCATTACAAGTTTCTAACTAAGAGCCTCCATTCCTAGACACTGTGACAGCATCAGTGACCAGGATCATCCACCATTTCTCTGCTTTCAACTTATGTGACACTCAGAGAAAACAGCAAGTTTTTTTAGAAAATAGTTTCTTCTGGTGATATACAGTGCAGAAGGGAGAGGATTAAGGAAAACAAGAAACTGCTGATAAAGACATCAGATGTGAAATGCTGATCAACAGCTCACTACATAAATAAAAGATCATTTACTGTAAATGATGGACTTTGATCTTGGAGTAAAATTCAACCACCGTGTAACCTCAATCATTGACCCAAAGGATTTGTTTGGCTTTTATTTTTTAAATGTTCTCATCTTGTTTCTGGAAAAAAGATGTGATAACAGATTTGCAATACGCCTGACCTACATTCTTCAAGTTTATAATGGCCTAGCCTAGTCCACATTCACATTCCAGTGTCTCCTCCTGGACAAACCTTCCAGATGCGTTTGATGCACTGATTATACTTCTGCACTGCAAATGCCGAGGTTCCTTAATCACAAGTGTTAGTTTTTATTTAATTTGGGATTTTGCCTTCCAGTAAATTCATCTTTTGACAGTGACAAAGCCAGTTCTACAAGGTGCAAACTGGAAGAAGCCCTTTGATGTTGATTGCCTGCCAGGATGGGAGGAGTCAATCCCCACTGCATTTGCATCAGCAGGAGATACGGGTTCAGAGGATTGCAGACCACCATCAGCCAAAGGAAGGGAGGAGGGAGAAACACAAATAAACCTGGAATTTTCCAGATTATTCCTTCATTGTATCCTGGCTTATCTCTTTTGTCTTTCAGATTAAAAACTCCATAGTTTTATAACATGTACTAATCAGTTGCAAAGGAAAGTTCAGCTCCCCCTACAGTCAAGCATTTAGAAAATATGTTATCTATTCATAAGCCTAATATTTTAAATTTGTTCCTGTCATTATTCATGCAGGAGGCTAAACAGTATTTTAAAATGGGTTAATTAATACACTTTTTGCTAATAAGTCTAAAAACATAACCTGTTTTCCCAGACTAGATAGATGCTTATTGCAACACTGCATTTTAAGCTGCATTCCACTGCTTGCAAGAGACATACTTAGTCCTTTGGAAAAGATCTCTTAAAAAGTGAGAAATTAAAAAATGCTGGCCTCATCCATTTTTACAGCCAGAACACTTCCCTTTGCTTCAAGGTTGCCAAGAGCTTTTATCCACTAAGAATATAGACACTTACCTAGGTTCAGTTTGCTTACATAGATCTGTACATTTCGAGATTCCCCACAATTACCTGACTGCAGAATGACTCTCCTACAAGACCATCCATGTAAATGGAAGCTAACATATTGTCAGGCAAGCTTTATTAGATTAAGTGGCTACTGAAGGGGGAAAAAAAAAAATATTTCTAAAATCATAAAAATTAATTTAGGCTACTGGATGTAAATTTGACAGCCCTTACTCCCTTGCTTCTCTTTATGGCATGACCCTTGCTTAGATGTCTACCTGAGATGAGTCTGGAGATAAAATACTGTGATAACATAGTACCTTCCTTTCTAATAACTGCCAACTCCTTGTATTCTCTACATTCACATTCAGATATATTTTCCATAAGTGTTTGTTTTTCCTTTTGTTTCCCTCAATTCCCCTTATGCCCTTTCTGTAGTACTCTGCTATGTTAGCTGCACAAAGATTTCTCATTATAATCATTATCAAATAAGCTGCTTTCACTTCTCCACTGGTTGTCCCCTCCCACGTTGCTATGACAAACTATTTATAGTTAGGGTTAGGGGTTAGCATTAAGGTTAGGATTAGGGTTAGGTTAGGGTAAAGGTTTAGGGTTAGGGTCCTAACCTTTGATTTAGACTCCTTGTTTCAGACGCCTCAATAGTGTTCCCTGCCCTTTTTGGTAATACATGTGTTGTTGTATAGCAGCCACTTGCTCATACTCAGGGATGGCAGTTGGTGTTCTGTTCTTCACTGCACTTCACCTCACCTCACCTCACCTCATCCTGGGTACAGGTCACTCTGCTTAACAGAAGTTATTTGCACACAGTCTCAAAAATTCATGCAGTTGTTACAATTCCTCTGCTCATATCTCCTCAGAGAGAGCAGCTCCTCTCATCTAGCGGGTTCACCAGACCCCAGACATCTACACAGCTGCACAGGACCAGGAGAGATCAATTTTTTGTTTACTGTTCACAGAAAACTTTCTGGTATGTTCTCTCTGCCTGATGCTTTTCCAGGCTCCCTTCTCAGAAGAGAAGATCCTGTTTGGAGGCTCTTGAGGCTGGGTCCAGCTGTGTTCCTGTTGGGGACTGAGCAGCCACAAGCTGTCTCTGTGATCCAGTGTGCAGTTTCCATCAGGAAATGGCAGGCTCAAACCCCTCACCACTTCCTTCCTCCTTCAAGAAACAGGTGTCTGCTGTCCATATCCAGACTTTTTCTTCTGACCTCCTATACTATGAATGTTTCTGCTGAGGCCATCAAAGTGACATCTCTGCAGTATCTTCAACTCTCCAATAGGATTTTAACAACAGCTGGATTCTCAGAAAAATATATTGTGTTTTGCAGATGGGTGTGATAAAAACAAGCTCTCATCCCTGCCCTGTTGTTCTTGTGGTAGTCATCTGCAAATCAGCTAATTGAGAAGGAGAAACTCCCACTATTCCATACAACTCTTCTGTTCTACATCTGTACCTCTATACATAGAACATCTATAAATATAAGCTTCCTTCACACAGAAACTTCTTATTGAATACTATGGCATTAATTATTTGCTTGCAGAAGTTCAGAACAGTCCATATTTTGTTGTAGATGCCCCCAAAATTTCTTTCCCCATGTGTTTGGTTCAGCGCTGTCATAGCACAGCCTGGAGCCTGGCTGTCTGCCTTCCCTAGTACAATTTGTCATGCATTTGTCTTGCAGGGGGAAAGTCTCATCACCCAGTGACACATGTAGATTATTCTGTTCTGAGGAATTTGCTTTGGTTTGTTTTGTCTCAGGCGGGAGAAAAAGCAGTTTGTGGATCCCACTGTGTAAGACCCCTTTCCGTCAGTGGTGCATACTCCCACAATGGAGAGAAGGGGCAATTCCTTTAGGTTCTCTTCTGCTGAATGCTGCTTGAGGAAGTGTCATCCCCTCAGTGTGATAGCCAGTTGATTTGACCGCTTGGGAAACTTTGACACTACAAACCCACATTTCACTGTTCATTTTCTCTCTGGAAAACTGACTTAAAAATAGTGTGTTGCCAGATACCTGTGCAAACCACAGATGTCATTTTTTAACAGCTTTTTTGCATGTGCATTATGCTGAGGTTTGCTATTTAAACACAGACCTTATCTGGAGTATTGTATCCTTTGAATCATATATGTTTGAAATGCTGACTATTACTCAGTCATCAAAAGTCTTCCTCTGGCTATTTTCATGGGTTTTAACCCATGGAGTTTTTCATGGGTTTCTAGCAGAAGGTGCTGAGTGACCCCAGTTTAAGGCATGCCAAGAAACATTCTTTTGTCTCTGTGGGCTCTGTGTGTTTCTGCTTTCTTCAGTGCAGAAGCAGAGATGTGAACCTCCCTTGCCATTCCCTTGTGGCTCAGTCTGGGTGTGTTTGCTTTGATGCAATGGCAGAGGTGCTGAATTGCCCATCTCCATCCCATGTAGCTGAGCCTCTTCCTCTGCCCCCGAACCATCATGGCTGAGAAATGCTCATGTTCTGCAAGGAACAGCCAGTGCAGGAGGTGGCAGAGGAGTAAGAAGAGGGTGGACTGGGGTGTGGCCCTTCTTGTGGTGGTAGAGCCAGCAGATTCACTCCACAGCTGCCCTTGCATCCCCTCTTCCCAGAACAGAGCAGGTTTCAGAGCACAGCATCATTAACCAGAATAAACAGAGTAATCCACTTAGTTTGGCTTTCATCTGAGCATTTCCAACCTAATTTGGCATGTTGGTTTTCTTTCTGGGGTAATAAAACACAGCAAAAATAACTTTTCTTGGGAATACACCATGCTTTCACACGGCAAACCCTTTAAAAAATAGGATATTATCTTTCCGTATGACACAAACCTCAGATGAAAGAAACAAGTATTTTCCACCTCCTTGTGTGAGCCTGAAAGGAAATATTTAAGTGTCACCTGCCAGTCAACAAAAGGAAGAAATCAGATCTTGATCTGATTAGATCGTGACTGTACATTTATTAGCCCAGTCCTTCTGGGCACAGCTACTAAGTGAGGGGTTAATAAGCAGTTAGGAAAACAAAACTGGTGACAGAAAAGAGGAAGACAAAGGGAAGGCTAAAAAAAAGACTGCAGCAGAAGAAAATTTACTGTACAGAGAATAAAAAGTGAAAGTTGGACCCCAGGACTTCTTCTCATAGTCCTAGGAAAATGAGGAGAGGCAATATGAACATAGGAGCAGTGAACTGAAAACTGAACAAGGGAAGATAATGATAGTACTGTAGTTATTTTAAGGAATCTTCTGGAGTCTTTGAAACGCTGACAATGACCAAGGATGCATTAAGTGACAGCTACTCTGCACGCAGAGTCAGAAATCTTTCTTTTAGGTAACCATCCTGCTCATCCCTTGAAAAATCCCAGAAAGCAGAAAGGCTTTCTAGACAGTTCTTGTATCTCATATATAAGTATTAATCTAAGAGAAAATCTAATATTTTGTAAAAAAAAGTCAAGCTTTACTTTCTGAAGGGTCAGTTAAAGAGGTTGGGGGAGCCAGAGTTCAACCTGAGTACCATACACTTACTCTCCAGCCCCAAAGAGAGGAAAAATATGGGGGTTTGCTCTTTTTTTTGTTTGCCTTTTCTGTAAGAGGTTCAGGTAACACTCCATAATATCCCTTGGTGAAATCTTGTCTCTGCCTTTTCACTAAGGGACAAGACTACACAGCTGATCTTTCTGCACTAGGGAAGGAGGTAATTTTGAGGTTAAGGGAGATAGCTACTGGAAAAGAATCCTATTTAATAGAGAAACTGGCAATTCATTTGGCAGAGCAGACAAGGAAGGCCTGACAAAGGAACAATAATAGCATTAACCTCAGGCTGTGTGTGGTCCACAGATGAAGTGTTTTGAAAGCCACGGTTTGTCTGTCCTCGCTGAGTGGGGAGAGAGAGAAAAACAACAAACTTTGTGCCTTTGCTGCCTGTGAATTTTTTGCCTTGTTACAGGAAAGGCAAAGAAAATGGTGAGGCCAAACTTATTCTCTGCTTGAGATTGAACATCACATTGTTGTGGTCATGGCAAAAACTAAGCGGTGCTTTGGGCTCAATGGACCCCACCCTTAGTTCTAAATTTCACCAAAAATACCCCAAGTTTAAGGAATAGTTTGTTCCTTTAATCATTGTTTTCCAAGTGAAATTTAATTTAAAATATGTATTTATAACTGAGTGAAATCCCAAGCTATGCAAACAAAATGATTATTGTTTGAAATAATTCCCATCTTGTTGGGACGAGGTCCAGAAGTCATATTTTGTCAGAGCCAAGCTGCAACGGAGCAACCAGAATTCTCTTCCAAACCAAGTAATCCACAGCTTCAAGGGCCAAATTCTGCCTTCAGCTCCACCACTGTATGTTTAAAGCTACTCCACTGACTTCACATTTGGCCCTATATGTGGAAAACAAGATTTCACCTCCGTGTCATGTTTTGCTGAATTTCTTCTTGGATTTCTCTTTGTTCATTTTGCTCCCAGATTTAAACACAAGGCTTTAATCCAGCCAGTAGATTAACTCAAGCAATAAAGAGACTGTGTACCATGAGCCAAAAAGCCAGTAGAATCTGGAATGTGCTGGTGCCTGGAACTGAGGTCCAAAGATATAAAGCATCTTTTGCTCTGGCTGATGGGAAGCTGCCTCCTATTATTTTTGTATTTTTGAGGGAGGGAGAAAAATCTAGTGCATGCTATTGCATGAAATAAAATATATTTTAATTAATTTCAAGCACCAGGGACTGTCAGATTTAAGGATCTAATTTCATCATGTTTTTCAGTAAATTGTTACCATGATTGATTCTGCTTTAGGTGCCAAAGCCTGGCCTTTATGTGTGTGAAGGCAATGAGGAGGAAGGAGTCTCCATCACCAGCCTTTCCCCTTGCATGGCTCTCACACAGAAGTGAAATGAAATTTCACTCTCTGCCTTCCTCCCTTTCTTCCCTCCCACCCTAATTATGAAAGAGGAGGCAAAGAAATGTGTGGGAAAATAACTTTGCTAACTTAAAGTATTTCGAAACCGAAAGGCCAATTTAATAAAAAATTAATAATAATTATAGATCCATATGGGACATAGGAGTCATCTTTCCAAACTTTTCTCCACAACCAAGGAATCTCAGACCTTTTTGGAGAAGAGTGGAAGTTGGGACAATCAAATATCCACATGCTGACATGCCTCTGGAAGAACACAGAAGTACAAGATTAGGCAACAAACACTGTTTTTCAGCTCCACACTCATTACTGGAACTGGACAGACTTGCACATGCAGGGAAAGAAATAGAAAATAATCCTGTCCCAGAGAAGTCATTCCTTTCCTATGCATATCAGTTCAGAAACCTATTACATTATTTACTGTTTCCTTAATGGAAAATAAAACTCAGATATGTTATTACAAATATTTCTTTCAGGCAATCATGTTAGAGGTGCAGAAGAAACTGCAGAGAATGATCAGTGGACGGCACTGATCATTCAAGGTAAATAACCCTTGGGAACTACCTAAGCAAAATACGTTTTCTTATGACACATTGGCTCACAATTCACACCCTAACTCTGGTTTCTATTGAAAGTGCAGATATTTTTGATCAAAGGCAAGGCTGCCTTTCCATATCAGAAACATATTCCTCTCCATTAACTGCATTTCCATCTGCTTTTTGTTCTGGCCCCATTTTTTTCTGTCCTCTAAAGCTTTGGCTTGCTTTCTATAATTTCACAGGGTTGTGTGTGAAGGAGTTGCTATTTATTGTTGGTTTTGTCATTACTATTGTGGTTCGGTACACTTTCACAGGGATTGGGGATGCTGAGCAGAAGGAAGAGGGTGGGAAGCAAATTGCAAAGTAGTTGGTTGCTTTTGCAACTCTTTTTACAGCAGAATCTGTCCTGCATCTTCCCACTTCTAGTCAAGAAATAGGAGTCAAAAAGTTTATCATGCCCCAAAGAAAATGTCTTGTGAGAGTTGCGCATGACTGGGCTGGGTTTCATCTAATGTACAAGTCACTGGAGGTTACCTTCCTCCCTTGGCTTCTTGTAGCAAAGCATTCCTCTACAAACAGCTGATGGGAGAAATGGAAAAACTTTGGGAGAAGAAAACTGTAGCTGACACAGTTTTGTGATCACTCTGCAGAATCTCAGGTTGTTTGACAGTAAAAATCTATTATTATTGTTATTATTATAGTATTTTCTGCTGAGATTTTCTTTGCAACAACATTGCTTCATTGCTTATGACTGCAATCACTTGCTCTTGGGCACAGAAGAGTCAAGGGCCCATTTCTCTGTGCTCTCCTACACCCTTTTTTCTTGGGGACACTCAGGAGTACAGAGATGCTCAGGCAGGCCCAGGGCTGCTTGGCATAAATGCAGCCAGGTAGTGATAGGTTGATCTGCTCCTGTTCCCCCGGTTAAAAGGGGACATGAGTTGTTGCGTTTCAGTGAATTTACATGGAGAGAACTTACCTAAAAAGCTCATACAAAGCTTATGCAATTTATGAAGCACAATTTTTAAAGTGAGAAAAGGGTACTGTTACTAGCAGAGAAATGTCAGGTAGGGCTTTAAAATGGTTCACTGCTTCTTCAATTGTGTGTTTTAAATACACATAATTAATGAGATTCCTAGATGTGTTGCTGCTAATGAGGTCTGCAGTACAGATGGTGTGAGATAGTCTCAAATGATCTCCCATCAGGAATACTTGCTAATTACTTTGCATGGTTGTACTAAACAGAAATTTCTGTGTTAAAAGGGCCTGAAAATTACTCTCCCCCTCGCAGTAAATAAACGTCCAAAATTTTCTCCAGGTGGTACGAGGAGAAGAAAGACACTGGGAAGCCCTGAGATCCTAGCTAGTACATTTTAGGAAGAAAGAAGACAGCATTAATTTTTTCAATTCCAGTAGTGATCTAAAATAAAAATTCAGGATAGAAAATTATACTCCAAGCATTCAGCGACAAGATATTCCAGCTAGGTTTTCATTTGGTTCAAGGACCATGCCAGAAATTGTTATAGTGCTTGTCAAAAGAAACAGTCATGATCATTTAGGCAAAATAATTGCCTTTCCTTTCCCAGTGAATAGTCTTCCTTCTGAAGAAAACAGACTTCCTAATGGTGGCAGTTCTCCAAAATGGTATAGAAGTGCTTATTCATTAATGATGTGATTATCATTGGAAAATCCATATTATGTTGGATTTTTGCTATTTATGAGTCAGTTCCAAAAAGCCCAGTGTTGATCTCTTTCACCTAAAAGAACTGATGACTTGAATGAGAAAAAAAAGAGCAAATCCATCTTGCCAGGGAGAAATGCATCCATTTTGTGGATACATCACTTAGTGCTTTATCCCTGTTCAAATCAGGTGCAATCTGGGCCCCAGGATATTCACATTTCTGGTATATTTTACCCACTTCAAAGCTCAAAGAGATTTGCTGCTTCCTGGAGCTGTCTGCTTCTTCGAAAAGATGTTTCTCCTCTGGCATTGTCCCCAGATTTTAGCTTTCACTTGTGAAACCCTCCACTGCCAGGGGTTTGCAGTGTGTGTGAATGCACTGCCGGTGTGCACCCCAAAGCCCATACAACTGCTAGGAATACGGGTATTAATTTTTAAGCCTTCTGTGGGTGAAACTGTGTTTGACACAGTGTTAATTTTCTTCTATGGAGACAATTGTAAAATCACAGAATGGTATGAATTGGAACGGACCTTAAATGTCATCTGGCTCCAATTCCCCCACCACACCTCCCACTAGACCCGGATGCTCAGAGCCCCACTCAACCAGGCCTAGAATACTTCCAAGGACGGGGCATCCACAACTTCCCTGGGTGACCTGTGCCAGTGTCTGATACTAAACCAAAAGCTATTATGGCATTGTAAAGGCTCATGGTACCACTAGGATGACATGGCCTCACTGAGATTCAAAGATCATATGAGGGACCGTCTGCCTTTTCTTCCTGTTCTCTTTGGGTTTGGTCAATCCATCCTGGACAGACATTTCACCTTCCAGTGAAAGCTGTGGCACAAAGCTGCCCTGGAGCTCCTCCAGCTCTGCACAGCCTCTTCAGAAGTCACCTACATATCTTCTTACATCAATTTGCCTCCTAGGCCCTATATGCCACAGTAGACCTCAGGGTACAGGGAATTCAGTGGGACAGAAGGAGGAGTCCTGAAAACCTGGATGCAAAGGCAGCACAGCCTCTATTCCCCCTGTATGAGGAGAAAGGCTATGTGGTTACCACTGCCTTACTCCTGTGTGGAAAGATCTATAAATGATAAAAAGCAATGCACATCACATAAATCTACTACTCTTAGTACTGGCATGCCGCAATAGCCCTTAATTGTTTGAGTATCATTTGGCATCATGCACAGCTACAATTTTAATTATCCCATAGTATATTCCCTACCACCAAGGAAATGTGGATTATGGATACATACCTCCCCTCCCATGAGCTGCACTGCTGCATCAGCACTAGCAGGTCTCCATGTCCAGAACAATATGACCACAAAGGTTTTGCAAACCTTCATTAATTGTTTCAGTGTAGGAAAAAAACATAAATAAATAGTATTGACTATTTCAGTCTTCTAAGATCATTATGCCTGCAGATACTGAAAAGGCTTTTAAGCCCAGGAGATTATACAGGGCAAAGTTCCTTCTGTAATGCTCCAGAAGATTACAGGAATACAGTTATAGATATACTCACACATGCATCTTGGTGGTGTTCTACCCAATTGCAATGATTTGTAAATCAAAGTGAAACTCACTCTACTGGATCTCTTAGAAAGTTGCTGATGTTCTACACCGTGTTGTTTTGCCAAAGCTGTGCTGCTGATTCCCATGATATATGGGCTTTCCTGATGTCAGAGGGCTGCCTTGGTTGATGGTGGTTTATGAGTGATGGTGTTAGAAGTTGCACTGTAATTGTATCACATGTATGCAGAGCCCTGCACTCTGCAGGAAGGCATCCAAACTACTTGGTGTTTATTGGTTCCCTCTCTACAGGCAAGCTAGGGGAGCTGCTCTTCTTACCTTACCAAGGCCATGTTTCTGGAGCTGAAGGTCACAAATTCCAAAAAAGCCTGATCACAACTTGGTGCAAGCTTGTGTTTGTGTCTGCAAACAGACCCAGGTACACCATGCAGCAACTGGGAGTCTAAATGGAAGACTGTGATCTGAGGCATTTCAACCACATTCTGTAATATTTTTAATGTGTGATCCATTTATCCCAAGCAATTTCACTTCCCCATCTCTGGCGCTGTCTAGGCACTTTGACCAGGAAACAGCAAACACAGCATCTTTCTTTCTTGTTTTGCTGTTTTCCCTCAGAGAAACGTAGGAAATGGCAATCATTAAAAGCTGAGTTACAGCTTGTTTAGACCAAAAGACCAAACTTTGCACCACGATATGGTCTCTTATTTAAATCTACACTTTCTTTTCATGCAGCTTTGAGAAAAATGTCATGCACTTTTCTCCCTTGGTTTAGTATAGTGCAAAATAACTTCAGTTCCCACTAGCTTCAACAACTTGCAGGGCATTTCTTCCTATATGCTGAGATTCTGGCTGGGGCTTTGTGGAAACAGCAGTACAGAGATATGGTCATGTAAGACCAGATTCATAGTTGTGCATGAACCTTTTAGTGGTTTAAGTTTACAGTCCCCTTGCATTTGGGCTTTTCGCATACAGTGTGTTAAGTAGAATAAATATGTATATTTGCAAGTGCATCTCTTCTGGTTGCTTATGTGAACGCAGGGCAGGGCAGACATTCCCCACCTCAAAAAATTCATGACCTAAGACAAAAAATCCCATGGGCAATATGAGTACTGCTCTCCCCTTCAGCTTACAGCTCTGTTTACTTTCTCCCATCCTTACTTTTAAGTTTTGATTTTTGCCTTGTCTTTCTCTTTGCTTGACTAATAACAGCATTTAGTTGTCCTAAAAAAATACATGTTCCTTACTTGCCTGCAATGTGGTTTGGGAATGCTACATCTAGATTGGTACAGAATAAAATTAAAGCAAAATCACTGCTGACCCTTAATATCAGTAGACTCTTAAATCATTTTCTTTCATGCTTTCATGCTCTGTTTTTATTAGATATTTAAGGCATTGTGTTCTTATTAAGATTACAGGATGTTGCAACTAATGAAAATAAGCCATTGGAACAACTTTGACATTACTAGTCAGAAACAGCTCACATTTCATAAACCTGTGTTATGGGAACCTCTAATTACACATTCGTAAAAAAATATGAACTTTATACAGTTTGTATGATCTTCAATTTTCAGCCAGAAAATTTTAGCATAGAATCTGGATCATTTTCAAAGGGAAGCATGTGCTGTATTGGACCAGAGTATGAAAGAGTTTAATTGTTTACCCAGAACAGAACAACTTCTTGCAAACAAAACCATTATTGAACAAAATGTGGGGGTGCAAATTTCGGTATTTTGCAGTAAAGAGCCTGATTCCTCCATGGAGATGGAGATGTATAATCATGGGCAGACATAAAAGTAATCAAGGTCCTAAGATGCAGGTGAGGTTATAATAATTTTCACCTTATCACATGAAGTGATTTCAAGTTACTGTTAACCTTTGCTTACATCGTAAATAGCTCTTTATCAAGGTTGCATATGCGCGTAACAAATTAGACTTTAGCTTATTGTCACCATTACTCTAGCTGCCTTTGCTCAGTTAGGTATGTTGGGTGCTTCTCAAATGGGATTAATTAATTAGTTAATTTTGAGATCTCCTTTTTTCCCACTGTAAATGCACCAACAGCTGGGCCAGGAAGAGAGAAATGGTACCACTGCATGTGACAAGGCACCTCCCTCCCACAGCACACAGGCGAGGGATGCTGCAGGAGCTAGAAAAGGCACACCAAAGCCGCTCCTTTCCTAGAAGAGCCTTGGTGGAACTAAAGTTGTGTGCTCACTGCCAACAATGAAGAAAATAAAAAGGATTTTTTGTCTCTTGAAGTCTGTTTCTGTCCAAAGGTTTGAAAGCTGAAGTGGAGGTATTTTGTGTTACCTGCTCTCTCTCACTCCCCAAACTGTTTCCCAGATGCCTGAAATTTCCAGCTGAGTCTTCCTCCTTCTGGACATGCAGTCTACTTCTCCTGCTAAACTAGAGGATGCTGCTCCTGAGGATGAAAACTGTCTAAGTCATTCTTGTCCTTATCTGTGGGAAGGCAAAACTTGAGTTATGTCACTGAAAAGCCTTGTGCTGCTGCCTCTATGTAGAAAATTCACATATTAGAAATATTAAGAAAGAAATTAAGAAATTAACACATTAGAAATATTAAGAAACAATAAAGTATAAATGAGTTTCCCCATTCTCTGAGGAGGTGAGTTTACCACAGCTCACCTTCCATTTGCAGCCTTCTCTCTGTTTTCCATGAGGATTTTGTTTGCATCACTGATTTCTAAAGGAAACACTGGCAACACATCCAGCTTCTAGAGGAACAGGAATACCCAGAGGAAACTTTCAAGAAATCTAAAAACACCAGGAAGAAGGAGCATTAAAAAAATTTACAATAACATTTATAGAGAATTCTAGTAGGTGGTACCCCTGAAATAACACCGTTAATCACTACTTAGCAAAATTGTTATTTGAATTGTTTTTTTCACATACTAACTTTAAATGTTTTGTTTTCTCCTCAGGAAAAATAAAAAACAACCCACCAGAGGAACGTTTTGTGAAGTATTCAGTGCATGTGATGAAAAACCTTAATGATACCTGAGTCCTATACCCATGGCCCTAGGATGAACGTGAGAACTGAGTGCCTTTTTCCTATAGCACTTATGTAATAGATGCTGCATGGCAGGAATGCCTGTGCCTGTCTGCCTGCAAAAACTACTGTTCTGGAACTGATTCCAGCTCACAGCAAGTGAAGCAACTGATTCAAGCTACAGCTATGCTTTAAGAGTCCGTAAGAATAAATGTTTCATCCCTAAAATACCAAATCCTTTGCTAAAATCTTACATTTCAAAAACCACAAAGAGCTGTCTGTCTGTGAAAGTCCACAGCAAACATGGATAGCTTACAGATAGGCACAAGATTTATATTCTAGACAAAATGGTGACACTAAATCCTTTAAAACACGATGTAATTATTTCTAGTAGAGGTAGGTGAATCAATAAGTAGAAAACATTTGGGGGTCAAATGTAGCTCTTACACTTGGTCAAAAGTTTCCTTTGAACAGTTAAATTCATTTTTTTGCTAATTGTGGCAATTTTGCTATGAATTGTTCATGTTGACTGTTCATCTATCAATACGCAAATTGTGTGGCCGATCAAGTAAGAAGTATTTTTATTTCTTACCACCTTGGATGACCTTGTGGACAAGGTGATGGCCTGATCAGTGAACTGGGATATTGTTAGTCTTCAGAAGACACTGGTAAGTGGAGGGATAGAAATGGGAGGTGATTTTTAAGAAACCTAAATTTTTGCTTTTAAATACAAGTAGAACATTCTACTTATTCACCTGTAATTTAGAAGCATTTCTCCCCATCCCTTATTTTAAAATTAAAATATTTGTTTGTGCCTGGAAAGAAGCAAGGGGAGTGTGTGGCACTCTGTTTCATGACTGAGGAGCTGCAGAAGGGACAAAGCCTCCTAACACCTCAGCTTCAGTCAGAATTGTCAAAGAGGCATTATTTTGTGGCAAGAAGAAAGAAGAGTTATTATCATAGTGACTTTTACTGAACTCTTCAGGCTTCATCTGAATTTTGCAGTGTTGGAAAGAATGAGTTCATACCTGTCTCAAATTTTTCTTCCCACTGTTCCTCGGATTCCTCTCATCACATATTACTGACAACTCTGACTGTCATCCAGAAGTACTGGAAATAATGCAAGAGAAAATGAACCACATCCCTAAATTTTGAACCTGACCATTGATGTCACTTGTAAAGTTCCTTGTAATTGTCCCTTCCTCCCCCTTTTTGCCCTGAGGCATCCTGAGGAAGCTGCTGTGACTCCACTGTCCTCCTGCCATCCCATTTTCCTTACTTGTGTTTGTGTTGTCCCAGACACTGTGTGACCCCGAGGCCAGGAGTTTCTTCTTCCCTGAGAGTGGTACCACACAGCTCCAGTCTGATTTTTCCTTTGTGGTTTGAGGAGTACAGAAATGTTTGGAAGATGTAATTAAAACTCACTTAGCTGAGACAGTCTGCTTTGCTCCACTATGGTGCCTTCCTGATGAGACAATAATTCCTGCCAGAAAAGCTCAGATTTAGCCTGAAAGATTCAGGTCTACAAAAAGGATTTTTCTGATGGGACCAGAGTCCAGTGTGAAAACTCTTAAAAGAAAACAAAATTAAATAATCAACATTTTGCAAAGAAAAAAAAAATCTGTTTCTCCCTATTTGGAAAGGCAGAAAAGAAGTACACCTTCCTGTTTTGTATTTTGGGTATTTAAAATTCTGTAGTGATATTACATATCAGAGAGTGATGAAATAATAATAATGGTAGAAACACATTTAAATCTCATTAGCTTCAGGCTCTGGAAATCTCAGGCCAAAGCACTAAAGATTTTATAAACACCAACACAAAAACTACATCTCACCTCTGTGCTCTGCCCTGGCTGTCCTGTCTTCAGGCAAAGTGTTTGGCTCTGCTTCTCAGGTCTTTTAATCCAATCTGTAAATTTATTACACCTCCCATCCCTGCTATTGATGAAAATTCTCAAAAGCACTGAGCTGAGATAGATAGATAGATAGATAGATAGATATAGATAGATAGATAGATAGATAGATAGATAGATAAATAGACAAACAGATAAATCCACATTCAGGACTGAGAACATGGCTGCTTTTCTCACTCACATGCTATGATTCGCATCTTCCCTAACTTTACATGTCACAAGCATGACTGCCTTCCTCTGAGCGAGGTGTCTAGACTGTTTTATTGATAATGGAGACAAACAAGAGCTTCAAGAACAAAATTCACCTGATCGGTTTAGCCATCTGCCTTTGGAAGAGATGAGATGTGTCCCAGTTGCCAGTTCCCTGTATCTCTCACTGACTACAAAGGAGGTGTAGGTGAGTGGTGCATATGCAAACCCCACACTGTAGGTGATACAGGGAGAGGAATCCTAGCCTAGCTGAGTGGCACTGCTAGTTGGAATACTGTAGTAGGGATCCCTGTGGCTGAAGCTGCAGGCAAGTGTCAGCACTACCCCTGAAACTGCCCTCACTCCAGCAGGAAGTGTTATTGCCTTGCCTTTCTTATTCTTTCAGTAAGATAAAAGATAAGGAAATTTGTCTTTCTGAAAAGCAGCAGCAGCACAGAATGAGGGCGAAGCATTTCTGGAGGCATCCTCAAATCGGCAGGGAAGGTAATTTGTAGTGGTGCTAATTTCTCTGCAAAACACCAGATGCCAAAATGTGAGTTTTGGCCCTAATATGTCACTCCGTAGCCTGAAAGCATGTTAGAAAGGCACCTCCTTGCCACTGTCTCCATCTTGTGATGGTAGGTCCTTCGCTTTTTTGCAATGTTCAGAGCTATTTGTGTGTTCATTAGATGGGCCTCTCAGCAAAATAATTTTTTTTTTACTGCCTAATTCCCTTGGATTGGAATATCTGTTCCCATTGGGTATCAAAGTATTCCAATACATCTGACTCATTTTTGGTTTAAATTATTTTAGTAGTTGAAATTGGGAGCGCTGTGCATTGTTCTTGGATGAATCTGTTCGGGCAAGAGAGGAGCTTCAGCTAAATACTTCTTGTACCTGGCATTCAGACAATATTCCTTCTTTCTTCAGATACTTCTAGGTAATCTTTTGATTCCCCTACTTTGCTTCCAAAAAGCCAGTTGTAATGAACTGTTTAAGCATGGAGGTTCAGACAAAGAAAGGTAAGAAAAAGCATATCTAGTTGACATAACTTACTATTACACTTGCATTGTAAGCAGAGTTATTGACATTTTTGTATAAAAAGGCTCTCTAACCAAAATATTCTCTGATATGAGCCTACTTTTTTAAGCAGTAACAGAAACCACCAGCCTGCAGTGTTACCATATTTGCTGTCTCTTAGACTTAACTTGTTCCCCAGGATTCTACATTGCTACAAATTTTTCTTTTTGGAGGTGTTCCACCTTGTGCTTTTGGAGGACAAGCCATGTTCAACTAAAGAGCCTGGCTGATGCTTCCTTTGACTATGCACAGCTTTAGAGTATGGGTCTCATTTGACCATGCATTACTTTTTTTTCCTGGAAACATGATCATCTCTATGGTAATTTTTATTTCTGTTACAAGACCAAAACTAAGGTGGCTGAACGATTAAATGCTTAATCATTGTGCTGAACTTGTAAAATGCTTCCTATGATAGAAGAAGTCCACACATTTTCAGTACATATGTGCAAAGGTATTGTCCTTATGGAGGGAAAAGCTTACGATTAATTTTTTAACAGCATAGACCTGACAAAGTTTCTGCATGGCTGGCCAACAAGCCAGCCTGCTCCTTCTTCCTTGACTAGCCTAGGAAAAAAAGGGAAATTCCCTTGCATGAAGTAAGGTAGTCAACTGATCCCCTGGTGAAAAAAAAACAGAGGACAAACATTTGCCAGTGAATTTCCACTCCAGAATCGGGAATGAGAGTTTTCCACAGAATATACGAAGGAAATCTCAATGTGTTACACCTATGCAGAACTGAAAACTGGTCCTTTTTTTGTAGGAGTTCTGCAGTATACTCTTGTCTTTATTTGCCTACATCAATAATAAAAGTAATCACAGAGAACAGATGAGGTAGCTTAACAACCAGTAAACAGCTCTAAAGTGTGTGGACATACAGTCGTCTCCTTTAATTATGTGTGTTTTGTATTACTTTCCTCAATCTCTTTGCCAAATAGTCTAAATAAATACAGCCTGAAAGAAACAGTAGATAATGTCATCCACAAACTGACCAAAATAACTATGTAGATTAAATTTAGCTGGGAATAATTTTGAAATCAAAATGGAAGTATTTGAGATGAAAAGAAATATATAAATGCAGATTTTTGCAAACGTAAAAGAATCTCTCTTTTTTCACTGATTCATTGTTACATAAACACCTAAAGATACTTTGGGATACAGACTGACATGCAAAATTTTTTGTTACATTAATTTTTTTTTTTAATTAGAGCATTTGGTTCTTTTTTTGTCAAAGTACAAATTTTGTTTTCAAATGTAAGCAAGTGGCATAGAGGAGTTTAGGGATCATTATCAGGAGCCACAGCTGTCTGTGACTGCAAGGTGAAACTACAGAAGAATGCCTAGGTTTTCATACAAAATTTTTTGTTACATTGTTTTTTTTTTTTAATTAGAGCATTTGGTTCTTTTTTTGTTAAAATACAAATTTTGTTTTCAAATGTAAGCAAGGGGCATAGAGGAGTTTAGGGATCATTATCAGGAGCCACAGCTGTCTGTGACTGCAAGGTGAAACTACAGAAGAATGCCTAGGTTTTCATACTAGAAGTGTGACACAAAGCTGGGAGCTGTAGTGAGCACTATCTTATTATGCAAGTCCAGAATTCCCAAGCTATTTCCATGAGAAATTAGTGTCATTTATATTTTTGAAAACAAACCCATGTGTATTTAATCTCCTCTTCTATCAGCTCCTGTTCCCTTTGTCAAGGCGACTTGGCAAGCAAACCAGAGGCAAATGGATTTCCACATGACCTACTTTATCTGGCAAGATATATAAATAGTCTACTCCAAAATTTTGGAGAACCCATTTAAACACTTTGGAATGCACTTGTGGAAGAACACAAGGTCAGTGGAGGAATCAAGACATCTTGCACGTGCTTCCTCAGCTGGGAGGCAGGAGCAGCACGGTGCCCATGTGTGTAGTTGCCACATTCCATGTGACCATGGCATCACCTCGCCGGTCGAAGTGCACTTTATTCAGCATTGTGTATACTGCAGGTTGGTCACGGTATCCAGTCACAGCACAGGGACTGTTTTGGATGGAAAGGGCTATGTGGGATCCAGGAATGGCAACATTCCCAACAGTGCGGTAGCAGGATTCAGCACTGTAGGCAGAGAGGATGAATCCCTTCTGAGCTCCCTTCTCGAGCTGTTCTGCTGGCCACATCTTCTTCTTCAACACCAACAGCTGTCAGCTGCAACGTCCATGTTAAAAACAGACAAAATAACCTTTCCTCCAAGAAAAAAGATCCTTTTTCCTTCTCTCTTCTTCCTCAAAGCCCTTTTACACAAATACCAAAGACCTCTGTAGTGCAAATGATTGAGCTCAAAACACCTTTATCTTCCAGGCTGCCCAAGGAACAGCACAGAAATAACCTGAAGGAACAAAGCAAGGGGAGAGGGTGGTCATGTTCTGACACAAGGTTACAGTCGTTCAAGCCCTGAAGGGTGTTTGGTTCTTCCAAGTACCAGCCATATTGCAGGAGAATTTCAATTTTGGGCATGCTTAATGTTGTTTAAACTTTCAGGACAAAAGTATAGCTTAAATAGTTATTCTTGACAGAGGCCTTTGTGACTTTTATCCTTAATTTCAGGAAATTATGCCCTAGCCTAGGCTGGCTAAGTGTAAAAATTTTTCCACGTGAAGGAACTGACTAGTGTAATTATTTCACTACTCTCTTCATATACAGTTTTACAGTTGTAAATATGCAGGTGTTAAGAGTCAGCCCTAAATATTGTGCTCTTTATGCATTTCATTAGCCTTCAGTTTACCCTAATAGAGTATCTAAACTATGAACTGCGGAGCACTCCTGGATATGCACAGAAATCCACAGGATTAATATTCTTGGATTTGGTAGCTGTTCGCTAACTTGGAAAGAAAGGTACAGCTCTGTGCAGCCCTCTCCTGAGATGGTAAGTGAAGGCACCAGTAGAACCTTGGATGGGTAACTCAAATGGCTGAGAGCAGAAAAGGAAATCCACTGCCATGGCTAGGAGAGGAGCAGTCCATGAGACAACATCTTAACATTTGGAAATTTTGCTTTGCTGTGTTATGTTTTCTTCAATTCCACAATGCAATAAAAACATTTTATGTCCAGTCTTGGGGCTTGTGACTAGGCTCAACAACTAAGTATGGTCTAAAAGGCAAGTTTTATTGTTTATTATTCATCACTATGACATTAACTCATTTTCCCTACTGTATGTTTTATCATTACATGGCAGGGATGAAACCCCCACACAAAATTGACAAACAAATATGTGAAAACTCATCCTGGAGTCCAGGCTGATACTGATTTCAGCGTGTTTTAGAACACAAATGTAATGTTTTGAAATTTGACCTCAGGGACAATCTTGTGTCCTTGATAGGACAATCCTATCTGGACCAGATAACTTGTTTGGTTGCTGCCACCATGGAGACTGCTTAAGCCAAAACAGGCTTTCTTTGATTGGCCCTCAAGGCATGGGTTAATTAATGGGATTCAAATGAACCATTGGATCACGTCACAAGCCCTAGTGCCAATGGCATTTTTAGTTAGTTCGCACTGATTCTACATGTTCTAAATACTAAATCATCTCCAGTGTTCTAAAGGAAACTGGAAAATTTTGTGGTCTTATCTGGCACTTGGATAATCTCAAATGTTGAGATTCTTAAATAATGGCATTAGTGGTTTAAACAAAAGAGTTGTACTGAAACCCAGCTTGAAATCTAAACCTAAGAGTACAATTTGAGTTCATGTTTACCAACCAAATCACTTTTTGCTCTCTCCACCAGCTCCACTGAGGCAGCTGAAATGATGGTGTGCAGAAATTCACGTGAGGATGGTTTGGATGCTTGGATTTGCATGCTTTGAATATTGCTAAAGACCGACATTCACCACTTTTCTTATTTCATATGGTTTTGGCAAAATATCTTCTTTGATGATCTTTCTTTTAATGCTTAATAATGCTTCACCTGCCATAATTACCGTGAAAAGATTTATGTTTAAATTGATGCATAGATTTTAACACCTCTGGGCTTCCTCCTGTATTTTTTCCGGTTATTTCTTCAAATGCCCCTATATGCTACAACCACAGCTTTGTAACTTTTTAATGCACTTACACCTGGACGAATGGCAGCATCGTCAGGCTCTCTTCAGCCAAGGCACACTAGGGGGACTATTTCTCTTCAGTGGAAGAGCACTGGGGCTAAACAACACAGCAGCGGTCCCATTCCAGAAGCCTGCAGTTTATTAATCTAAAAAAAAATTGTTTAAAAAAATTATTATGATTATGTTTGTTAAAAGGGTACTATTATTATTATTTATTTAATAGTGTATTGTTTGTTGATTATATTAATTTATTTGTTACTATTATTTATTTAGAGATCTTTTCTGACGGAGTGGAAGAGACAGACAGCACCCACAGTGGAGATGGTGAACGACTTGGATCTTTCCACTAATTTTTTTTTACTTTTTTTTCCCCTTTTTTTGCTAAGACAGTTTCAGACTTGCTAAGAGGAGTTTACTTTGGCCGCGCTGTTTTTAATGCAGTTTTAATAGGGATCTTTAGGTTGGCGTTTGTTTGTTTGCTTGCTTGCTTGCTTGGGCTTTTGTTTATTTGCTCTCCCCGTCGGGACCGAGCCCGTCCCTCGCCCCCGTCCTCTCCGCTCCCGGCCGCGCCGCCGCAGTCCCCGCCGGCCGCCGACTACAGCTCCCAGGATCCCTCTGGAAGCGCCGGCCGTCGCTCCCTACCCGCCTCCCTGCCTCCAAGCCCTTGTTGTTTGAAAAGGCTCCGGCGGAATTTCGGGGGGAGCCGCGGCGCTCGGGGCGGCGCTGGGCGGGGGCAGGCGGGGTCGGCCGGGGCGGCACCGCCGCTCGGCGCCGGGGGGAAGGGGGCTCGGGGGGGACACGGCGCCGTGAATTCCAGGGCAAACCCCTCCCTCGCTGGCCGGCAGGGAGCGGATCCAGCCCCCGGCCACGGCCCCAGCCCCGGGGCCAGACCCCCGCCCCGCCACTCTCCGCGAAGGGGAAGGCGAGGAAGGGAAGGCAGGAGTGCTGCCGATCCCCTCCTCCCAGCGCAGGGAAAGGAGGAAGAAGGGGAAGGAGCGACCCGGGGAGCCGCGGCGGCCGGCGCTGAGCTCGGCGGGCGGGTGGGAGGGAGCGAAGCCCCCCGCGGCCCTGCCCGGCGGGAGGGTCCCGGAGGTGCGGGGGCGGCGCCACCGGCGCGGGGCGGTGGCTGGATCCTGGATCCTGCCCCGGGACGCCGAAGTTGCGGTGGGGCGGTGGCTGCCCCTGTCGTCTCTCCCGATGTCCGTGTGACTTGGGGAGGAGGAGGCGGCAGGGGGGACCCTCCCGGCTCAGCCCCGCTCGCCGCTCCGCTCCGGCGGGCTGTTGTGCGAGAGAGACAGACAGACAGACACACACACCCCGCTCCGCGTCCCGCCCCTCGCCTCGCAGCCCCGGGAGGCTGGGCCGGGCGCGGTGCTGCCGCCGCCGATCGCGGCTCCCTCGGCCGGGCCGGCCCGGGCGCCGCTGCCGTAGCCGCTGCCTGAGGAAAAGAAGGAGCAGAAGGCGGAGGGAGCGCCCCGGTGGACAGCGGCGCAGCCATGAGCGGCGGGGAGGTGGTCTGCTCGGGCTGGCTCCGAAAGTCCCCGCCGGAGAAGAAGTTGAAACGCTACGTGAGTGCCCTCTCCCACTCGCGAGCCGCTCTCCCCCTTACTCCCTTCCTTCCTCCCCGCTTCTCTCCCGCGGGAGCTCTGCGCTCGCCTCCCGCTCCCGCCGGCCCGGCCCGGCCTCCCCGCGCAGTCCCTCCCGGCCGGGCCCGGACGAGCCGCCCTCCTGGCCGCCTCCCCGTTCCAGCCGGGACTTCTGCACGGCACGTCCCGTGCCGCTTCCCCAGCCTTTATTTTGCCTTTTCTTTTATTCCTACTTCCTTTATTTTCTCTTTTTCTTTTTAATTTTTTTTTCTCCTTAAAAAAGGGGTGCCGAGCGGTCAGATGTTTCAGCCTAGCTTTTATCGCCTTTCCAAGGGAGTCGGGTGAGGGAGGGGGCGGAGTTTTCCCCTCTTCCCTCTGAGTCCGGGCTCGGTATATATGTATTTTTAAACGTAAACACTTGCCGTCCTGGCGCTGGTGCCCGATCCCTGGGAGGGCGAGGAGTGCCCCGGTTCCGCGCCGCTCCCGGGGGGATCGCACCTGGGGTTGGTGGCCCGGAGACCGCGGGAGCCGGGGATGCCCCGGGAGCGCTCCCGCTGGGGCGGGGGGAGCTCTGCCCTTGCTCTCCGCACCGGGAAAAAGGAGGAGGGAGTTGTGAGAGAAGTGCCTGTGTCTTTCCCGAAGTTGTTCCCTCTGTTACTCGGCAGTGGCTGCGCTCGCAGGGGCTGCGGCGGAGCGGACACCGCGCTGCTGGCAGGAAAATGGAGCGTGTTTGCTGAGCGGGCAGATTCCGTGACAGGGCACAGCGGAGCTGCGGGGCCGCCGGGGAGGCTGTCAGGTCACGTAGGAGGGATGGGTGATGCCAGGAGTCATCGCTGCTGGCTGAGCCCTTTCCCATTGGCACCCGGCTTGTTTCGCGGCATCTGTGTAATTGGGACAAAATGTTGGGCTTTTTTTTTTTTTTTTTGTCCTTTTTTTTTTTTTCTTCTTCTTTTTTTTTTTCCCCCCAGTGTTTTTGATTTGGTGGGGTTCTTTGGGTTTGTTTTTTTAAGAAGCTAAGCCTTCAGATTTATTTGAGAATCTGTGAATACAGATCCTAACGTGATCATGTTATTTTTGTCTATTAGCGATTAGCAGCCACTTCTCAAAGAACTGTTCTGGGTGGTTTTTTAAATGCCAGGAAATTTGTGAAATGAGACTCTATTTAAATAAAAAACCCAGTATTGGGGTTAGTCCATTCTCTGGTTCCCAGTGACAAAAATCCTGTTTGTGCAAAGGACACAGGATCAGACGTGCGAAGGACACAGGATCAGACTTGCAAAGAGAACATCCTGATGGGCCATAGCAGGGTTCTGCTTCCCTGCTGAATTGGACATGGACTGTATTTTTGGCTGATTCTCCATGTCTGTGTGTATATTCACAGGATGCCTCTTTACCAATGTGTAGAAATTAAGAGCACTATTGATGTTTTTTAAAACTTTGAATAAATTTTCTGCTCAAACTTTAAATCCCATGAAGGTTGGTGTCTGTAAGACAGAGTTTGCCCTCCTAAATTGATCTCAAAATTCAGTCTCTAAATATGCCAGCTTTTTTCCTTGTAACTGCCCCTTCAGTGTATTTATAACTCCACTTCCATACTGGAATTACACCAGAACCTTTGAGGGAAAACCATGACTACAGCACTGGCCAAGTGGTTCTCTGTCCTAAAGAGGTAATTCCTTAATTTTCACTTGCTTTTTGAGTAGGCAGAGTATCAGGGTGATAATACAGCTAACATAAGGTAAGACAAGCTTATGTTAGCATGATTTGGTTTAACATCTCCATGCATTGTAGGCCGTAAGGTCGTGAGTTTAAATCTTGCATGTAATTTTTGACTCTTTTTTTGCATGTGTAAAAGACAGGTACAGCTTAGAGAAGGACTTAAAGTAAAATTCCGCCTGGTTGTCTGTAGTGCTTGATCAGTTGTAGGCTGAAGGCTGACGCTCCCTTCAAAGACCTAAAAGTGACCTTGACATTACAGTTGCGGTCTTCAAGCAAACAAAAAGTTGACGTACTTAAGACGATGAACTTTAGCTGAGTGCACTGGCTGGAGAGTTGGCTGGTGCTCCCTGTAATTCTATGCTTAAGCGAAGGCACAGCAGAGAGCTGCCTTTTCCAAAGCCATATTTTATGGTGGTGGTATTTCAAGGGGCTGCACCAGATGAAAAGATGGGAAAGTGATTTCAATAGGAAACTGCTTTTCTGCAATGCATACTTTTCACATGTATATATGGAAAATTGTAACTTCGCGCTCTATTAGGTCTTGCATGCAAGTGTTGGGGCAAACCCAGGTTACCACCTGGGAATGGAGATTAAAAGTCTGAAATTGCAGTCAAATATGGTTTCAGTTCCTAGGAAGGGTGAAAAGGAGCACTTTGAAGCTAGTAGATAGACATTTGTTTCACAGGGACTTCAATTTTTAGTTTGAAACAGTTGGACATGGTATTGCAGCTAGCTTATACTCATTTTGAGGCTAAAAAAAGTAAAAACCCTCCAACCAACCCTGTCCTGCAGGTGGAATAATCAGATTTCCTTGTGTATGCCTTAATGCCATGAATGCCTGTTTCCCCTCTTAGGAGTTCTGTTCCCAAGCCCTGTTCATGTGTTTTTGGTTGATATTCTGACAGCCATTGGCACCTGCTGTCAGTTCCCTGGAGCTGGTGTTCAGAACAGTTTGTTTGAGGGAATAGACTGGTCATTTCCAGCAGCAGATGTCTGAGGAAAGCACAGGTAACTTTTGGTGCTGGTTGGGGGTCCAAGTTGTAGATTTAGCAGAGGAGAAGGAAAAGGGAGCTGGGGCTAAATCCTGCACAGCTCTCCACAGCCTATGCTGTGGTTTCACGAGTACATGAAAGAACTTGTTTGTGCAGAGAGATAGAGGACTGCTGAATTTCACAGCTTCTGCTATCTTCTTGTGTGTTTTTCTTTTTTCCCTTGTTCTGTTGCCTTCAACTTTGCAAACATTTACGTGCTCACTTTAACTTGCTGTCATTTTTCTGTCCCCTTATTTTTAAAAAATGTAATTGGAAAGCCCCTTTCTCTGCATCTGTCCTTTAAAACATGATAGTAAACCTTGGCTTCATGGTTTTCTGCTGTGTTGCAGCTCTGCTGTGCACGTGCCAGTTAAAATAGCTGATGTTTTGTGGTGGCAGCACACAGGGTTTTTTACTGCTGTTTTGCTATGAAACCACCAGATATTTAATCACAGCTGTCCTTGGTAAAGCAAGAAAGAAAAGATTGAGGGAATGGGAATAAGTCTTAAATTCTTTCCTAGAATGACTACACTTTTGTCTGGGGTAGGCTAGGGCTCAATAGGGCAACTGGATGCACTTTAAATCACAATCTTAGCGTTGATGGTTGGTATATGGAACCAGTTTGTAGAAAGTCTACTGATGTAGTATAATAATTCCCAGTATTCTGAGGGAATCTCATCAATGCATATAAATATCTCAAAGGTTGGTGCCAAGAGGATGGTGCCAGACTCTTTTCAGTGGTGCTCAGTGACAGGATGAGGAGCAATGGCCATAAGCTAAAACCGCAAGAAGTTTCACCTCAACATGAGGAAGAACTTCACACTGAGGGTGGCAGAGCCCTGGAACAGCTGCCCAGGGAGGTCATGGAGTCTCCCTCTCTGGAGACATTCCAACCCCACCTGGACATGTTCCTGTGTGACCTGCTCCAGGTGACCCTGCCTTGGCAGGGGGCTGGACTGGATGATCTCCAGAGGTCTCTTCCAACCCTAACTGTTCTGTGATTCTAATATGTCCTACTTATAGGGGAATACATTTTATAGGATAAAAGGTAAAACTCCATCAAAAATACCTTGTGTAGACGTAACACTTTTTGGGATAAATTGGTTCAGATTTTTCTGTATCTAATAGACTTCCCTGTTCTTCTTAGAGTTCGTAAGATGATTTTTTGAAAGTAAATTAGGAAACCTTAATTTTGATGCAAGTATGACTAAAAATCCTGTGGTTATTTGACTATTCCTATTCATAGTGCATTTTGTTATTTAAAAGCAAGGAGTTTAAAAATGAGAAATGGACTTGATCTCCCTAGGATGTAAGGGGCACTGATAGGATTCAGACAAGGCTACACATATCATTCTCTTACTTTCTAATCTTTTCAGTTGTAGAGAGTGACTAAAAAGGTGCCAGATTATTAAGCTAGTTATTGATGTTTAAACTAAAGGCTCAGATAGCATAGGTAAGAAGTGGAATATTTTGCTGTGGTTTTGTTTGGCAGTTGCCCTTTGGCACTAGTCACATAGGTGCATCTTCTGTCTTGAGTAATATTTAAATGTGCTAAGATATATAACGGTGTTAAGAAATGTTATATTCAGCAGAATAGTTGTAATTTGGTAAAAGCTGCAGTGCCTGACCAAGGCCCTTTTTCTGGAAGACACCTGTTTGCATTAAAGCTTTTTTTGTGACCTTTCATCAGCATAGTGAGGAAATTTAAGGAGCTGGTTGGTTTACAGGAAAAAAAAAAAAACCAAAAACCAAGATGATCTTGTCTGACATCATTCAGTGCTGTCCCCATGGAGCTGGGTCAAGTTAAGTTAACTAAAGACAGATGAATATAATCAAGTAACATTATGTGACATCTTTTGTATTCTGAACTTGATTGTGCTTGTGCTACTCAAGAAGTTGCTGAAGACCTCACAGGAGTTAGTGTTCAGGCAGAAAACTTTCCTTCTGGAAGGAGTTCTGACCTTCCCATTCTGCTGTGCGCTGGTCAGAAAACAACAGTCTGACTTTTGATCCTTTCAAAGATGGGTTAGTAAACCCTAACCATGAAGTTGAAAGCATGACTAAACACAGTGTTTTTGTTGATTACAGAAGGAAGTTGCGTTGTTTTGTGTGCCAGCTGAAGATGCTGATATGATCTTGGGTATGACTGTAGGGCTGTAGCTACGTCCTGAGCTTGCTGTTGGTGTGTAAGGCTCACTTGAAGAGCATGGAACTCATCATACAAGTGTTTGTCATCTTTGACAGGATGTCAGCAGCTGGTGTTGACTTTGCTGCCAAAGCTGCAGCACTCTTAGTGTTTGACCTGCGGTGCATGCTCTGAATTAACTACCAGAGGATGGTTGCAGAGGGTAAGAGCAGGCACCAGCATATAAAACAGATTAAGAAGTCTAATATATGCATAGTAAGATTATCTTCCACCAGTTATTTTAGTTTTTATGTAGTTTACCATACTATTAATTTAAACATTTCTGAGCTTGGGTGGCCAGATGGTACCTGAACCACTTGAATGCTTTTTTTCCTTGGTGTAAATAGGAAAATTGGAGACCTGATTAACAGAAATTGTCCTGTTCCTCTTGAAACGCAGGTGAACTACTGGACATATGAAATAAGACAGATATTCTAAATATGTTAAATGGTGTGAAAAATATTTCCTAACAGCTGTTAAATAATAATTTGAGAACACAGTAGCTGAGAAATGAAGGAACAATCACATTCTGACTTTTTGTGGATAGTTCTCAATTGGATGTATAGCAGTTTATAGATACCCTTTCACTCTGCTTCTGTGTTTTGATAAGTCTGTTAATGAGATTGAGTGCAGCTAATCACAGGGGATTACAGTTCAATGAGAAACTAACAGGGAGCAGGGAGAGGAAGTAGGAATAGAAATCAGTGTCTCCCACTTTCTTAGTGCTGTATAGTGGCCACTCCTCCATGTGTGCAGAGTCTTGCAGCATTGAATATGAAGTATAAGTAACATATGTACTAAAGAAGAGAAAATAATGAATTACCATGAATTTTATTTCCAGTTATACTCAGATGAGCTTGTTTTGCATGCCTTTTAGTCAGTCATCAGCCCAAAGCAGCTGTGTGAAATGTTAGTTGGATAAATTGAGAAAAGAATGTTTTATTGGACAGTTTAGCTTTAAAATTATGTTTTATTGGACGTTTAGCTTGACTGCCAAAATGAGCATCAATTCTGGAAACCTTTGGTAGAGCTGGTAACTCTTTCAGCTGAGAGGTAATTATTGGTATTCAACAGTCCCTTATTTGGAGAGAGAAGAAAGTGACAAACAGAACTCTTTCTAGTGTCCTTTTCTCTCCCTCTTTAAGTCTTAAAAATCTTGGAATGATGGTTTGGTCACTTCTGAGGCATGTCTTATTTTTGTCTTTTTTGACCTAACTTTTGGATCACATTAATCAAATCAAATGCAGTCTTCTACAGACATTTAGAAAACATTTACTCCCCATTAAATTTGATATGGCTTTGATAGAAGTCTTTGCAAAAAAGTGAAAGGAACATCAGTGATTCAAAATTTAATTATTTTAAGGAAGAGGATAAACTTGTGGATTGTAGATTACTCTGGGTTGAGTGTCTTATACTTCTTTAGTCCTGCTCTCACTTTTTTCTAGTCTAAAAGTAGATGCCACTGACCTATAGTGGGTGAAATACTTTCCTAAATCAAGAAGGGGATTGCAACTGATGAGGTGCAAATTTTGTTTTGATGTAGAGCTAAGATTCACCTCCTTATTTTTTCATCCCCACTTTTGCAGTGTTGCGGTGACAGACTTCTTGAGACCTTTTCAAAATTACCTTAATGTTTTCTGTGCTTCAGTGAGTAATCATTTTATTGGCAATAGAAGCAAGTTCAACTGTTGCAATTTCATTGCAGTATTTCATTAGGAGGGACAAACCTTATGTCTTGCAAATTACTTGAGCAAGGCAGGCAGAAAGATCACACAGAAAGGGATAATTTGTCAAGGTGGGTAAGTGTTGTGTGCAGGTGAATATTGTAGTACAGTGTAATTTGCTGCTGTTTTAGAGATTCTAATGTGAATTCATCTCCTTATATGTGCAAACAACTAATTCCAAAGGAGTACTATGTTTTCTATGTTTTTCTTTCCCTTTTCCTTTTCTTTTTTTTTTTTTTTTTTGGAAGGGTGGAGAGAGGATTCTGCCATCTCCCAGCTGCAATAAAGTATTGTTTATTTTCAATTCCCCCTTTATCATTTCTTGATTAGGTTTCTACATTGGTTCTTTTATGAATTCTCTGGCTTGTTTGCTTTAGGAAAAGTGTTCATAGTTGCACAAATATTGTTAGCTTTGTAAGTATTGTTCAGTGCAATATGCTAGTTGTATTTTTGAGCTTTTTTAAAAAAAAAGAAAAGTACCCTGGCTTCCAATAAAAGGTTACGTAGCATGTTTTTTGTACTTGTGTTTGCTTCCAGCTGTTGACAAAGGTTTTGTTTCTCAGGATGAACTTTTGAAGCTCTGCGAAACGTGCCACAGTGCTTTTAGTTGTGAAAAGTACTCTTATGTTACGTAGTATCTGACTGTCTCCCTAAGCAGTATCCAGCGTGAAATGTTTACAAGGTAACTTTCTGTGAGAGGAAAGAGACTGTCTTAACTGTTGAACTCTCTAACCATCTTTTTCTTGGTGTGTTTTTGTTTTTTAACTGAGGAGAAGGAATGTATCTAATTGCTTTTTATGCCCCAAAATTACAACTTTATGATTAAACTCCCTGAGGTTATGGTGACGCATTTTTCTTCCCTTTTTTTTCCCTGGTAAATGGCAGTTATTTGGGGTAAATGGCAGCATGAGTGTTGTCTCTCTTGGAACTGGTGGCACAGCAACATGTAATTAAAAAGGTCAGGCAGTTATGTCCCTGTGGCTTGTGTATTACTATATATAATATCTGTGCATAATACAAATAATTCTGTTTAAAAACATACCTGGAGAAAGAGGTGATACTGCAGCTAGGAAACTGTGCGAAGATCCAGCTTCTCACTTCAGGACAGACGAGTTTAGGCTCCACATCAAGAAGTGAAATAAAGGAAAAGCTTTTGCTTCTTTTTATTTTGTACAGCAATTTCTTGGCAGAGTGTTTTAGGAATAACTACGCTTTTTCAGGAGCTGTGCTTGTTCTTTTGTCTGAGGTTTTCTAGGAAAGCTTTTCCCTCTCTTGTGTTTTTAAAAATGAGGTAATTTTTGTCTTCTGCCACAGGCTGGCTAGCTCAGATGAAAAACCTTGCTGTGGGGTGCTGTGCAGGCCTGTGGCTGTACCTGGTGGCTGGGGGTGGTGGCCAGGCATTGGGATAACCTTGCCTAGCAGGAGAAAAGCAACCTTGTCCCTTTGCCTGTTCCCCACACAAGAGTTTTCCAGCCAGCTCGCTGGTGACATGTGGGTTGTTCTGCTGCTTTAGAAGTGAAAACAACACCAGATAAGCGCTTCATGGCAGTGGAGGTAGTGGCTGTCACAAAGTAAATCTGCTTCCCCACCCACTTCCCAGCACAGCCAGCCTTGGGGCAGGGTGATGGCAGATGTGCTCCCTCCTTCCTCCCGGGTAAGCCTGTCTCCACCCCAGGAGGAATGCCATGGGTTTCAGTGGAGCAGGCCAGCAGGCTCTTCTCTCTGGGGCTACAGCCACCGCCAGGCTCTTCAGTATTTCTGCCTCAAAGGAAAAGGGGGAAAAAGAAAAACAACACAAAATTAGACTTTGGTTTATTTTGCTATGTTGTCTGGGGCTTGGGATTTAAAAGCAAAATAAATCCTCTGTAGGTGTTTATTGCTGACAGTAGGAGTTCCCAGGATTAGATTTGGGGTACAGAATAAGGATACAGGAAGCTCTTCAAAGACAGTTAATACCCCTGTCTTCAAACAGACCTTTGATGCAATCAACACATACTAATTACAGTCCATTTGGGAGGGTTATTAAAAGGGTAAATACACAAATGATATCAGATGAAAAATGGATTTTGAGTTTCAAAATGGAATGATACCCATTTATAAAAAAAAAGGCAATTCTGAAAATTATGTGTCAGTTTGTCATTTTGCCTTTGTATGAAGAATAACTGCACTGAGTCACGTAATGTGTTAGACAAATGTTCCCAATCACACTTAATGAATGTTTCTGTTACAATTTTCTGACATTTGTGTTTCCATGTAGATTCTTAAGCAGGATCAGATGTAGTGGAGAAGCTGCACCTGGTTTTGGGATAGTGCAGGGAGAATTGCTGTTTTATAAGGAATCCATTTTGAAACCAGTCGTAAGTCCCTATACAGAACCTAACAAACATTTATGATTTTTAAAAATGTGCATGCATATCTGTGATCCTTAAAAATAGGGTAAAATACTGACAGCAAGTGTGTCCCTTTCAGCAAAGACTGAAAAGTAAGGAGCTTATTAGGAGAGAGATGGTGAGTATAATTTATTTGATCCTCCTAATGGTTATTATAAGGATTGGTATGTTTGTTTCATCAATAAACAACCAAGAAAGAGGATGTCAGAGTAACGTATGAACTTGATGTGCATTGACAATTTGTCTTTGCATTGCTTAATTAAACAAAAAGAGAGGGCAGGGGGAATGAGGAGAGTGATTGGAGTGTAGTTTGAAACAGAAGAGACTGGTGTTTTCCAGGACAAATGAGCCATGTGGTATCCACACTGGGAATGCAGAAGATTCCAGGGAGGCTTGGAGAGAATCCCCCAGCTGTAAACATGAATGCTTGGAGGTCTGGGGAGTGATAAGAGGAGACTTCTAAAATGTCATGTTGTAACTGGTTCCTTTGGTTCACTTGTGCCATCCAGTCTTTTCCTAGTTCTGCTGATGTGCAGGAAGTGTCAGAGGTAGGCTATGAGTGTGATGCCATCTGGCAATTCTGCTTTCCTAGAAAGTAGTGATCTATATGAACTTAATTTGAGATTTAAGCCGCAAACTGACAAAAACTTATCCCTTTTGAATCTATTACTTGTTACATAATTCTATTACTTCTTTTGGTGCTCTCCATGACAGACATGTTTTTTCTTTCAATTACATGTTACACTGGGTGATGTTCTCATGGTGGCATTAGATAAACTTGTTGTTTACAAAATCCTTCCCCGTTGCTAAGGGAGATAACTTCAGTAAGTTCAAGAGTAGGGATGTCAATAAGTGTATCTTCCTGAATCTTGCATGTCCTTGCATTTCCATTCACTGTTTGTATGCAATTGTTGCTGAAATTATTTGCATCATGCTGTGTGACTAAGTTTTGCAGTCTAATGGCTTGTTACTCAGTGTGAAATAATGCCCTTGAAGCTCAAAGCTGAGGTCATGTCATGCTCTTAGTTATGTCTGTGTGCACAAATGAAGTTAAATTGCATAAGCTTCTCAGGACTATGAGAAATAACTAAAATGACTCTTCACTACCAAAGATCTGTCAGCAGAGAGGACACACTTGTATTCACTCAGGAGTCAGCCATTACTGAAACAAAACCTGTCTTTTCTGGAGTTTTGGAGCAGGGAAGGGAGAAATGGGGCAGGGGGAAGATCTAAACTGAAGAGTATCATACAAGTGATTCATTAGTGTAAATTGGGAAACTTAACCCTGGTTTCATCCCAAGGTAATTTTGTCCCAGGACAAGTAACTACAGAGTTTTCTGCTATGGTGTGTACTTCAGTGCTAAGTTAATTCACAGTCCTTTGAATTTTTCCTTGATCTGATGGCTCTGTTTGTCTATGAATCTCTGCAGCTCCAGGAAAAAAAAAGCGCAGGAGTTTATTGTCTGATCTATAAAGAGAGTGACAGGAAGATCTTTACTGATAATATAAGGGAGGCACCACTATCATTACATAAATTTGAGAGTGTTCTTTGGTGGAGTTTTCTTACAGTACAGCCATAACTCACTGTGATTCAAATCTGCTTGTTTGCTGTTTTAGCCTTGGCATGGGCGTGTTAATAGTGCAGATTGTTACTGCTGTTTAAGAAACTTTAAAATTCTGCTGGGATCTAACAAACTGTGGATAGGAGGTGCAGAGTTGTAAGCAGCACTGCTGAGATTGCTTCCAACGACTGCTGGGAAGGCAGTGCTATTCCCATTGGGGTGCTTCTCTTGCCTTCTGCTTACGGGAAGAGGTTTTCCTATCAGTCTCTGCAACCAGCATCGGACAGAGCTTGTTCCCACCTCCCTTAGCTGGCTGGAAAATGAGCTCTTTGATCCTTTGCTTTGGGTAGTTGTTGTTTAAAGGGAGGGCAGGTGGAATGCTCTTCTCTGAAATCTCAGTCTGCTTACGTAAAATAGGGAATATGGAAGACTGTGGTCTGTCCTTTCCAACTGGGAGACTGAGCTGGACAGATGTTTCTTACTCAGTGCTGAGGAGGAAAGTCCCTGGCTAGGGGCTCTAGAATGAGGGTTAAAAGGTGAAGGAATCCCATGGGGGCCTCCTGCTGCAATGATGGCTTCAGCCCTGCAGAAGTGAGAGCAAAGATGCAAAACTTGTGTCTCTTCATCCTTTCCTCCTCCTCCTCCTTCTTCTCATTGCAACTACTTTGTGTTTATTTTCCTACTTTTAAATTGCATAATTTAGTTCTTCCTGTCACTTCCTAATGTCTGAATCATAGGTAGCTCTTCCTGCCTGCAGTAAACAAACATTTTACTCCTGGCACCTTTCCAAACATTGAGATTGTGTTTATGAAGGTGGAGGGGGTCCCTCTGGCAGTGTGTTTGGGAAGCTAATTCACTTGGGTACAGGTTGGATAAGCTGCTTACTGCATGCTTCTGTGGCCAGCTGACTTCCTTGTCTTTCCAATCTTCCAAACTGATGGAGCTGCTGGGCTGATCAGGCTGAGCAGGTGAATGGTAGCGGATAATAAAAGCAGCATATAAACAGTGGGCTGTGAGCTTCTGCAGTTAATAACAGTAGCAGGCAGATTGCCTCAAGTCTTGCTGCTGTTGGTGGTGCCCCTTGGCTCTCTCACACCTGGCAGGTAGGTGCAGTGCTGAGGTACATGGTGTGTGTCACCTAACCAGTCACTTGGGAGAAATGCTGCCTGGTCTATCACTCGGGCTTTCCTCATTTTTTGGATTCTTTCACTGCAAGGCAAGAAGATAACACAGGATACTTTAGAGCACATGCCAGCCTCCATCAGCCTGCTGTACATCTTAGACCGCATTTGTAAAAGCTGCAAAATAAGAGTGTGTCATCCTCATTTTTCATGTTATTACTTCTCTTTCTTAGCTTTGAAAATATTTTATTTTATTTTATTTTATTTTATTTTATTTTATTTTATTTTATTTTTCAACCAACTGTGACTCCAGAATGATGGAGAGAAGACACAGCTGACACCCATGGAGGCTCCCCACCTCTCCTGTTGCATTTGCACTCTCTTTACTGATTTCTGTCCTTTATGAAGAAAATTCATCTTGAATCATCATAGACCAGCCTCACAATGTGCTGAACAATACAGCTCCTGCGCTGCTTGTGGAACTGTTAAATGGACTTCACTTGGTAAATGGAGACAGCAGAGGAAAGATCCAGTCCTTGTTTTGGCAACTTTGCATTTGTACCTTCCTACCCATCTGTGCCTCCTCATTTCCCTCTCTGGTTCTTCCTACTAAGATGGCAAGAAGGTGAGAATAAGTCAAATATGTTTAGGACAGATTAGATGAGGTAAGAACACCCTGAATATTATGCTGACTTAATTGTGCTTTCTTGTAAAAGAGAGAGACAGAGAACACCTTTTTCTTAAGTTACAGCTTACCCTGACTTTTCTGACAGTGTTGTGCATAGCATGGGAAGCATATTCTCCATGCAGAAGATCTAAAAAACCTACCGAAACCATTTTGCAGGTTGTGCCAATAAGACAAAGCCATAGAATATTACTCTAGCCTAGTTAAGTACCAGTTTCAGAAAAGACAATTGAAGCAAAAGAGCCCTGCTATTACATGTCATAGGAATGCCTCATGTTCCAGTTTGCTCTGGCGGAGGCTGCATATGCACAGGGAGATGGGGCTTCCCCTTGTGCCATTTTTTCTCATCTAGTCAGTAAATGAATGGATGAAGTTCCTCAGAAAGATAAATTTGAGATATTTTGGACCTGAGAGCTCATCTTAGTCGTGGTTGAGTTGGATATCCTTTCTGCCATCATTGCCTACTTGCACTGGTTGCCTATGTGTGATGAAAGAATTCCCTTTTTTTCTCACAATAGTGGGAGGAGTTACTTTTTCCTATGGTTGGGGTTGAAATGAGTTTTCTGTATGTGGAGTATGAAAATAATTTTCTTGGGGGTGCAATTTGGATAATGTACTGTTGTACATTCTAGGGAATTGGTAAGAAAATAGTGTGATAGAAGACAGCATCCTGTTAATAATATATTCCAGTCTAAAATCATGACAACCTCTTTCATAATAATACTGTGCCATGTGGAAACAATTACATGAAAATATTTTTATCTTTTTGCTACATGTGTTTTGGAATTCTTGAAACTTAATAGTACGTATTCAAATAAATGCCATGTTGAGTAATGTAGAAAATACTTATGTGTCCTTTCTACACCGTGTGGTGAAAGTTTTGCTGAATCAGAAGCCAAAAAGTAAGGGCTGCGTCCTGTAATTATGGTATTACAGGACCTGTCTACTATTGTCTTTTAAGCTTGTAATATAAAGTGTTTTGATTAGAATGAAGATAACACTGACCAAAGTATAATAAAACCCAATTTTGCAGTCATTTGCATTACTTTGTCTTATAATGTTCCACAGTACTATTTTATCAGTTCTAGTCAATAAACATCACAGTGGTGTGTAAATCTTTCAATTTGAATTTGAGGTTATTGAATTATACTCTTGCATTGAATTTCAGTGATTGCGTTATTGCCATTCATCTGAGGCAATGACAATCTTGCTTTCTCAAAGGATGTTGGGCTTTTTATTTCTTTAAGACGACATAAGTAGCATTAAGGTGAAATCTGATGGAGTGTTGTACGAATTTTAGTAAATTGTTAAGCAGCGCTTCTGAATTGCTTGTGAAATTTCAGTAAGTCTCATTGTAAAGTGCAAATATTTCTCTAGGCAATTGAACTATGCAGCCTTAAGTTGCTATTAAAAGCCTTTATAGTATTATGAAAAAAAACATGCGAAGCTTTATACCAAAGCATGTCACTCTGTGGACAGGTGTAAGCCAAGAAAATGATTGAGACTACAATAGAAGCATGCTTTCCCATGAAATAAAATCCAGGGATGTAGCCACTGTAATTGTGCAATAAATTATCATAAATGTGATGTCATAGTCTCTGCAACTTTCTGAAGGGGTAGTCTGATTTTGAAATCAACCGAGTAGTGAATAACAAGCCTCTGAATTGGCTGAGACAACAGCAGACAAGTCTGCATCATTTGGGGAAAGCAGTCATCTCCTTAGTGAATTAAACTATTTCAAAATAGAACTTGTTGACTCAATGTGTTAATCTTGGCTTTTCATGAAGAACTGCAGCATCCAACACTGATTAATTTTTTTTTTTAAGAGATCCCTAAACTGCAGGCTACATAGTTAAAAAGAGACTGATTGGAAAAGAGTTCATTGAGGCTATTAAATGTAACTCTTCTGAACTGCATTTTTTCTCTGGTAGTATTCAACATTCAGCTGTAGAAAAAGGTCCCCAGATGCAGAAGTGATTGCAGGACTGGGCTTTTGATTTACAAGGATAATTTCACACAGGTGAAATTGCCCAAGGGTGTGTTGTGAAGATTAGACAAAACCAAGCAAATCTTTAAGATTTTAATGGCATAATTCAGAAAGTTTGTTTGGGATAATTATTGTATGTGATAGCAAGGACATATTGCTTGGGGGTCCCTGAACCTCCTTTTCTCCAGGCTACAGAGCTCCAGCTCTTTCAGCTGCCACTCACAGGACTTGTGCTCCCTCAGACCCTTCCCAGCTCCATTGCCCTTCTCTGGACACGCTCCAGCACCTCAATGTCTTTCATGTCGTGAAGGGCCCAGAACTGGACACAGCACTCGAGGTGTGGCCTCACCAGTGCTGAGTACAGAGGGACAATCACGGCCCTGGTCCTGCTGGCCACACTATTGCTGATCCAGGCCAGGATGCCATTGGCCTTCTTGGCCACCTGGGCACAGCTGGCTCACGTTCAGCTGCTGTTGACCAGCACCCCCAGGTCCTTTTCCACTGGGCAGTTTTCCAGCCACTCTGCCCCAGCCTGTGTTTCTGCCTGGGGTTTTTGCAGCCCAAGAGCAGGACCTGGCACTTGGCCTTGTTGAACCTCACACGATTGGCCTCGGCCCATTGATCCAGCCTGTCCAGATCCCTTTGCAGAGCCTTCCTATCCTCCAGCAGATCAACATTTCCACTCAGTTTGGTGTCACCTGTGAACTTACTGAGGTTGCACTTGATACCCTCATCCAGATAATTGATAAGGATACTAATCAGGACTGGCCTTAATATCTCTAAATTCTGCAACTATTTTTCTTCATAGATTCATAAAATCCAGTCTCCTGGAAGGTTGTATTTAAAGCCATTTGTAACTGCACTGTACCTCTAGAGACTTATTATTTTTCCTGCCTGCTCTAGTAGATCTATCTCTGGTTTTAAACTCTGAACTAAGTTTGGAATTAAGTGATAAAACTATTTTCTGAACTGTTAGAACTAGAGGGTATTTTTTTCTTTCTGTTCTCAATCAAGACTGATTTCTTCTGTTACAAAGGATTTTTGAGGTTATTCTATTCACTTGTGTATTTTTGTGAAATGCTCTTATGTCTATACTGAGGGAAGGAACTACATACATATTTTTCAGGAGACTTCATGGTGGAAAACATCTCTTTCTCTGTTTGGAAAGCATGTAGCAGGCTTTACGTGTAATTGCTTTTTTTTTAGTCTAATCTGGGCAGATTAAGAGATTCCTTTGTAGTTTGCTCATATGGAGATCCATGAAGGCCAAAATGGCTTGAATTTGTGCATAGGAACAATTGTCAGAATACAGACTGGTGAGCACGGGAAATTATCTCTGCTCTTTTGGGAGTGCTGCCAAGATAAGCTGCTGTCCTCTGTATCAGCTGTAAAGTTTCTTTGTGGTCATCCTTCAGTAAAGCCCCAAATAGGCATGCGTGGTTCGAATTCCACTGAGATATAAAAGCAAACACAAATATGAAAGCTGACCCCTGAAGGAATGCAATTTTAACTGTAAAGCCAAGATTTCTTTCATTTGATGATCTCACTACCCTAATAATAAAATAATTAGGTTTTTTAAATTTTATTTTTAATATAACAAAACCTGAAGGCAATGGAATTCGCAACATGTGTTCCTTCATCTGAATGGGGTAGAAAGCTTTGGTGTCTTCGGGTGCTTTCTACAGCATCAGTCTTGTCTTCCCTGGACTGTGTCTCTATCAGCTACTTTTCTCCCAAACTGTGTCAGGCAAGTGTGAAGTGTTTTGGAGCTGGAAGATACATTTACAGTGGTGATATGGCCACTGGGCCTACTGATTTCTATTTTCACAAGTCTGTCAAAAATTCTCTAAGAATGATGTATGACAAAGCAGAATTAATTACTCTGCACAGGAGGTAATCCCTGTATTGTATGTGCCATCCCTTCCAACTCAGAATATTCTGTGATTTGATGATAATGTAATCCAAGCCTGTTGCTGTCCAAGAGGAAATAGTTGCATGAGCCTCCTCACCAGGATGTGACACAGATCAAGACACCAAGGGCTGCTGCTGGTTGAGCTAAAACTGACCAGGCTGCATGTTTTGAGTTTTGCAATGACCCTGATTGGGGGAAAAAGATAGAACTGTCTGCATATCGATAGAAAAGCAAGTTGGAAGTGGTCCAGACAAGTTTGTGCACTCTCCAATTGTTCTGCTGCATCAATCTGTGCAAAGTATTCCTGGAAGGGGAGTCCGGGAGGGGGGTGGAGAAGGTGATGACTTGTTATTTTCTGATCTTGCTAACCTGCAGTGTTCTTAATGGGAATAACTGGAAATGAAGAGGCTACTCAGGTGTAATGAGGTTTAACTAATGTAACCAATGTTTCAACTTGTTCTACTGCATGTTTGCTCTAAGGCTTGTTTACGTATTGTATAAGCCAAACTCGCCTGTCTTGTTGGGTGAGTGTGGTTAAAGTCTGCAGAGCTACGTGAATGTACTGTGATATCTTACATAGCATTAGCAAAATATGGCCCTGTGCTATGACACACTAATGGCACCTGAAATCTCTGTGCTTTTCAGACACACCTCAGAATGATGATATCAATTTTTTGCAGATTGTGGGAAATTAGGCACATTCAAAGAATATCATGATACCAGTCTTTTGTATTTAAAAAATCAACCAAGGGACCTGAGTTCCTGACAGAGGCAAATGGGAGTTGCAGATTTTCTTATTGATGGTCTTCTGGGTTGTTCTGAAATGTAGTGAAAATGTTTGTGTTGATGGACAGTTTGTATCAAGTGAGGTGACTTATTTTTCTTTTTTTTAAACCCCTTTCCCAAGATCACTGCCTTCTTGGTCTTCTGGTGACCTTTTGGAGTTCATCACAGGAGTGTTTTTGGTATTTCATCTACTATAGCTACTATGAACAGCTTCTTTCACTGAAAAGATCTAGTGTAAAAAGAATGTAATAGTCATTCAGGATAACACTTCCATTGCTAAGGATAACTTTCTTTTCCTCTTAGACTAAGCTTCATGAGTTAATACTAAGCAAAATCTAGTAAAGAATTTTTCAAGTGAGCCAGTTAATCAGAGCTACTGTAAGTTGGTCGCTGTTGTGCTGAACAGAGAAACATGAAATTAGTCTGGTTTTGAACCAAGTTCTGCAGCTAATATATTTTTTGCCAGTTTTGTTCATGAGAACTGCTTCAGCTATCGAATCAGGTCTGTTGTAAAAGTTTGGGGGTTTGATGCTTAGAATTGCTTTTTGTTGTCCCTTTTGAACATTAGTATCTAATATTTACTTATCTCTAAGAATCTGAAGTTTCTCAAAAGACTTGAAGTTTCCCTCAAGAGTTATATCAGAATTGCTATCTAGATGAATTGAAGTAATTATAATCCATTGATTTAATGACCTTTGTAGAAAAATGTTTTGATAAAATAGAAATATTTGTTATTTCTGTCATAGTAAAAAATGAAACATTTTAATTTTAACATGAAAGCAATAATAAAATTTAATCAGAATACTAAAAATACAACTCCACTGACATTTTCAGATTATTTTTTTCTTTTGCTCTCCCCACTCTCTCAAAAGGTTGGAAGGAAGTGTAGCTTCATAATCTTTGAGTTTCCTGACTTTTCCTATTTTGATAGCCTTCCTGATGTGCTTATCATAGTTTGCTTGGGATGGATTATTCAGAGTTTTTTAGGGTAACTTAAAGTGGAGATAGTGAGCATATATTTATGTATAGCTTACCACATGTCTTGTGTCTCAATATTTCTGAGCAGTTATCTGACCTCTATAATCTGTGTTACAGAAAGAAGATTCGTGCAAAATGCTGGTTTTATAGCAGTAGAGGCCATGACCCACAGTGATTTTTATCTGGAAATAATAGCTAGAAGGGAAAATGTTCCCTTGTTTGAAACTTCTCAGTAGTTTGGGTTTTCGGTGGTTTGGGCTTTTTTTTTCATTATTTGAATTTTCAGTCCAATTATTTTGTGTGCCATATAAGAAACTGCTGTCTTCATACTATAGTGACGTTAGCCCAGTGTGTGGGTACCACAGGGATGAAAATCTGACTTTCCCTGGGATCCAGAGGTACTGGTGGAGCCAGTGAGGGGCATGGAGCACTGTGAAGGTGCTGGACTTCACAGTTCTTTATTGCACTGTCTGACATTCCTGTGTGTCAAGAAACCTACAGGCAGAAGATCAGCCTTGAAGTAAAGGAAATTGTGACTGGTAAATTTTAAACTTACTCTGGAGCAGAATAGGTTTATCTAGCAAACTGGAGATAGTAGAGGAATTGCTTGCTGCTCTTACTGCCTTAAACCTCTGAGAGGTTGCAGAGAAGAACTGAGTAATGTGGTCTGCATGCACTGTGGGTGATTGGATGGCCTTGTATATTTACATTTGACTTATTATAATATAGTAATTCTTCGTCTTCTAAAATTAGCGAAGCACAGCACAATTATAATACTTTCATGCTTCAGGATAAGCTTTGCATTTCATTAGTTCATTGGTTCTTATTTATGCTATGTCAGTTCAGGAAGAAAAATGTTAAACTGGAATAACTTGTTTTGAAAGTTCAGTACAAGTGTGTGCTTTCTTCATCTCTAGTTTTGAATCTCCCACCTCTTCCCTTAATGTGAGAGTCTGCCTGGCTGTCCTCTCTGTTGAGTTGTAGACATCACCACAGAGCAGCATCAAAGCAGTTTATTTGCTTTCAAATACATGCATATATTTGATGAGAAGTTTTTTAGTTGACACCCCACTAAATCCTCCTGGTTTTTTTCTTCCCTCCCCACGCAAATATTTTTAGGACAAGATTTACTGGTAAAAATAGTAACTCATTAGAGGCACCTTGCTTTAGCTGAGTTACGCTTCTCATTAGAAACTGGTGTTTGTGCCTGTCCATGTGGTGGCCTTTGTCACCTCAAGGGCACCATGCTCTGAGTGGCCACTTCTTTCTCCTAAGTCATGGCCTTCAGCAACAGTGGTTTGTAACTGTTTGGGGAGGAAGTTTGGTCAGTAATGTGAGGGCAGCTTTTCTTCTCCCCCCTCACCTTACCCCCTGTTGGGTGTAGGGCTGGAGGCTGCTCCCTGCACCTCCCTCTCCTGCTCTGGGGCTCTTAGTCCGTGCACAGCTTTCCAAGGAGACCACCAAGTATGTCTGACTGTCCCCAGGGAATCCCCAGAAGTTCCTGCCCCTCTGCCTTGGGCTGGCACTGCTGCTTTGCTTGTGCACCTTGCGGGGTCTCTCCCACCTGGGCTGGATGCTGGTGGGAACGGAGATGCCTGTGTTCCTACGGGAAGCCAGGCTCTTGTGTTTATCTTCCTCAAGCGCTGCTTTAAAGTTATCTGGCAAGGAGTGCATGCTCTTTAAAGATCATAGTCTTGCAGTATTTTTATGGATACTTTGAAAGGCAAAAGAGCACTCTTGGGTTAGCAGGCAGATGAATGGATGTGGCCCTGGGGCCTCCCGCACTGCTGGAGCGCTGCGCTAATGAACCCTTCAGACAAAACCAGAAGGATGAGCCAGTCAGCAGTCACATTTCTCTTCCTCCTATGGCTTGGTGCAGAGGCTGGAGTGAAAGATGAAACACTCGCCCTTAGACCACTCTTCAGAGTGCAGCCACCTACTTCATCTCGGGGTTTTTCCTCACAGTTGATGTTAATGGAAATGGCCTTTTTTGCCACACATTTTTCTTGCTCAGAGGCTTCTCTGTGACTTTGTAGTGAAGTCATAAAAGCTCAAATCTTTGCTATCGCAGCCCTTGCCATAGCAACATGCGTCATAGCCGAATAATTATTTATTTAATGGGTTTAATTATGAAAACTGGGAAAGGCACTTATGAAAACTGGATCAGGTAGGGAGAAAAAAACCCACTAGTTTTAAAGTAAAACCAAAAACCAGCAACACTTTCATGATAGCCTGAGACAGGAATAAGTTAAGTACTGCAACCTTGGTTTTAACTACTTTACTTTCTTCTCTGTCTGCCTTTTCCTCCTTTTAAAATCGCTTTTTCTTGTCCACTGTGCAAAAACTGTGCAGCTGCTTCAGTGATTCCCTCCCCCCACCCCATTTTCAAACCTATAAATACATTTCCTTTGTCATGTTGTTCCCTAAAATCTTTGCTTCCAGATAGCTTTGTTATTTAAAATCTTTCATCTTTGAATTTCATACTATCATGTAAAAAATAATTAGAAAGCCTGAAATCAAATGCTCTTTTTCGGTCTTTAAATTTTAGATTGTCTACATCTTTCTCTCCATATGTTCAGAAATCAGTGTTTCTATTGACAAGCCTTCTCAGAAAGAACCCTCTACAGGAATAAAATTTAAAGTATTTAAGAACATACAGACACTAGCGCATTCTTAGAGTAGAGAAACTATGTATTTTTTATAACAATCACTTCTATGCTCTGGAGGATTTCCTCATTTATTATTATCAGTGTATACACCAAAAGTTACACGATCTGCAGCAACTGGTGGACTGATCGCTGATTAGCAGTGGTTCTTTTTCCTTCGTTCATGAGGAAAGAACGAAATGAGACAAATAACTTTATTGATTCCCCTCCTCTGCTACCTGCAGAGAGCTTTGTGGGACATAATCTTTCTTTTCTTCCTTGGAAAATTACTTATTTGAATTTTATTCCACAGATGTGACACAAGACTGTGTACAAGACTCACAGACTGATAATAGTATGTTGGGAGAATAGTCTTGCATTAATGGTTACACTCTTGTATCTTCTTGGCTGCCCACAAAAGTCTGCCTTTTGGAATTGCAATGAGGGAGTGCCTTAGACTTGGGAGCTACTTTGTGGCATTGCTCTTCACAAGAGGAATCAGCAAAACCCTTTGGCATTAAAAACAGAAAAGATGAAAGGAAAAAAGGCAGTTCTAAAAGCAGACTGTGGGGTGATGAGTTCTTGCTGGTCCAAATGCTGTGTGAGTGACATGTATTTTTTAACCTGTGGATGCAAACCACCTGAGGGCAAATGAATGCATGTGCCCCCTGGGCTACCACAGCAGAGCCTCAGAAGTATGGTTCTGTAGCTTTGCGAAGTTCACGGATAGACTTGGTGGTGGTCCAACAAAGCATACTTTTATACTGCTATTTAATCTTTACTCTGCATTGAATCCAAGCGTAAGTTTAATATTCACAATATTGCTTTGTAAGTTTCTCTAGGCCTTCAAAGAAAAAGCCATAGCATGTTAAAAGTACTAATGCAAAGGTATCCAGAAGTGTGCACAAACTCATAATGTATCTCTCTTTACAGCTGTTTTGACTTAAACTGTCTCTTTTAGTCAAGCTTCCAAAATTTAGAGGAAACTTGCATTGGAAAGTTTTCAATTAAAAATAGAAGGAGAGCTCCCATTTAAAATCACAACACTATACTGTCAATTTGGATAACCAAGAGCTATCTGAGGTCATCCGCAGCATGTTGTGATCCTTGTCTTGGTTTTGAAAGACAGGTGTCTACTAAGGAAGGCAGGAGCCTCCCTTGGATAGAAAATGTAACCCCCTTCCCTCCAAATTATTAAAATTTTGAAATTAAGGGATTTTCAGGCAAAGATATGAGAATAACAGTTCTTTACTAATATATACAACAGGGCAATAATACAGAAATATTGGCTTAACCTGACAGAGTCAGAGTACAACCTGACACCCTGTTGGTCAGGGTGGTGGTAGCAGTCGGATTAAATGGTGGCTGCAGTCCTCCTGAAGTGATAGATGTGGTTCTGTTGAAGCGGTGATCTTGTAGAAGGGTCTGGTCTTCCTCTGAGGGTCCAGTGGTGGTTACGTAGCTCTTGTCCTCTGGGAATCCAGTAGATAAGAGCTGCCTGTGGTGTTCCAAACCTTAGATTATATCCAGGTAGGAATGTTTGGTTCCTCCCCCTGGGCGGAGCATCTCACAATGGGATGATGTAATTTTATGGGTCAGGCAGTGAGGCTTGATAGCTCAGTAACAGAAAATATCTCTCCTGAGGGAGTTATCAGAGATATGTCATGGAAAAAACAAAGAGCACTGCCCCACCCGGTTTTAACAGACAGTGATAGAATACATGCTTTTGGTTACATCTTACATTGTAACCTAAGACAATACTGTTGGCTGAGGAACTTGGGGTATCTTGTTGGTGTCTGACTTGGTGTGTCCAGCAGATGCTTCTCTATTAGAGTGAATTTACCAGGGATCAAAAGTTTGTTGTTTGGGTGTAGTGCAGCCTTTGCATTTGGAAAGGCAGGTGAAGTTCTGACAGTGTCCTTTCCTCCTAAGCTACTCCCCCCTTTTCTGCATCAAAGTGGGTCTTCTACATGTGGGTCAGCACCCAGAGTTTGTAGTTGCTGGGCAGGAATGTGTGTGTATATTGTTTCTTTCTGCAGCAGAAACGTAGCACATCCACAGTGAAGCTCTGCAGTCTCCTTGAATGACTGTCCTGATTTAACCCCAGCTGGCAACTGTGTAACAGTTACTTGGGAAGACCGAACATCCCTCCTTCCGTCTTCTTCCCTCCCCTTTCTATGCTGAGCATGGTGTTACATGGCCTGAAACATCCCTTTGGTCAGTCAGGGTCAGCTGTCCTGGCTGTGTCCCCTCCTATCTCCTTGTGCATCCCCACCCCCCCTCACGAGTGGGATGAGAGGCAGAAAAGGCCTTGGCTCTGTGTAAGCCCTGCTCAGCGGTGACAAAAAGCATCCTCATTATCAAAGCTGCTTCCAGCACAAATCCAAATTATAACCCCATACCAGCTACTATGAAAAAAATGAACTCTAGCCCAGCCAAAAGCAGCACATTGACACTTTAAGGAAAATGGTGTAGAAGAAGATGTGCAGGTGGACTTCTTTCTCTGCTGTTGCTTATCTTTGCTGGATTCCTCTTCTATTGATGTGATGAATGCTCCTACTTCATACAGAAACTTTCGTTCTTATCTTGGGCTCTGAGTATAGCAATCTGGAGTAGCTGGCCTGCAGCAGGCAGACTGTGCTTCAGAGGAGAGGTGCTTTACTGGGAGCTTTAGAAGTGAGCCTACACCTGCTGAGAAGGGAGTGGTGGGAATAACTTGCACCTAAGAATACAAACAAGAAAAGCCAAAAGGAATAGGAGAACTTCGTAATGTTACAGTCTCTTCCATTTTCTTAAAGTAAGGTCATTAAATTCACCCTTTGTTTCCTTAAAGCTTTCGCTGGGTGTGGGAAGCCTTAGCCTTATAATCCAGAAACTGTTGATAAAATCCTGTTTCTTCCACTGCAGTTTTTTTATCTTTTTTTTCTTGCCAGTATCTTGACAGCGAAACTGTATTTCTTCAGAGGAAGATCAGATGTTCTTTTAACATTGCACCAAAACTGTACCACTTAACCATGTTTTGATGCATAATGTAATCAGCTTGATTGCTTTTTAATATGTCATTCAGACCTACAGTTGCTGTCAGCTGGGCTGAATCTGTTCTCTTGGGGAATTTCAGTATTGCTTTTTGGTGGATCACAGCACCTGGTGGTAACAGGGTTTTTTTCCTTAGGTCTAAATCTGTGTCCCAGGGAAAATGGTGACTTTACAGGGGAAAGCTTGCTACAGCGGGGATACTGTAACACGCCTATATCAAACCAGGAGTCCCGTGGAAAGGAAATATATATGTGGACAGATTCTTGGTAGATGTTTCAGAGATGTTTATTTCTCCAGCCGCATGGCCGGAGCTCTGCCGAGGAACTGCTACAGTCACGAGGCCCGAGGGTCCTTCTGCCCGCGCAGGGAACACAAACCAACCAATGGGAACGAGGCTGAGCAGGGGCAGGGAAACCCCGTGCCTGTGCCCTCAGGGCCCCTCTCCCAGGGCTCCATGGCAGGGGGGAGGGACCCCAACAAAAGCTGAAGCAAGGTGTGAAGAATGTGCTGGGTTCTTGGTCTTCCTTCTGGGGAGGAGAAGGGCTGAACAGAGCTCAGCCTTTCTGCACGAGTACCAGGTGGCACAGCTGCACTGGTGTATGACAGGCATAAGTGATGCTGGGTACATACCTTGCAGGTTTTCTCAGGAGGAGAATCTGAGGAAGATGAAGTGGCAGCCTGGAAACTGTGCTTCTGAGAAGTCTTCTTCTTGGATATTAGTTGTGCATGGCTTATTATTGTTTGATCACTGCAAAACTAGTACTAAATTGTAACAGCTTTAAATGTGTTCTGTTTACTTTGCAAATCACAGTGCCAGGTTCCATTAAGAGACAGGGTTTTTCTTTAGAGTGTTTTGAAAGGCTTTATTGACAGTATGAGGTGTGAAAATAAGACATACATGTGGCTGTACTTTTTTTATTCTTCCCCATCTGAGTGTTGTAGCATCTTTAATATGAATGTGATCTCACTAAAATACCAGATGGTTGAATGTGGAACCTTTTCATGTTGTGCATTCTTCATTAATTATGAACTAGACAGGCTTGACTAATTAAGATTTTCAGTTTTCTTATTGGGGGTGTGCTGGTCCTAGAAAATACAGGTGCTTCCATTTCTCCTTCATTTAAAGGAAATATAAAAAACAACCTAAGCAAATCAAACCCATGTGGGCTCATTAGAAATCTGCAAGTGACATAGGTAAGAAATTACGTTTGGCATTTTCATGTGTTTGCTTGCTTAAGCATACTATTATAGCTCTAAGTATTCAGAGACCTTTCTCTTAACAGCAGTGTGCCTAATTTTCTGTGGCAAGATGCTTGGCTGCAGCTTGAATGAGTTAAAAATGGCAAGTAGCTGTTTTATATATAGTGGGCACAAAAAAAAAAATGGAACATAATGAAGTACTTGTGAAGTGTCCTTAAGGAAGAAAAAGGTCTCTGTGTGGGAGTGTGAGGAAGGATTAAAAGAGACAGTTGTTAATCCCTCTCCCCTCTTTTTAAAGAAAGAAGGATAACACTGGAGAAAAACTATCGCTAATTAGAAAGACTTAGAGATAAGAGCATATTGGTTAAAACCAGGCTAATAACTCACCCTTTCAGGCTGATTTTGCACTGCAAATGACTTTATTTTGCATAAAATACAGATACTGGTTTCTTATTTTCATGTCTGCTTCTTTAGCCTTTCCTCCTTCTTTCCTTTCTCTGTAGAAAACTTTTTGGCGAGGCTATTGATGCAAATTTGACCTTTAAGTTTTTGACTGAACAGCTCGTGTATCAGGAAATAGCTTAGAATGTGCAAGATAATTTATTGCAGGAATTTGGTGCATTTTATCACTCTTTGAAACTTCCAAGGCCTTTTGAAACTCCATCTCTTTAATCTTACCCTTTACCAAGGGGAGGTTCTGCTTGTCAAGTGTCCGCGCAGGGTGCTCAATGGTGAGGCTGAGGAGGTGGTTGCCTTGTAAGTGCCTTGCTGCGTGAACAGTGACAGCTATCCAGCAGGGAGGGGGATGTCTCTCTGTCTTTTTTTGTTTTGCACCAAGCTGTGTTCTGTGTTAGGTGGCACAGCAGGTGCCAGCATGGGTAGCGCTCCAGTGCTGGTGCTGTGTGAGCAAGCAGCTCTCTTGCCCATCTCTCTGCCCACTGGCTGCCAAAGGGAGCTTGCTGAGCAGAGAGTGCAACCCCCTGCATTTCCTCTAGCTGTCCCTTGCCTATTCCTTCTGTGGCCATATAAATATGGAGCAGTTGAAGTCACTCAGTTGGCTATGGGCCAGCCTGTGCTGGATGTGCAGCTGGATGTGAAGACCACTCTAACACACAGGCAGGGATGTGAGCCATGGAGAGGGGCAGCACCAAGGGCAAAGGTATGTCTGGTCTTTCTGTACTGCTCTCTTCAGCATATCCAAATCGTGCACTTGACATTTCCTGGATTCTCCTTACTAGACTCCCTTTCTCTCCCACTGGGATAATTCTACTTTCTCTCTGGTTAGGCAGAGCAGTGCTGATTTGTAAGCTAATGGTCTGCCTCCATTAAGTCATTAAGCAACCGTGCTTCATCTTGTTCAACAGGCTTGGCTTTTAAGGTCAGTAGATCTCTGTGTAACAAAAGGGCAGGTGTACATCTATAAGCATATAATAAAAATCAGACTTTTTAAAATTGTAGCAGGAGTTCTTTGCACGTGATTACTACTGGTACAATAAATAGAAGTAGCAACTCAGATTATTATCATCATTATTATCTTGAAAGTTTCTGTTTCCCTTTTCTTTTTTGGAAAAAATCAAGCATTTTGCCTAAAATAATACAGAGGTTACTAAATTAGGGTGAAAAAAAATATGTGAAATCTGAAGTCATCTTGACTGGGATTTCATGTCCTAAATTGATAAACCCATTTCACAGGCATAGAACTGGTATTTCTCTTTGCTTGTACTCTCAGTGACTCTTTACTTGGATATAAAGAAACTGTGTGGTAGAACACAGGATTTACTACAGTAGGTAATATGCTTTTTCTTGAAACAATGTTGATCAACTGTAATAAACATTGAAATACAGTCTTTGCTATTGCAGTAGCTTTTTCAAACTGCTGTGCTACTGAAATGATCTGTGTTTATGTTCAAAACTGTGATTTCTAGTTTACCAAGGCTGTTGCAAAACATTTCATTTCTTCTTAGTGCATTAGGTCTGGCAAGTGCCTCACTCCATGCTTTTAAGAAAAACTGTGAAAGACAAAGAGAAATGAGGAAGGAAAGTGTGTTTTGCAGACATCCTGCACACTTTGTCTCCCTCCATGTGAAGAACAGACTTTTTCCCTGCCTCGTGCAGCACCTGTGTTAAAGAAACTTTGGTGAGATAATGTATTGTCCAGAGATAAATGGTGTTCACTCCTCAAGTGAGAAAATATAGAACTAACCTTGGCTGCTGTCATGTTCTGGGTAGTGGTGTTCTCATACTGAAAATAAACTTAACTCTTCCACTATTTCTGCTTTTAGGAGTTGTTGTACTGACTTTGCTTTAAAGGAGAAACTTAGCTCTGACTATGCTTTCAAGCTCACCCAACAGTAGTAAACACTCATGTGAAGGTTTTTGTTCTGTGTTTTTTTTTGGTTTTCTGTTTGTTTTGTTTTTTAACTGTAGACTTTGGGATAGGTGCTTATAAGACTGGGATGTGAGATATTTCTTGATTTGTATAAATTCTTGTGTCTTATACATGCAGTTTTAACTGTAACTGGCTTTTGTCTTGTAAGGCTTGATCGAACACTTTCCTCTGGCTGCATTTAACTACCCAGTTAAAAGCATTGGAGAATAATTTGCAAAGTGTGTTCTGAGTGGCAAATCTATAACAGCCCATATGAAATACAACTAGGATTTCTTATTTAGGTGTCAGGATCTGATGGTAATACAGAATGAGAATATTTGTAGAGAGAAGTGAAATAGTTCCCAGTCATTTATTTCAGTACGACTTAGTCTTTCTGTGTGCTTAGTAAAAAAAAAAAATACAGAATATTAAATGTCCCAGAGACAACTGGGGAGATGGCAAGGTTTTCTACCTTTCCTGTCTGTCAAACCAGATGGCATAAAAGTGACTTTGAGCTGTCTTGTGGTTTTAAATTTTTTCCTCTGTGTGTGCTTCTCCTGGTGTATGTATTTTTTGGTAATAGTTCTTAGGAGTACCAGGAGTATCACTTGTGCTTTATTACAAGTAGTTTGTGTACTCATGGCATAAATACCAACCTCTTTGCTTCACCTCAATATGAACAAAAATGTTTTGTTTATGCTCTGCTCTTATCCATAACTATTGAATTAATTATTTGTAGGTCTCAGATTAAAATTTCCTGTTAAAATACTTGCATAATTCCTGTTGAAGTATTTCTTAGCCTTTCATAATCTAAGACAAAAGAAACATGATGTCTGACAGGAGTTGCTGCTTTCTCTTCAGGAGCCAGTGCTTTCTCTTCATATTGTCTCCTTTCAGTTGTTTACTCTACAAACTTGGTTTTATTTCACATTGACAGGATTACAACAACAACATGGCTTATGTCTTTCCTAACACATCCCTAGTAAATAAGATAAATGTGTATTTCCTAGTGATTGATGTGAGTCAATTGGCTAAATACCATGACAGCTGAGAGGTGTCAAATGCAAGAGTTGTTAGTTTGGACTCCGTGCAATGCCTTTTGTTGTCACTGTTGATATTTTGCACATGTAAACCCAAAGTCAGTGTGGCAACTGGAGTTTTGCCTGGTGTTTTGTTTTTTTTTTCTTTTCTTCTTTTTGACTTCTGAAAAGCTGAGACTTGGTTTGCTCTTGGAACTACTGCTGTTTGTGCTGGGCTGCTGGATGTCTAAACATGGACTGAAGTTGTTGTGAAAACAGTAGCCTATAACCAAAATTTTGGAATTTGCACCTGTGGGCAAGGTCTCTTTGAGATTCTTGTGCTACTTTTGGACCTGCAGGTGATAGCAAGAATAGTCTTGCGTTCACATAGTATTTCAGAAAAATTCCTTGCATGTGACATGAAAGAGAAGGAACAGTTGCATAAAACAGATGCTTGAATGCTTTTGCATGTGTGTTGCCCAGTGAAGGACCCTCTACAGTTTACCCAATGTATGAAATTTGTTCAAATTAATAAAGCTTCTTTTTTGATAATCCATTTGTGAAGCTGCTGGTTTTGCTGCATAGAAGCGGAGAGGAGAAAGAGGCAAAAGAGCTTTTTTTTTCTTCTTGCTTACACAGTTAATCCAACCCATTTTTATCATAATAAGAAATGTTTTCTATGCTTACTAAAATGGATCCTTAGCTTTGTATGTGGCTTAATTTTTAACTCCTTGAACTATTCTTGGTTTTATCAAGATGAAGATTATAACTGGAAAAAAGGAATACAATGCTCTACTGTCCCATGTACATGTTGTTGTAAGCCTCAGCAGCCTTGAATCATTCAGTGTAACTCTGATTGGTTTGCTCAGTTCTTCACCATTTTTAGAGGATTCCCCCCTCCCCAAGACTATTTCCTTCATTTAAATTCTTTGTCTGATATCATTTAGACTGAGGAAAACAGTCATTCTTATTAACATGAAACTGAGGTCATTTTGATGTCATTCTTCAGAAAGAATTTAAATTTCTTTGCAACAGGACACTACTGTGAAAACTGACTCTTTAAAATGAACTACTTTTTTTGCATTGTAATTTCAGCTGGGCCTTTAATCGAAGGCAATTCAGTTAAGTCTCTACATCAGCTTTAGTCTGTGAAACTTATTATAATTTTTGTCTGAATAGTTGGCAGTGTGATTAATATTTCTGTGACTTAGTATTCTAATAGTAATGGCAGTAATGGGGAGATAATGAATTGAGGAAGTCGCCAAAAGTAGCAGTCAGTTTCTTCTGTAAGTGACAGTCACAGTGCTAAAGTACACCAAGAGCAGTCACAGTCCAAAAGAAACGCATCAGTAACAGTTTAAAATCATAGCACCACGTCTTGATGGCATCTTTTGTTTTCTTAATGGAAGAAGTGTCATCAACGTGTTGTTAGGCCAGTCCTAGTCACCCATTTTTACAAATGGTAGCAGAAGACTTCTAAGATTCCTTTGTTGGCTCTGAGATGTAGGACACAGCTAATTAGCAAGCTCCTTCATTTGAAGCGTCTTCATAAGAGATAATGCTTAATCATGGTTAATGACAGTATTTATTATAATAGTGGATAGTCTGGAGCTGCGTCAAATAGTGATTTGTTAGTCAATGCTGCTGAATAATTAGGTTGTTCCAGTAATCACCCTGTCCATTTTATTTTCTTGCAAGAACATCTTGTATTGAAATATTCTGACTGGCTTGCCATATTTGAACTGATATATCTTGATTATTTCTTGGACACATAAGTTTCCAAGATGATACTAACTGTCACCCTCTCCTAACTCCTCCTCAAAATGATTCAACTGTTTATTATTTTCTGCCCTACACCAGGAAGCAGGACAGTTCTTAGAGATCAGTTTTTCTATCCTGCAGGATGTGTAAAGTTGAGGCAACATTTTCTTCTTTGTTTTCCGTCACAGACGATGTAGGTTATCTCCAGGCAAGACTAACCTTAGGCTTGTGAGACTCTGTAGTGGCAAAACTTTACTGTGCAGAATTTAGCCATCTATTTTTGCTACACACGCCCAGTCATTACTAGTTTTTTTTTTTAGTTTACACAATTATCTTCTGTAGATAAAATGAGTTACTTTTTATAATTTAATTAGCATTTACACAATATGGCGTAGCTTAGATGACCCTTAATCACTTGTGATTCAACTTGTTGGATGAGCAAATTTGCCAGTACTTATTTTATGGAAAACACAGAAATGAAACTTTAAACTGTATGTTAGCACAACTGCATCCCTCAGACAACTGTGTCATATTGAGCAATGCCGGGAGGACAGTTGATTGCAGGAAGTCTAAAAATACTTTGTATAAGTTCATTGCCTCAGACACACTTGAAGTGACTGGAAACTCAAATGTATGCTTGTTAATATCCTACAGCTTGCCGTTCCAGGGTTTGGAACAGAGAGCCTCTATAGAAAAAGTAATGAAACTTTGAATTTGCATTTAGAATAATGTGCTTAGGCAGTCAACTGTCTCATCCTGTGCAGAGTTGCTGTAGTTTCTCTTTCCCCCTGTAAACATCTGGGATTGTGATAATTCTCTGGATCACCTTGGAAAAACAACAGGATGTTACACTTGCAGGAAATCAATTGTTGTTCTCCCTGTCCTCTCAAGATACATGTCTGCAAGTGTGTGTGCACCCGTGCACAGCTGTGGGGAGATTCTTGGAGGATGAGCAAGAGTTGTTTTCTTTATGATCTTAAGAGGCACCTCTGATCAAGTACAAATAAATACAACCAGCTTTCCATTTTAAGTTGGAATCTGGAAGCCAAAGTATCAAAGATGCAGCCACGTGCAGTGTGTACAGACATCCTTCCTGCAAATGGCCTCAGAAAAACTGTGGCCCTAGAAGGAGGTTCAGTGGATGGCAAGGTGTGTGCCACCCCACAAATCCCTCCAGAGCAGGACAGGGCACAGAGCTGGCCCTGTGTGGGCAGGGCTTTGCACAAGTACACACTGTGTATTACTGCTAGCTAATGCTGCTTTAACTCATCAGGTCTTGGAGCTGATTAATCAGTTTTCCCTCTTCTTGCAGGTCTCTTTCTTCCATGGTATTTTGCACCTGGAACAGCTTACCCTATACATATGTCTTGTCTCTGATTTCATGTGTGTACTTCAGTGCTTCCCCCTCTTCCATAAAACTTGCTGTACTTTGTGAAATATTTCAAGTGTGCTTTTAGTAAGTAAAATTAATGAGACTGTTCTGTTTTTCTTTTTGACTGTAAATTTATACCATGAAATCTCATGTAGTTTCAATTCATATGTTAACAAATGACTACTTGGTAGTCTTGGAACAATGGTTGAAATCACTGTCTTACCAAATGTTGGTAATTTATAATTGTAAAATCATGTTTTTTCTGGTGTATGCATACCATATCTCTGTATGTAATAATGTAGAACAGAAATTAGGGGCAGGAGGCAGGTTCCAAAAAAAGATGTTATCCTTTATTTTCAGCCCTGAATCTGCACTACAGAGATTAGAAGATATCTCAGGCTGGTTATTAGCAACATCTTGGGTCTAGAGCTCACTCTGCTAGAGCTCTGCTGCCTCTGAAGACTTGTCTAGGCCAGCTTTTTATTTTGACTATTAGTAAGACAACGCCCTGGAGCTCCTTACTCTTCAGCTGGTCTGTCCCCTGGTAATGGTTGTTCCCTGCCCGCCTGTCTGAGAGGGCTGACGGGGGCTAAGCTCAGTAGAAGCAGTCAAGTTTCCTCGCTCGGAGCAGTTGGGATGCAGTGTGTTTATCAGCCTGTATATAAATATGTGTGTGTGTCTCATGCTGTTCAGGGAGTGTGTTCAGAGTGCTGGGCAGGAGCTGCGAGGACAGGCTGAGATATGCCTTTCTACAGACGTGGTCTTGGCGGTGCCGGGGAGCGAATATGTTGAGGTTTGTGGTTCTGAACTGCATCCATTACAAATCCTGTAGGTGAGGTTTGAAAGCATGCTGGCCTGAGGAGCACCTGCACTTTCCCAGGACAGACTCTTTTAAATATGCAAAATTACAAAAACACCCAGACAACCCCAATCCCATACGTAATGTGGTCAAATGTCCACCTCCAGAAGCATTTTCTCATCTTTAAAGTTTTCTGTGGGTGTAAGTTCCAGTGCAGCTTCACACTCTGCTTCATCATAATGGAGTCAGAAAGAAATTACTGTCAGGTGGGAAGATATTTCTTAAAGCCTTCTTTCAACATTTGCACCCATTGCAATGCCCTGGTTAGAAGTGTGGAGCAATCTGTAGGTTCTGACCAACGAGAAATGTGCCAGAAATAGCATGTTTTTATGACCCAAAAGGAGTTACCAGGCATCAAGCATGATTATAGTCTTGCATACCAAGCTTGAGATAATAATTTCCTGATATGTGGCAGTACTTGGAAAATTTTTTAAAATTATTTTTATAATTGCAGTTCACAAATCCCTATTTCCTACTTGTCCTGCACTGAAAATCAGTTTCTTCCTGTCTTTCACACTTTTCCATTCACTGGTTGCTTCATGTTCATGCAATTTTAAGATGCCTATCTTGCACTAGGAGAAGTGTTTTAGGACCTTGGAGATCAACAACAATAAGCAAATCCAGGAGTTGCATGAATCTATCACTTGGTTTCTAGCAAAAGGAAGGCAATTTCTTAATTTAGTCTACTCTGAATGATTGGTCACCTGCATGCATGAATTCTTACCTACTGCTCTCTCCTATCCCTCCTCCCCATTCCACATCCTCCAGAAAAACGAGCAGAAAGGTGAATAGTGACTTGATATGCTTGATTTTTTTTTTTCCAGGGCAACATTTTTTCCCCCTTTTTTGTCCTCTGAGCACTCTTGGTGATTCACTGGTCTTTCATGATAATGAGCAATTTCCTGGGTATCTCTGTGATGCTGGGTCTAGTCAGCAGTACAATGTGCTTATTTCTGGCCATGATGTGCCTTTCTGCTGTGAATAACGAAAATGATTGTGGGAGGAAAATGGTCCCACTGCTAAATGAGTGACAGAAAGTGTTGCAGTGGGGTCTCCTGCAACATGCATTAGACAGCAAGGCCCGTGGAAAGAAATAGGGACTGATTCTTGATAGAAGTTTCAGAGATCTTTATTCTCCAGCCGCATGGCCAGGGGACTGCTGAAGAACCGCGCAATAATGGGACAACCAGGGTCCTTCCTGGGCAGGGGAACACAAAATAACCAGTGGGGAACAGGATTAGGGTACATGTGACCAGGGAGCAGGGACACCCCATGCCTAGGCCATGCCTCTACCCCAGGGTCCCCTTTCCCAGGACCCTGTGGCAGGGGAGAGGAACCCCAACAAGAAAGCCAGTAAAGTCTGTGCTCTGCTATTAGAAATGAGTTCTCTCATCCTAATGCAGCTTCCCTGGGCTTTATGTGACTCTCCTACCTGAGCTTAGAGTTATTTTAATCCAAATGACTATTTTATAGAATATCACACAGAGGCATTAAGCAAACTTGGGATGCATGGTAAAACAAACTTCATATAAAGTTGATCTCTTGTTGTTTATTTTCCACACTGAGAGTGCAACTCACACTTTTTTTGACTTTTCATTCAATTAGCATTTTGGATCCTATGAAAACTAACATTGTAACAGCAGGAATCTTGTTACAGATAGACCATCCAATGAATTTCAAAGTTTTAGGTTGCCTAACATCTCCCATTATAGTATTGTCTTAGCTAAATCATGTTTTAACTGGTTGTGCTAATGACTTTTGGTCCTGGATCTCTGTCGTAAGCTGTGTGTGAGAAAAGGAGTAAGAATTAGATAATTACTGGTTTGTTTAAGCAAGATGTCCTTCTTTGTCCTCTATCCCTGTTAAATTGTTTCAGTAGGAAGGCTGAGAGACCCTGGAAAGCCTTTCAATGTTTTTCAACAGGAGCTTTTTGTGGGGGGTGGGAAGGAAAATCTTGGTCTCAGACTTTTGGAATATTGTTTGCATTTGAAAACAATAGAAAGTTCCTGGATGGGGCAGATTTAAATATTTAAGTCTATTAACAGCTCAGCAGTGTAAAGACAGGCACTTTTGCACTCCATGCTCACTGAGACTAGCAGTTGCCCTTTCTAGGTAGATTTCAGTGTTATACTAGTGGCAGAATAATAATGCTGCTTTTAATACCAATATTTGATACTTTAGATGAAGTAAAACAGTATTAGAGATTTATATTTTTCTTGCACACTTCTCTTTGTAGCCAAGGCACGTGCATTTTCCCTCCCCCCCCTCTGTCTTGTCTCCTTTGTATCAGCTCAGTTATTTTGTTGTAACAGTGGAAGAAGCATTGATAATTTGTATCTATGGTTTTGATTTTGTGCGGTTTTTAAACTATATTAACAATTTTATATTCTGTTCTGAAGGGCTAGTATATATTTGGGTAGCAAGGGTAAATTATTTGTAAGTCTTTACTTAGTTATTTGAACTAGAGCTGTTTGCCTTCACTTTGGCATGTGCAAAAATGATATCCTATTAAAAAATAGAACTGCTTGAATTGAGTATGCTTGTGGAAAAGTAGGGCAGAAAATGTAGATATTTTCAAAGATATGTGTTTTGTCTCGAATGTCAAATTCCGCAAAGTTACTTTTTGGTATCTTAATCTCTAAAAAAAAAGACTGCTCAGCAAAACAAGAGTCCCAAGTCTGATCCTGGCTTCTGTTGGGCCAACTGAGTCAGTGGCCTACGAGGCAGTTAATTTGGGATAACAAGGTCCGAAGCCTTATTGCCCTGACATTGCCATGCTGGTCTTTCCCATTTTTCATTTCCATTTTAAGTAAGTATTCTGGCAGTGGACTGCTTTCAGAGGAGTTTGGGATGCTTGGCCCAGCAAAATGGGCTGATAATCAGGGTTGTAAGTGTGTAAAGCTGCTTCGTATTAGTTGTGTGTGTATTTTTCCTTTTTTTTTGTCTTTTTGATATTTTTTTTTTAATTTGACATCCTTACGTCTTATAGGTTGTATCAAGTTTTAAGTGGTTCTATATTTTTCAAGCTCAATGTGATGATTTATCTAATTTCCCTTCCCTTTCCATCACGTTATTGAAAGCACCTAATGGTAAAAGGAGACACTAGAGAAGGTGTTAGGGTGACCTGTTCTATACTCCCCAGTCAAGTCTAGATTCATGTAGCTATTAAAAAAAAGTGGTATTGTTAACTATGTGTTAATTTCCTTCATTGAATGAAGATGTGTTGAAATTCAGGTGGCACTATTTCCAGGTGCTTTGGGAAAAGTGTAACAGGTAAAGCCAGTATGATAAGGTAGTGCTAATTAACGGGGATGTCTTAGATTTTTGCCCATGACTTCTTTGGGCAAGCTGCTTAATCTTTCTTGTATAAAACCTGATGCTGGAGGGGCTTATTCTCTTTGTCTTTTGAGCTGTGTAGTGTCCCTGGTTATTTTAACTATTTATATACAACAGCTGTATCCCTGTCTTACCTTGGAAAACATCAAAACTCAGGGTTATTTTTCTACTTGCAACCAAAGCACGAAATACAGACTACACTTAGCAGTAATATTTAGGTTTTCTCATTACCCTCATCTGTCAAATAGAACAAGTTTTATTTGTACATGCCTTATGTTACTTTGAGGTTGGATGCTTCTGGCATTGGTGAATGAAGAGCATTAATTACTGTAGCATTTTTATGTTGGTAACAGTAAAACGGGCAGGGGCCTGTGCTTTGAGAGCTCCACTTGATGGTACCTGGGGAAGATGCTTGTGTTTCAGAAAAGGCAGCTACTGATGTTCTGTGAAGCTTTAAGATTTTTCCAATTTGATATTTATTAACTGTAAACATGTAAATTGTTACACGTAAACTTCATGTTCTCCATGAGAGTGCTGTCGTATAGAATACATAGCACATGTATGTAAAATTTAATAGTGGAACATGGCTCATAACCTGCTGGATAGAAGTGACATTTATTTTAGGCTTGGAGCTAGCAGTGTTTTTTCTCCACAATCCCTTTTAACCTGTGGGGTAGAAACTGTGCCGGCTTTTGGTTTCTGTGCGTGGCAGTGTGTCTCCGTAGGAGTGATAGCAGAGTAAGCTGATTAGCATGATTGATACTGCGTGTCAGGGGACTGGCATAATGGGCTACCGTTGAGACTGCATTGTGAAACCACACACGGATGAGGTAATCTCATTAGATGATTAAACTTCATGGAGTCTACCAGATTGTGGAGCTTTCAGTTGTATTGCTGTTGGGAGCTGATGCTAAATAAGTATAGTGCTCTCCTTGGAGTGAGACAGAAATGGATATCTTGCCGGGTTTTTCTCCTGGATAATCGTTGCAGCAGCTGGAGGCTGATGAAGGATGTTCCATCTTTCTGTGTTTAAAAGTAAGGTTCTGTATGATTTTAAGTTTTCTCTTAAAATCACTGTCAGCCTTGTGTTAGTTTTATCATGCTTTGCTGTTCTTTGTGAAATTCTGTACTGTTAATGTTGGAAGGATATGCTTTGTGTAACTTCCTATGGAACATTGCAATGTATATATTGCTGTTCTGGTTTTATAGGGTGTCTGTGTTTTTCCTGCAGGTTGGCTTTGCCTTTGTGATAAGGTGTAGTGTGAGTGTCACTCCTTATCCTCTTGCCTGTCCTGTGTACAAGCAGTGTGGCAGGCAGCACATGTTCATACCAGAGCTGGTGGTGCACAGAAACCCTACCTGACTTCTTCACATGCTGCTTGTTTTAAGGAGCTCATTGAAAACACTGAATTTCAAATTAAAAGTATTATGCTTGACTAGTCCTATATTTGAGCTTTGCTTTTGCTAGCAAGCTACAAAATTTCTAATCTGGATCTACAGTGTTACAATATTTATAATGCAAGGGTTGCTAGACCAGAAGTTTGAAAGGTCAGGACTGCTATTCTGACTGGTAGTGACCGCTCTTGCTGTATAGTCAGATTTTTCTGTATTAAAAAACAGTCCAATTAATCTGTTGGGAGTTTGGGAACAAACAGAAGAAAGATTTGTAATTTCCATTGAGTCCTGAGCAGTTCTTCTACTAGTTCTGCCTAGAGAAAGTACTGTATGACACTAATAAGCACATCCAGTGAGACAAAAGCACAGAGAGTCTATTTTTTGGCAAGGGAACCCCAGCAATGTGTTATCTTCTGAATTCTGTTGTCAAGTGTGGTTTATTTATTTGGCAGTTCTGCAAGAAAGTGACCTTTGTCTAGGAGCTTTTTTGGATCTGGTGTCAAAAAAAAAAAAATAAAAAAAGCCAGTGCAAAACCAAAAATCTACGACAACAGCCTGTTCCAGTGTGTGAAGAAGTGGGGCAATATACACCTGTGAAGAGAATGTTCTTTCATGTGTATTTGACAATAAACAAAATCACAAACTTGTACTGTTTACAGACACCAGTATTGTGTGGATTGTGAACTGCAGAGCAAATGCACATCAAGTTTTCAGGTTTCATTTTCTGGCTTACTAAAAATGGCATAGCTTGATGATGGGAGACATGATCTTGTGATTGGTTTTAAAATCCAGGGTTATACTGGCTATCAGTGATAGGCAAATTAGAGGCAGGCCAATAATTTATATGCAAAATCAAGTAAAGTTTCCTCAAATGTGTTGGTTTAGCACAGCCTGGTTTTTGTCAAACCACGACAAATACCAAATACTTTAGAAAATAAATGAATTGACAAGTGTTCTAATTTTTTGCATTTAAAAAAAACTTTTGAATTGTTCACAAAGTGTTATTTTTCTGTAGTTATCTTTCTGTATTGTAGACTGAAGTGAATTGATTTTTACAATATCTGGTGTGTGTACTTACGAAAATATTTTCCATTTCAACTTCAGCTTGCTCTCAAGTATGAATTATTGCAAGAGCTCCTTTTTGGAGTGTAGGTTACTGGGCGGGTTCTCTGGGTTCCATCTTCCCCAACATTGGAGACCTTGGTCAAGTCCTGATGCTTCTTGAAATGTTTGGGGCTACTCTGTTAATGGCACTACTTTGCAGTTGCTTTTTACTTTAAGGGCGAAGTCAGGCCTTGTTATGCAGCTGTATTTTGCCAGTGAAGGACCTGTTCCTCTGAACAGAATATAAAATTATGGAGTGTTTCCATGAAACAAGGCAAGTGCTTTGAGTATGAGAATAGAAACTTCCTTTGTTAGTATGAGTGCAACCCAGCTTACTCTTTCCAGAGTGTCTCCCGTGAATGAAGGAGAGCAAATCAGGAATGAGAAACCTCACAAGACCCTTTCCAAAGGGCATGAGTTACTGGCTTTACTTCTTCATGCAGCTTTCTTCTTTCTGCATGTTGCGTGTGCTTAGAACATGAACTCCAGGGTTGATACCTCAGCCCTGTTGGCTGTTGGAACAGGTAAGTGACTTCAGGATCACCAAGACAGAAGGTAAGCTAGGGAGATTAATCTGTGACTGTATTGGTTAGTCTGCCTTTCTTATTTAAAAGTTACAACTCTTTTTCTGCTTATATAGGCTGGGTGTAATGGCTGAAAAATCCATAATCTCTCTTGGTTCAGATATACTTGTTTCAACTCTGTATCTGTAAACTGAGTCCCCTGGAAAACAGCTGTAAATGACCTGTCTCCAAACTTCTCTCCTGACTGGAATGAGGAAAAAAAGTATTTTTAATGTCATTTTTTTAGGTAAATATTGGGTAGAGTGGAGAATTGGAGTCAAGTGCCTGAGCTGTTGCAGAAGAGAGGGGGGTAAGACTGAGCCCTCCTCCTTAGAAAATGCATTGGAAGATCTGGGTTACCCAGAATGTGTTTTTTGTCCTTATTCTTTGTTCTTAAAGAAAACAAATAGTTTTTTTTCTACTGGCTAAAATTTTTGCTGATGGTAATTTGTGCTTTGCCCACCAATTTTCCTTTCACTGTAAGAAATCTGTATCTGCTGTTTCTTTGTTTCTTTTGCCTCGGGTTAAGCCAGGTGATTGAAAATACTTGATTGTCTGTCTGTATCAAATGTTCAGGAGTTATTTTGCTAAGCATGAACCAACTCTTGAGCTTTTTTTTTTCCAAGAAACTTGCCACATTTCTTAAAATAGTGTGTTCACAACATATTTTGCTCCACTGTTTTGTGCTGTTTTCTTCCTTCCCACCTCCCATAACAGCCTGGTGGGTGAACCCGAGCAGCAGCTCGTGCTCTACCTCTTTGCTGTTTCTTTTGTAATGTGTTTGCTGAGCTGGCTGGCCTGCCTCCAAAGGTGCATAAGTATGTTTATACATGCAGCTTAACAATAGTATCATAACACCAATTTGTTTTACCTGGTCTGGAAATAACAATCTAAATATTGTGAATCAAAGAGAAAGCAGTCATTTGTATATGCCTCTACCCTGCCAGCTCATTTCTGTTGTGTGTGATAAAATCACTGAAACTTTTCTTACATTCTGTGGGAATTTTTACAATTCTGTCAGTATGATGTCATATCTCTTTTAAATGCTAAGAGAAGTTCACCTATAGCTTCTCCCCCAAGCTGCATCCCATGCTGTCAGGCAGAAGGTGTTTAATTTGTACGTCTATTTCAGGCACAAGGTATTGCAGAAAATCATCTACCCCTGCCACTGTGGGGAGGAATTCATAGTATGGCAAACCATTAAACTGTGAACCATTAAACTATGCTTTTATTATAGTGTTTGAGCAGAGTTGTAAGAGGTAGAAAGCATACATTAAATACTGGTTATGCTTATTTATTAGTCATGAAATGACTAACAAATTGATTGATCAGCATATTTTGGTTAAGATGCCAAGACATTAATATAAGTGCTTTTTATTATTACTTGGATTCAGAGACTTTGATCACCAAAATAATTTTTCTCTGGATTGAAACAATTTGGATTGTGTCCATCAGTAGCTGATGTGAGCAGTTCTAGCAGTATTTATGTTTTAAAGTTTGTTTTTGAATCTAAACACTCTGGCTATATCATGCCATCATCCCATCCTCAGAATCTTCTGATCTTCACTGGCCCGTGGTGTAATTTTGGTTTAGTAAAATCTGAGTTGACTTGCCCTATCTGCTGGAATATGTCTTACTTTCTATAAAAAAATTTTAAATGGGAGTGTAAGAATGGACGTTCTGGCCACTCTGGCACATCAGCCTGTTACCAAAAGTGAGAATGCCTTTGTTTCCATGTCACTCAGCCTTTGGCCTCTCTGCCTGTCGAACATTACAAGTGCTCTCAAGTCATGTATTAGCTCCAGTGAAGTGGCACCTGCCTGGCTGGGGGCTGGAGCTGAGGGCAGCAGTACAAATAAAGTGCCATTAGTAGTGTCTTGCCTGTGCAGTCAGTGACAGTGAAGATACAGTCACTCTGCTTCACTGATTTCCAAAAATCTGGTTTGACATTGTTATTACTAGTCTTAGTTCTTCTCTCATGATTCAAGTTGTGAATAAGCAGCTTCAGCTCTGCAGGTTTCTGGGAGGAAGAGGCTTGCAGCAGAGGCAAAACAACCTGTTCAAATTTAAATCATCAAAGTGTGCCTTACTGGATTCACATAAATAATGTTGTGATATATAAGTTTAAGAAGTGGAAAATTTTGTACAAGGTACTGTACAAAATTAAATCTTGTTTCGGATTTCATGCCTCTTGCTGTTGTCTCAAAGCTCTTTCCATTTTAAGGACTAAAAAACATCATTGTTAGAAATAGAATATACTTTTTCAATGTCATGATACAGATATTGAAAAATAACCAGTGCCATAGCAAATCATTATTACTTATTACATTACATCATTATGAGTTATTATTACTCATAAGTGGCTCCAGAATGAGAAGGGTTAAATTCGGAGTTGAGATAAGGTACCTGCTGAATTGTTTTGTCCATTTGAGGTTATCGACTATTAAAAATATTTTGAAACTTCTGCATCTGTACCTTATAATTCTGTTAGATGACAAACAAAATGTAGAAAAACATGTTTTTCCCTTTCCACAGTCACACTGTTCCTGAAGTGCTGGCAGTGGTAAGAGCTTCCAGTCAGTAAACAAAGTAGATGCCGTTTAGGTGTATAAGAAAGACAACAAATAAAGTAACAAGGAGTCCTGCTTTAGAGTTTCTTTCCTGCCCATAAGTTAAAAATTAAACATTTTTATAGTGAAATGAAACCAGTTATGAAACTCTCACGAAAAAAGATGAAAAAAGCAGAAGAATAATGCAGTGCTTGCTTTTCATGTCAAAGAGCAAAACATAAAAATGCGAAGTACTTTGCAAACCAGATAAGGTAAAGGGGCTGTAACACTTGAATATGCTCAAAACTACAAAAGAAATAATAAAAATCAGATGGGGTTTAAATTCTCAGAGCTGTGTTGGTAGTTTAATGGTAGATATTTTTCTTTAAAGTATTTTTAATGTTTTTCTCTATTCCGTGATGTGATCTGATACAAATGAAGAAATGAACAATCTCACTGTACTGAGCAAACAGCAGGCTAATTGTTCACTTTTTATCAAGTTCACAGAGGAGGAGGGGAAGAGTTTGTGGTGAGATCAGAAATTTTTGTTTTCCATGAGTCTCTTAGTTAGTCATCACAAGGATGCTGTTATTAATAAGAACAAGAACAACAACCTCCACAAGGATGAATGCTTAAAATAAGAAATCCTTCTTAGCAGTAAAATGTGGAGATGAATGGTGATATTTAAAATGTCTTCAGTTTGTGGGCATTTCCTAGATTACAAGGATGATCTTACAGGGTCTTTTGCCTCATCTTGTTCTTTATCCAGAGAAATGCCTGATATAAGATGTATTTTTAGTGAATTTAATGTTGAAATGATGCCAGTTAAATTATTTATCCTTAGATTATACCAAAGATGTTTGTATTCATCATCTGTCCAGATGTACAAAGCGTGACTTTTTTTACACTTAGATGAAGCCTTAGATGTGGGATGCTTTTAACTGAGCTAAATGTGTAACACTGCCCATTTGGTAAACTAAATGCCCTTTGTCTGGTAGGTGGTGAAACGTAGGGAGCTGTTCAGCTGGAGCTGCAGCACAGCTGTGGTATCTGGCCTTGGAAATGAGGGCTAGGAAACAAGTTCCTCCTTTGATAATACAGCTACATAAAGATAATTTTATTTTTCTCTGTTGACTTACTTTTTATCAAATGATACTTTCAGCAAAAGAGTATTAGTCAAAATGACAAGAGCTGTTGAAGAAAGATTTCTCCCAGCAGTTGTTGAAGGAAATGCTTAGTTTTTCGAGAAAATGACATAAAGCTTCCGATTTTTTAATTTACTTAAATTTAGCATCCAAACTGAATTGAAGGTGAGTCTGGGAAGAAGCATAATTATATCTGTCACCTTCTAGTTCTTTTGTTTTTGCTTTTCTCCTCTCAAACATCCTAACTCCCTATTTTTAATTTTCATTTTATTTTTAATGAAGGTTTCATGGACCCTGGGGGTTGGCCATTAATTTTAGGCCATTGTGTGAATGCTAACTACTTAAAAATAGTCATGGAGCCAACCTTGCTTCCTCTCAGGGTTTATCAGTTGGAAGCATCTTCTTTTTATCCCATGTGTAAGCAAAGACCTCTCTGGATTGATGATTTGATCTGTATAATGGAAAATCTAGGCAGGATATCCTTTCTCTGTTATTCCTTGGTGTGATGGCATCAGGTTGTGTCTTAAAATGGGGGAAGGGAAGAGGAGGGTCCTATTAGCAGACAGAGTGGTTTCAAGGGACTCTTAAACTGCAGGCTGGCTGAGGACCTCATATTTCCTTTCCTTGTTGAACTATTTGTGCTTCAAGCTACTCTTGTAACATGTCAGTGGTGGCTTGTGCTACTGTGCCCAGAAGCTTGCTCATGCCCTGCTTGGATGTTTTGTATTTGGAAGTTGTTGGATACTGAGGGGTATGAGGGGCTTCTCTGTAGTTATTTTGAGCTCTAGCAGACCTTAATGAAATACTGCATTGACAAGGTAGATCCAGTCTTATCCTGCAGAGATGCAGTGCCTGAGCTTCCCCTGCCAAGAAAAGAATGTTTCTGTTGTAATTCCATTATTAAAACGTGTATGAAATGGAGCAGTGCCTAATGTGCAATAGAGGTGCAGTGAATGCTTGATAAAGTGTGTGCGTGGGGTAGCAAATGTACTCAGAATTATGTTGGAACATTAATAATGCTGGGAATTTATTATGACCTTGCATTTCAGCATGCTTGTGACAATTCCATGTAATACTTGCAGCTTGAAATTTTGCTTGGTGTTTGCAAGGCAGAGGACATTACCAACCTCTCTGATTGTGGGAGAACCTTGGGTTTGGTCGTCTTGTGCTCAGGACCAGGAGTCTGTGTAAAAATGATACTGACTCTTTATCCCACCCCCTGCCCCTTCCTTTACACAGAAAACACAGTATAGCTCTCGTACAAGAGGTGGGTCTCTCTCTGAGTTGGTGCTTCTGTTCTTCTGACTGTGACCTCTCCATGTTGTGGTGTAACCGCAGAGGAGGAACCTGGGACGTGACTGTGACTTTGCAATATAATAATCAGCAGGTACTTGGGGTGCAAGGCAAAAAACATTAAAACTAATAAAAAGAAACGCTGTAATTGCCTGTTTGGACTTTGGAATCTGTAGCCCTCCGGTGTTTGTGCCAAGCTGCTGGTACAATCTAAAGCACATGAATTTTTTACTGTTAATAAGGAGATATATGGGATCATTGCTTGGGCTTTTATGTGTGGAGTAAAGATCTTTCCTTCCACACCACAAAGTGCATCTCAGCTACTCAGAGTTAGCAAAAGTCCTTTTTGTATTAGCAAACTGACCTGTGCCTTTCCATCACCATGGTTTAACTGCAGTGTTAAAATGGACGATTGCATTTCTTACATGAATGTCTTCTTATTCTATGGGACATATACCTATTTCTGATCTAAAAGCTCCAATAAATAAAAGTATTTTTAAATAAAGACATAATGTTCTAAGAAATTTCTACTGCTCTTGCTTACACTGCTGGAAAACTAAGTTAGTTGTATATAACAGCCTAATGACTAGGACTTAAAATCTCAATGCATGTAAGAATTTGTACCTCTGTGCTTTTAGTAGTGCTCAATAAAAGTTCACAGTTTTTAGCTCCATTCAACCTAGGATTTTGAACTAACATTTTAAGTCTATGTAGATAACATGTTTTAAGCGACTGTTGAAAAACCAAAGCAAGGGAAATTTTTCAAATCTTAAGCCCACCCCTCATGTATTAAATCATTTGAAATCTTACAATTGCTGTTATTTTCAGTCCATTGTGTCTGCTTCCTGTTGGTCAAAGGTTACTAGGATAGGGTGGTGTAGAGTGAGGTGGGAAGCCGGCAGGAAAAAGAAAGCTTTGCTTATTTTGGGGTAGACACAACTACAGAAATGGCTACATTGCTTAAATTTTCTGAAGACTTGAAGAGGTAAACTAGTCAAAGAATGTGTTCTTGATGTTGCTTACTTTTCTGCTTTGTAACTTAGGTATGTGGAGAATGAATTGGCGTGAGTAAACAGGGGCTTCCTTAAAGAATGTTATCTTTGTGCTAGAATTTTTTTTTGTTCAAAAAGAGCTTTCATTTTGATTTACAACTTGACTCAGTAAATTCTGTTCCTGAAGCAAGAGCCTAAACCTCTCTACCCATTTGTTCACTTGTATCACTAGCTCAAAAAGAAAAAAAAAGAAAGAAAAAAGGAAAAAAAACAAAAGAAAGGTTATGTGCCGTGAAGTGCAGGCAGAAGCTCTGTGATGTCTGTGATGTATTGCTTCAGTACTTTGTGGGCATGTGCTAGGTATATTAATACAGCCCTCTAAAAGATGCAGTTTATCTTAGTATTTGTGCTGTTATTGAAGAGCTGTCTGTAATTCCTTGGCTGTTCACACGGCTGTGAATTGGTTGTGGTGGTTACGTTTTACAAAGCTGTTCATCCCAATAATATACAGCACAAGGGTACTGTTACAGTCCAGTAAGGAATAGAAAACTTTTTTATGTGAGCTGATGAGAGCTGGAGGAGTGTTTTGTAAGCTAATCCAAGTAATTGTATTGAAGCATCTTAATTTTCAAGTATCCTGGTATGTAGTTGAAATTGCTATTGATATGTGATATTGCTGGTTTCTGAATTTCTTATTCATTTTGTTACTGCCAGTGAGTTATTTGAATCTAAAAGTATTGTTTGCATTGTTGGAAAAACAATGTTTTTGCTACAATAGAAACTCAGGGTTAATGAGCATACTGAAAGGAATTGATGTATCATAGTGTCTTGCAAAGAATTTGGACTTTGTGCTTGTTTATTTTGAAATTAATTTTTCTCTGGAGTTCTTCAGGTCAGTTCTGCTCAGAAAAAACTGCTGGAGCCTAATCGGTAAATATTTTCAGCCCTGTAAAGTGAAAATGTATTTATCAGACACAATGTTGATTTTTATTTTATCTTAGCTTTTACTTTTCTTAGCAACTCTCCCTGCCATCTCTGCACTTGCACATTTCAGATATGGTGATTTGTAATGGGAAAGTTAATAGTTTTAGTGTTAAAATGCAGATTGCCATTCCTAATTCTTCCCCTTTTTTATATGAAGAGGAAGAATTCCATGTTCCTTATATATGAATAAGGAATTCCTTGCAATGCCTCACAGTATATAAAAATGACTGTGCTGATTATCCCTGTAAAGCTTTGGCAGAACAATAGGTTTCCTTTAGCTTTCCCTTTACTGTGCCTGAGGAAAATGGCTTGAGTAAGTATCAGTCCTTTCATTGCTGGAGCAGTGGCTGACTCATTTGCAAGAGAGGCTCCTGCTTTGGTCTGCATATACTTGATTTGCAAAGATGTCAGCAACTGTACATCCTTGCTCTCATGAGGAATGGATAAGGATGGAGTGTCAACATGTCCTAAGTTTAATTTGTAGGGATTATTTAAAACATAGTCAGAATTTCCATTGGAGACTGAATTTCCATTGGAGACTGTGTGTTAATGGATGGGTAGGAGCTTCTTTAATACAACTGGTAGGTTAAACCAGGTTAGTCACTTGGGAGGCAAATTGTAGAAATTATCTTTGTGGTATCTTTGTACCATCATCCTTAATTCATTGCTAAATCCCTTGTAATTCATCATTCCCTATTGAAGCTGGAGAAACTGATGCTTCTGTAGCTCAAATCCCCTTTCTTTTATAGGGAATACAAAGCACAGGACTTAAGCCTATGAATATTTTGTTGAAGAGATTATGTGCTTGGCCTCCTGTCATCTGTAGAAATCTCTTATATTGTTTGCAAAATGAGCATGCTTGAGTGATCCAAACATGAAGCAGTGAAGCAAGCATGTGTTGTATCGTCATACTGCAGTGTCCTTTAGAGGATCCAAACTCCTGTTAGGAATTGCAGGTTTTTACAAGATTCTAGTGTCTTGTCTTGCTTTTCCTTGTGTATAAGTCTTTCACAGATGATGAAGATAGATATCTACATGGGTGAATAAGAAGGGCAAAAAACAAAACCCAGTTTGTACAAAATATTACAAGAAGCACTGGGCTTGTGATCTGGAAAAATGGGAATTTTTTCCCCAACTTGTTACAAACTGCTTCAAAATTACTGTACTCCTTGGAAATGAGGAATGAAGAGATTAAAATATATGGTGAAATAGTTAATCCCCAGCCTATGTGGGCAAGCTGCTGTTGGTATCAGTGGAGTGTCGGCTTGACTTTTCAGCTTTGAATTTTTCACATATTTAAAATACTAAATTTTTTATTTTTCTGGGTGTTGCTTTCATGCAACCTACACCCATGAGCTCAGTGGAATTCAAGTCAAACTGCATGGCTGGTGTCTTCTCTGCCTTGTCTTGTTAAGGGGGTCCTGTCAGCATGGTAGTAATCCTTGTGATAAGAAATGTACAGAGACTTCTAAAAACAGGGCAGAGCCTACTCTGAATGGTTTGCTTTCTTAGATTAAGACTGGTGCGGAGAAGTGACTTCTAATTAAAAGCTGATGAAAAGTCTGAAGCAACTTAAAAAAAAAATAACAACAAACAAACCTTTGTCTGGTGAATACGCAAAAACATTATTTCTTAAATAAATCCATGTGATGCAAAGCCAGGTTGTAATTTGTTTGGGTGATCACAAGCACTGTCAAAGAGGCTGATTTTTAGGAGGAATCTGAAGGAAGGAGATGTCTTGCCCTTGCTTATTGGTTCAGGAAGCCTTCAGAAGAAAGATGAGAGATGTAGGGGAGAAGGAAAAATGAGCCGAACCTGGTATGAAAAGTGCAATAAAGCAAGTCAGTAAATGGAGAACTTTAAATAGAAGATGATGTAATCAGAATGAGAGAAGGGAGATTCTCCTGGCAGCATTATTTCAAATAGGATGAATATGGGAAAGGCTTGAGAGGGGGATGATCAGAGCATGCTCATGATTAGAGAGGAAATGACCAAATTTTAGAAAAAGGGAAACATTATTCTGGAAAACAAGGCAGCAAACCAAAGACCATGTAGATGTGTGAGTAAGGGACCTGCAAGCAGCTATACTTCTTGTGCCGAGGCAAACCTCATGCCATGTCAGTGTTGTGTCTTCATTGCTGACAAAGGAGTGAGAAGGAGCAATGAGAGGAGATGGCAAAGCTCATATCAGTGATGGGGAACATGTTCCTGGCAAGTTCCTAGGAGTTATGTCTTGGCCATACAGGATGGGTGGTGAAGGAGAACAACCAAAAGTGAAAAGGTGGGTTTGCAAGAGGTCAGAACCAATGGAACTTTTCTAGGCATTTTAATTGGATTAGAGGATGTAGGAATATAGAGAGATGATCTGGTCACTGGTCCTGGTTTGGAGACAGTGAAATGAGGGCTCAGGTCCTGTTGCTGCTGCAGGGCTTCTGCTTTATTGCTCTGTATAGGTCTGAATAAGTTGTCCTTTGGTGAAGAGATGGTGATAATTCCCTGGTGCGCAGGAGTAAGTTTGTGATTGCCATTAGAAAATTTCTGGCATATTGCAGAAAAGTATTTACTGAAACCAATTGTAATAAGGATCGGTTTAATGTGAATTAGATGATACAGACCTGGCTGCACAACTGCACATTGGGAGTAGGGATAAGGATGTGGAAAAAAAAGATGCAAAAGGCAAGAAAAAATTAAGAATTCCCATGCAAAATGGAGAGATATTGGATAACTGGAAGATATTCAGTTAGTTTCAGATTCACAAAATAAAGCAGCAGTTTGTGCTACATTGTCTGCATTTTATTTTGCACCTTTTTTGGAGCTTTAATTAATGCAGGGAGACTCCTTCACGTGCTGAAACATCAGTTATGAAACAGAGCTCACAGTAAATGTGTGTGGAAGTATTGTTCTGCTGTATTTTCAGTGTTTTGTTTATTTAACAAGCTAAAGTTAGAATCGACAGCACAAGACTAGAAAATGGTGACAATAGTTTGAAAACAGGAAATTTTGGCCTTGTGTGTATTCGGAACAGATGATCAGGATGATGGCCAGGAGAGTGGAAACTTCCACTGAGACTGTTTTTTCCTTATTTTGCTCAGTGAGAAAGGATGGTGCTTCCTGGAAAACAAGTCTTAAGTATTTAAAGAAAGTCATAACACATTCAGTATTTTCCTCATATCACATTTGTTTGTTTTCCAGCAATGTGCTTGCATTTCTTAGTATCAAGCACTACTAAAAGTAGAATGTTTGGACTATTGTCAAATCATGGAATTGCAGTTTCTGCTGTATAGAATTAAGACACTAAACATCCTTTGGGTTTTTTTGTGCTCAGTTTAGTTGTTCTGTCTTACGTTTTGAAAAATAAAGGGCATAATTTTTAGGGAAGAGGACAAGAGGATGTCTACTGGCAGTTGGTGACATGACAAGGGTTTCAGAAATAACTAGTAATTACATATTCTTCAGTTCCTGGTGCTCATGATATGGCCTGTAAAAAAGAAACCAATTGAAAAAACCCACAAAACCAACCAACCAAAAAGGTTTTAAAAGATTTACAGAAAATGCTTTCTTTAAAACACCCCAAAATAAGAAATCTGTATAGAAATACATAGGGAAATTACAAGCGTTAATTTCTTAGCAAAAACATTTGAAATTTTGCAATTTCACCATGTTGGAGTTAGTCGTGCAAGCCAGAAGAGCAGCAAGTGGAAAAAGTAAAGTCCTGCACTTGAAGTATCGTTACCTAATGTGACCTCTTTTTGATACTTCCCGGCAGTCCTCCCAAGTACGTGCCTTGTGGGATGAAGCTTCTCCGTGATAGTTGTTGTTGGTCTATGCTGACCACAAACAGGGTTTAAAAAGAACCACAGTGTGAAGGAACACTTTTAGTTTTGTTTCATTTGAGCTTCTACTGGGATGCAGAGCACTGGTCTAACACACGAGTCAGTGAATCTGTGCCAGAGGTGTGTTTGTCTTCTGCGATGACTGGAACACCTGGACACTGGAAATGTGGAGGCAAAAAGGAGCAGAAATACTCCACTTCTGTTTGGGGTCCTTCTTCTGGTTGTTTGTCAAAGACGTGTACCAATTCCACTGTTTAAAATTTGCACTGAAAAATAAGTAGAAAGAGAGGAATAGATGAAATAGATGGGAGCAAAAAGCATAAAGAAAATTAAATCTTGATCCCAGCAGACAATTGAAAAATGCTCAATAGTAGCTACAGGACTTAAATGTCCGCAAGAGCATAATGAAGTCACCTCAGGCTGTGTCTTTTGCTGTTCCTACTTCTCTCTGGTTCATGTTCTGCCTTCTGTTTACTTCAAAAGTTATTTTGGAGCAATGAAATGTCTTGTTGCGCATTTATGAAACACCAGGTATTTTTTTGGCATCTTCCTTGTGCCCCTGGGTAAGTCACTTCTTTCTGCCAGGTCTTAGTTGACGTCTCTGAGAAAAGAGGATGCCAAGGATGCCAAATAGTGCCCTTTTAAAGTACTCTGTGAGTACAGAGATGCAAACCTAAGCACAAATGTCTGCTCACTTGAGAGATGAGAAGGAAGGCCTGAGATTTGTAATTTTATTCTTGGGTTTATTAGCAGTGTTACTGGAGTGGGGTATAAGTGATATCCTCTTCAGCTTAGCCAGTGTGGAGCAGTTTTGAAAGATTTTTTTTACTTAATGCTACCCAGAAGAAAAATGGTGGCAAATGTGCTAGAAGAGGAAAATCAGCTTTAAGCAACCTTAGAATGGTGGGTAATAACAGTAGGAAGCTACAGAAGGATAACCGATCAGTATATCAGTAAGCAGTTACTCGGCCATGCGAGAGCAAAATCTGTAAAAAATGGACTAGAAAAAGCTGTCTTTGATTTAACATCTCTAAGCTTTTATTTAAACGTGTCATGTAATCATTTGGGCCTCTTGAGCAACAGCTTAAGGGGATCTAAATGGAAGGTTAAATCCTTTTAAAAATATAAATTATCTGCTCTTTCCTGCCCCTTCCTCCTTCCTTTCCCTTTCCATTTACACATACATCCCCTATTTCCTACATCTTTGAACTACAGCCAACAGCTGAATGAGGTACATCTCGAGTGAATATGAGGAGAGGGGAGGGGAAAATAATCGCTAAATGTAAAGATTAAGGGAAGTATAGCTACAACTTCTTCAACAGGTATGCCTCTTGTAAATAGAATATATTGTAAATTCTGTGTACTGCATACAACTTTAGCTAGAGTAGTTAAAAAAACCACAACTAAGCCCTAACACTGCTGCATGATGCTTTCTGTCAATTTCTTAGCTCATTCATTCACATTGAAACCAGTAGTTTGCATATACCTTAGGGAAATAAAACCCTAATCGTAGGAATACCTTGGTTTTACTTCGTAAACTAAAATGCTGTGTGAAAAATACAGAATTCCACTGTTCCTTTGATCATTTGATGCTCTATGGGTGAGCAGCTTGTCACATTTCAGCCTCCCTCAAAAGCAAGCAAACAAGCTCGTTTCTATAGTTATGATGGTCTCATGATACGATGGTCTCATGACAGAAGCAGGACAATGTTTGGCAGGCATGGTGGTGTCCTGTGTTAGGCCAGCTGATCTGCTGTGCAGCCCAGAGGAGAAAACAAGCTGAGAGGCACACAAGGCCTTTCTTAGACTCAGAGAAAAGCAGCAAACCTTGTTAAACTGTATTTTGTAATAATTTACAAAGCCTACACAGGCTTCTGGTGAACTTGATTGCCATGATGTTTGCCTTACAGAACTTACAAAAGGAGCCATTTTTCTTCTGAATTAGGTATTTGCTCTGCAAGCAGTGTTTAGTGACTAAGTGCTAGTATAATTATAAAATGTATTTTTAAACCCTCTTTATATTAATAACACATTTTATACATTTGAGTAAATCTTTCTTTTAAAAAAAATTTGCTCAATTTTCTTCCCAAAATTAAAAAACTGTACAAAATGTTTAAATTGTATACTGGCTGTTTTTTTGACTTCTCAAACTTAAAGTAGTTGACTTCTAGCACAGAAAACCAGTGTTGGATAATGTATGGCTTATAATACCATCAGTTATGTGACAGATAAATAATTGGTATCTTTAATTGTCCTGTGTCATAAATTGGTTGCATCTTTTTGGGCGATTATGAGAAATAGTTTGTAGCATGCTCTTCTGTAAGAGGAAACACAAAATTTTCAAACAAAAATGACCAAATGGGTTAAAAAAAAAAAGATTATAAAACTTGCATAAGTACGTATTTGCACATGTGCACTCTCTCTTTTAGAGATTTCTCTTTGGAAAGCTGTTGCTGAAGAAGCTCTTCCTTGCACATATAACACGAATAACACACTATTCTATACTTCAGTGGGGCAGTGCACAGCTTTCATTGCAGCGACAAATACTCAAAATGTTAAAAATAGATCAAGCTTTAAGAATCCCAGATATTTTCAAATAACAAAGAGTGATTTATGTGAGCTCATTTTGCACTTTGACAAAGTATAGAGGACTTTTGTACTATGATTAGCAAGGGTGCTGATGTCAGTTCACTTGTCTAGCTTTAAGCTTTATTCTGCTGCTAAATTGTGCTTTGTACTGTAATCCAGAGAACCTTTGTATCTGCCTTATTAGTGTGTAGTTTATGGAATTGCTTTTGGTTTTGAATATAATCTGTGCCAGTTTCAGAGAGTGTGACTCACTATAGGACTGAAATAAATGTCCGCATATACACTATGTGAAAACTCTTCAAAAATAGTAGCAGGTGCTAGCAGGCTAAATTCAATGTTTTAAATACTTTATAGTTGCTGGTTTGTAGCCTGAAGGGCTGCAAAGAAATTCTTTTTAGCTGGTTGGTTTTTCTCAGTTTTAGAGTCCTATTTACTCATTAATACTCAACAGAAATTGTCAGGATTGCTAAGAACCTTTCACTCCCTGACACAGTACAAGAAATAAACTTTTAGAAGAGGCACGCCTGGTTGATACAGAGTTGATGGAGTTTTTTTGCATGGGGTTTTGTTGTTGCACAAATTGTGAGACAAAACGCATCATGCTTCTCAACTGCTCTTGCTCCTCTCATATCTCGAATCTCTTTCCTCCTGATTTCTGCTTTGAAAATTTCATCTGAGTGACTGAAGGCTGAGGTTAAAGATAAAGCTTGTTTCTGAAGCAGTTTGTAGCAGTTATCTGTGATCGGCCTTGCCCAGAGAGAGAGCCTCCGCTACTGAAGTTTCCTGTTATCCCAACATCTAAGTTGTCACTTGATTTGGAAACGGGAAACAAAACAAACTCTGCCAATGTTTTTGGGTCACTGTTAAATGGTGCTTATCCAGCTGTGCTACTAGAATATACTCACTTCTGAAATCTAAATTGAAGGGGTTTAATCTCTTATATCTTCTACATTTTAACTGTTCATCCAGTTAAACTTACTGCTACCATGGAAATAGTTGCTTGAGACTTTGACTTGATTCACACAGTTCAGCATTTAAGGACAGATGCTGTTATTCAGAACTAAAATAAATACAATTGTTTTGTAAAGTATAGACATTATTTAAAAAAAACCCAACTTTTAGAGCTTTGGTAGTTGGAGAATGGAACACAAGCCTTAATTAAGCTGTCTGTCATTTTTCCCGTTCTCCTGTTCTCTGTATTATCTTTTCATAATAGCTTTCTAAGCTTGATACCCTGAAAAGGCATGCCTACTTCACAATGAGGGTTTTGTGAGTCTCTGGGGCAAAGCTGACGGCACTCGTTCAGAGCTCGGAGATGGCAGTGGAGTTCTTGCTCTTTCTCCCTTATGTCCTCCTTCCACAAGTTTGTTTGAAGGTAGCAGCCACAAAAAATTAAATGGATGCACTCTTGTGCCTCACAAAAATGGCTCTGAATCTTTCCCTAATACATAGTAAGAAACTCTTGTTTTCAAAGCTGCTGTCCCAGTGTTTAAAGGACATCGCACATCTTGACCCCTTCTGGGACCATCCTTGCTGATTCCATTTCTTTCCTTCGTTAGGACACAGCCATGGCTGGTCAAAAGGAAAATGCACTCACCTGTCTTATTCATGCATTTCTTCTGCTGTTTTTTTTTTAATCTTCCAAAGGACTAGCTGACCATCTTGTTTGGCTTTCCTAAAGAAATTTCAGGTGGAGTGCCTTGGGGCGTGGTGTGGTTCTGTGGGGTAATGCACAGTGGCTTGGCTACTGCACTGATTTACCTTGGTCTCCAACTTTGCTGAAAAGTATAAGAGCAAATGGATGACACAGTGATGGCTCCCCACTGTGTCTGGGCTCTGCTTTCAGACTTCTCAGTGTGAAAGCAGTGCAGCTCTCGTAGTGGGCCATGACAGTACGTCTGTTTTCTTCCACTGTGCCCATTATCCTGGCACTATATAAAGAAGCTGCTAGCACAGTATTGCTGAGGAACAAAAGTGCAGCCAAGTGGGGCAGTAAAGATGCAGTTGGAAGCAGCAGGACAGCTGTATGCTGAGCTTGGTTGCATGGTTTGAGTTAAGGTCTTTGATGAGAATTATGGCAGGTGATGGAGGCCCACAGGATGAAAGGCAGCTGAGGATTAGTTAGAGAATGAGACATTTTGCTTTTGCTTTTCTCTCAGACCAGGGTCTTTCTGCAGCATCAGGAGGGCTGGTATAATAAGCACAGTGTCAGACTATCAAATTCATTTCTTCTGTATCTTCCCCAAAGACCAGGTCTACATGGTAAAACTATAACATTTGGTCATTCTCTCCACCCCCATCTCTCTAACAGTTTCAAAAAATAATAATGTTGCTCTTTTGCTGTAAGAAGTACTACTGTAGGAATATGATGAGGTTCTGAGTGCAGACGTGCCCTGGCATTGAGGAGAGTGTACAATGTGAGCATTGTCTGTTCTTTAAATGCAGGTCGCTATCGTTGAGTATCAGTGAAAAATTCAGTTAAAATGCATCAGCCTGAAACAACAGATATTGGAAACAAAACACCATGGAGCACTTAAAGATGTATTCTATTTTGTTTTTCCCATGCCTCTGAGAGCTTTCTTCAGAAGCCCTTTGTGTGTGCTTTTTTCCCCCCTCTCCTGGTCCCCACCCCACTTTTTCTTTAGTGTATTCATGCTTTCTCATTTTGTAAACAGTGATTTAATTTATATATCCACTTGTTATAAACAAAGCCAAGATATAAAATTTAAAATACAAATTCACTAATCCTCAAGTCCACTGCTGTAACAATACCTAAATAACGTCAAATGTGGGTATCTGATGTGTAACCTCTTAGAATAAAAATTGAACTACTTATTAGTACAGGGTTCAACCCAGGTTGAAACCATACACAACAGGTCTTAAAGTCTGATTTCTTCCTTCTAATTTTTCTCCCTTTTTTCTCTCCCCAATTTCCAGGCATGGAAGAGAAGATGGTTTGTGCTTCGGAGTGGCCGCTTAACAGGGGATCCAGATGTATTGGAATACTACAAAAATGACCATGCCAAGAAGCCTATCCGTATTATTGACTTAAATTTGTGTCAACAAGTGGATGCTGGATTAACATTCAACAAAAAGGAGTTTGAAAACAGCTATATTTTTGATATCAACACTATAGACCGAGTTTTCTATTTGGTAGCAGACAGCGAGGAGGAGATGAATAAGTGGGTTCGATGTATCTGTGATATCTGTGGGTTCAACCCTACAGATGAGGGTAAGTTCTGTTGCTTTTTCTAAGAAAGTGCAGTGCCTACATGTGAAGAACGTTTCAAAGACCAGATGACTATCTTTAGCTGGCATATGTTTTAAAACTTGTGTGTATTGGCATTAAAACTTCCTTGTTACCCTGAATAAAAGCAAGCAGAACAGAGGGAGATATTCAGAATTTGTTACAAATTAAGTGTGCCGTAGAACTTGGATGACGCTTTTCTGTTCTGTGTCATGTTAGGTCTTGGGAGTATAGGAAAAATCTCTTAAGTAAAATCATGCACAGCAGTAGATCTTCATAATCATCAAAGGAATTCCATTTGGTATAAAAACATATGGTTATGCAAGCAGGAATGAGTGCAAAATGTCAGGTTTCTAATATTACCATTTCTCTGTCTGCTTTGAAACTTGGGGGAAAAAAATCCACCCCCCCATCATCTGAAATAAACAAAAAATAACTTGCACTATCCAGCTCTAATCCTACCAAAATAGATATTGTGTGAAGGCAGCTTGTATGAAACATGACGGTGTGTTTAATTCCTTGCAAATACCTTGTGGCCATTGTTTGTCCTGAATCCATTCTTATTCATTTACTTATTATTCCTGCATTCCTTGTGGAGATTAGTGGGTTACATGACTTGCTGTAGTTCTGTGCACAGTTCCAAGAAAAGATTTAATAGAAGTGGTAATAGGGTTATAAGGCATGCCTGACTGAAGGGGCTAGAATTAAATCCCTGCTTTTTGTAGGATTGTGGGTTGAGGGAGGTGAGGCAAAAAAGGCGGCTTGCATCACTTTGCTCCAGCCAAATCTTCAAAAGTGACTGGAAAATACTGTTGTGTGTTCTGAAGAAGGGGCCCTTTTCTTTCTCCTTATTGCAGTTTTGAACTACAACTTTGTCATGAAAACCTCATCTATGAATTGCCACTCTAATAGCAAATTTGGGGAAGGGTGCTTGTTTTGACAGTTCCAGCGTGTTTTCGTGGCATCCTGAGCACATCCCGGAGCACCTGCAGCACGTCTCAGAGAGCGACTGCCGTGTGATTTCAGTGCTCAGCCTGCCAGGTGTCCCTGTGTTCCAGAGAGGGGTGGGCAGGGGGGTAATACACCAGTGCAGCTGTGGGCAGAAGTCCTTGGTTCCAGGGATAACCTAGGAATCTGGTATCTAAGGAGGAAATGTGTTCACCTGGCAGCTCTTCGTCAGAGCACAAAGGAGCATGTGTCCATTGCGTGGAACAGAGAGGTGGGGTCACCTCAAAACCATCAGACCTTTCCTCTGAGAGCTGGTGTAATGTTAGCCCTTAGTTTTCTGTCATTGAACTGAGGATGAAACATGCTATGGATGTGGAGAGATGTAACTGTGCCCTCACAAACTGATTTTTGCTTCAGTGAATTGTATCGATAACTTCTCCCCATTGTACTCTCATTGCATGTTTCATCTTTGGCGTTTTAGCTTTGGCTGAACTGTTCCAACACCTTCACACAACTGAGAGTTGACAGTACTGTCTGTTTTGTGGGTTTAGCGATGCCTTGCAGTGCACTGAGGAAGAATTAAAAAAAGGAAAATGGGAAAATCAGTTGCTGAGTCTTTATTGCCAAGTTCTTATTTTTCCAAGATGAATCTTCCTGCCAATGGAAGAGCAAGTCATAAATGTACTTTATAAAATCTGTGTTCTCCTGCAGTTTATTTTGGGAAGTTAAAGAACAGGTGAAGTTCAGACAGTAAAAAAGTATTGTTTTAGTCTGGAACTAAACAAAAAGAGTATGGGACATAACCAATCTTCCTTTTAGCCTGTGGAAGAAGAAGATATAGTTTTCTTTGAAGCTGGACAAAATGTCTCTTGCCAGACTGATTAAGGGTTGTGTTGTGAGAGTCCTGTCATTGGCATCCTTAGCTCAATCAAGAACCAGGGACACCACTGCACTATTGCTTCTGCTGGGGTTCATTTTGAAGCCCAGGCCCATTTCCTCCTTGGGTTTTTAAAGTAAAAAATGTTACAAGATGGTGGTAGCTACTGCTATTAGAAAACAAATGTGGAGTTTCTGTTTTGGTGTTGGGATAAATGAGGAAGAAAGTCGTAACTGTAGAGAGACCAGAAAAATAAAGATCAGAGTAGCTCTAAGCTGCTCCTTTCATGCATAGCGAAGATTCAGAGATTCCTGTGCTGTAAAGTTTGGGGATTTTTTTATTTCATTGGAAATTATTTTGAGTACTCATTTTTACCTAATGCTTTATTTTGACCTTCCAACTAGAAATTGATCTATACATGTGAAATCTGTTCATTGTGGAGATCTGCAATGTTACATTTGTATTTGGGTAGAGTAGATAAATTTATGTTCTTCAGTCATAATTACAAGCATTGAGTCTTCACATTTCTGGTTGCGTCATAGTGTAGGGTAATTTGTAATGATTGCATTACAATTACAATATATGCAATATTTGGCTTTTTATAGGGACTTTCTTTTATGAAAGGGTTCACAGTGATTTAGTTATTTTAAACTTAAGACAGAAACAGGAAGAAATTTTTATTTTAAATTAGGTCAATGAATCTTTTAGAAATAAATTTCTGGGTACTTTTTATGTTTTCTTAACTAATGCTTCTTGTTTTCAAATGGAAGCTGTAAAACATTTCTTTGTGTAGCATCTGTTTAAAACACATATGCAAAGTTGAGGGGAGCTATACATGAGCATTGAGTTTGGGTTTGCCATAGAGTTTCATACTGCACTTATATCATTCATATTTTCTCTGTAAGATCATGATATAATAGATCATCTAGAGGTTAAAATGGAACTATAAGGCAAAAATGTGTCCCCAGTGTTTTGTGTGCTTTGAACTCTAGTGAGAGACAATCTGGGATGGAGAGACTGAATGGACCTGGGTAATGACTATTCTGTGCCTGCTGCTGTGGAGACGTCCTCTGAAATACTGTGGCCTGAACTTTCAGAAGGATGAGGATAAATGTTTAAAGAAAGGTAGAAATAGAGGAAGTGGCTTTCTAAAAGTGATTGATGAGAAGAAAAGTTGAAGGATTTTTTTTTCTCCTGAGAAGAAAATGCTGAGGGAAGAACTGACTTTCAAAAAAAGCAGTGATAAGCAGGACATGATTAGTTGTTATCTGAAGAGAGAAGTAACTTGTTTTTCTCTCAGTGAGTGATGTAATGATAAAGAAAATCTTTCTAAGGATATCTAGGCTGTGAAAGCCCTTCCCCAGAATTTAGTGGATGAATATTTTATATGTGATCCAACTCCATGTTTCTGTAATTTAGTGAATTGTGTGCTTGGCAGAGCAGGGGAAAGAGGAAATGATCTTACTATATGCAAGCATGTTACTTGCATGAATTCATTTGAATAAATATAGAAATAGCAAAATAAACCAGAAGAAATAACAAGGTAGAGCAGAAGAGGGAAAAAGGGAAGAACAAGACGTTGAAATCTACAATTACATTTACACAAATAATAAAATGTGGTGAAAAAAGTTTCTGTCATCCTAAGGACCATACTTTGAAGGAGCTGCAGCTTGCTTCACACGCGATGCTTTCAAAGTTTCTGTTCAGGCTGCTGCTATCTGGTGTATGCCCTCATACCTTTCTGCCTTCGAAACAATACGAGTATTTTTGGGTAACCATGCTTTTTTAAAATGATGTTCTGATAATCTGTGCACTGCAGGTTGATCACAGCTTGGATGCAATACCAGAGACTGACAGGATGAACATAACTTCACCTTCCCATCCTGATTCCTTGTCTTTGATAAATAAATAGAGGTTGTTGTAGGTGTTTAGGGTGCCCTTCCTGCATGAAGGGTCTGCCTGTAAGAAATAAAAAATGTTCTTCTTTGACAGCTTTAACAAGTGGCTGACAGGGGCTGGCACACTTGGCAAATCAAAATTGCCATCCCAATAGCATATGTTGAATATTCGAGACCTTGGTCATTAAAAGGCTCAAAAGTGAGGAGAAATAGCTGACCTTTTAGATGAAGGAAGGAAGGCTCTGGAGTACTATAAAGAGAAGTGCAATGACTGAGTAATAAGCTTAAAAAATATTTGCAACAAGTTTGCACTATGGAGATGATGTACTTAATGAAGAGTTGAGGTGTTTTTGTATCTCTCTGATATGATTAACTAGAAAGAATTGTTGGCTCAAAGGTGACATGCCAGAAGTATGGGTGACTGATGACCTGGATTGCAGTAAAAAAGAACACAAAAGAACTGAGTTAAGCATATAAGAGAAATGCTCCAGAGATGGGTTGTGGGTCTGTTGTCACAGAATTGAGGCAGTAGGTTTAGAAGGAACAGGGGCATAAAGGCATCTCTTTTGTGAGGGCTTTTTTGATTGCTTACTTTGAGTAAGTGACATTTGGGGGATAATGGCTACTGAGACATACAAATATGATTTTCTTTAAAGGTGAAATTACTGAGAGGAAGGTGATGATAGACTGTGAAGAATGAATACATGTTAGAGATTTCTGGCAAAATTTAATAGGAGTAATCAAGGGTTTGATAGAGCTGGTAGCTGGTGGCTTGAGCTGAGTAAAAGGAGGCAAAGCTGAGATGATCATTGCCTGTTATCCAAAGGAGAAAGAGAAGACAGCAGACAGGACTAGGATATCTTCTGCTTCAGATGATGTGGTAAAAGTACAGGTGGTTAAGTGAGATGATGATGATGAATAGAGCACAAAATCTGCAAGGGTAGGTCTTCCCTTGTGAGATGTGAGGAAAAAATACATATAATTTAAAAATAATTTACTATCGGGGTATGATCAGAATCTTAATCTTGAGCGTTTGAGGTCATTATCTTAAGCTGACAGCTGCATGTTACAGAAGTTCACATGGAAGGTGATTCTGCTCTTCCTTGAAAAATAGACTGAATCTATTATGCCTAGGTAATTAATTTTCTCTGGTTCCTGCTGGACACCTCTTGTACTATTAACATTACTTGAGTCACTGGGAGAAGGGTTGGAAAGGTGTTTTGCAGGTTACTGTCGCTCAAGCCGTGAGGTGCTTGGAGGCAGCACATGGATTGATGGAAGCCTCTGGAACACAGAGATTCCTACAGCCCAGGCACCAAGCTGGAACCCCAGCTGGGAAAAGTCACCATGTGGTCAGAGCACCAGGCTGTGCCTAGGAAAGCTCTGGGCCTTTTCAGTGAAGAAAAAGAATTCCCAAGCTTTTTAATGTGGTGGGCTGCACTGTTTCTCTTCACGAGCACTTACAGAAGTTAGTCTATAACAGGACTCCTTGATTATTTTTCCTGTGTCACCCAGCCTGTGTACCATCTGAAGATGGGGAGAACAGGCTACAGATGTTTCTCTTATTTCTCCTTTTAAATGAATAGTCTTCAAAAGAAAATTACAGGTGGAGAGGGGGAGTCAATTCTGAGTGCAAACGCTTTTGGTATTTTCAAATTTTAAATGGGTAACCAAAAGTGCAGCTTAAAATTACATATGAACTGCAGATAGTAAGTACTAAATTTCAGATGTTAACTCTGAAAGCTGGAAACACTTCAGTGTGTGATGGAACCTGGAACAGTTGGTTGTGTTTCTGGTTCAGATGGAGGAGGCAGGGTTGCCCTGGGCATAATGTACAGTGCTGAGTTCCTCATTCCTTAAATAGGGTATCATGTTCATCTTCAGAAAGAGAGAGATACTGTGAGATTATATTAAACTAAGAAAACAAACCTATGAAATGCACAGGAACTTTTTATTAGAGCATTATAAAAGACTTTCTCTGGGTGTAGCAGAAAGGTTCAGTATTGAGCTTTACTGCATAGATTTCATATTGATGCCAAGCTGATCACTTAATGCCAAAACCCAAACCCAGGCTCGTGTGTCTGTGCCCCTTCTGGGCTGGATCTGGCTCTCATCTGTTGAGGTAATGTGTGAAAAGAGAAAGCACCCACCAGCATACACGTCCTTGTGCTCTGTGCATGCACATGTGGCCCTTTGATTCCAGGATCTCTCAAACAAAGAAGTTCTTTTAAGGTTTCAGCTGAAGTTATGAAGTTTGGTTTTTTTAAATTATGGCTCTTACTATTGTATCTGTAAATTTTTGCACGAAGTTATTGCTCTGGTATTTTGTTGGCCACTGGTTATAACACCTGCATTATAGTAAGTGGATTGAATGAAACATCTCAGAAGAATAGAAGAATCATGCCATTGCACATCTGTTGCTGATTCACTGTTGCAATGGGAAAATCCCATTTCTGTTCTCATATTTCTACCTACAATGTGCAAAGAATGCATTTTCTTACTTTGATTGCAATTTTGACATTTAAAGAAATGCTTGCTGTAATGAGGCCTCTGTGTTTGTTCACTATGAGAACATTGCCAGTTTTTGCATAATTAGATATTAAGTGACTGTATATCATAGTGTAGAAAACAATTTAATTTTTGCTTTCATTAAAAAAAATACCAAAAAAATCCAAACCAAAATACAAACCCAATCCTAAATGGAAACTCCCACACTCAGATCTTTTTCTAGGTTGCATGCAAAGCACAGATATATAGGAACTGGTGGAATAAAGAAACTTTATATAGCTAAGAAGGAAGAAAGAGAAGCCTTTTATTATTCTTGTTCAGAAAATGCTCCTTTTATCTCATTAATTTTATATGATACGAAAATAGTTATGAGGAAAAAAGTATAAATTCTAGTGAAGATGAAGCCTATAACTGCTCTTAAGAAGCCAACTGAGAAAAGATAAAACTCTTGCCCTGTTTTGAGAAAGCTGCTTGTTCTAGCTGTACTGAATGCAGGAATTATAAAAACAAAATAGGATTCTTGTTAGACTCATTTGCATGTTAAATATTCTGGCTGTTTTTCCAGCTCCCAGTTATTTCAAAGCAGTCCGAGTGTCTGAGTTCTGGGAACAAACCAAATTACTTACAACGCTCTTTGGTGTGCAGATGACCCCTTCCCTAAAAATCTGCTAGTCCAAAGTGGAGCAAGTTGACGATTGTACTCTTTGAAATCATAATAGGCTGCTAGGAGAGAAACTTTCCTTCATATCAGCTTCAGAGTACGTGGCTGAAGAGAATATTTGAGAGGGTGCAGATAGCCAAACAGCCTTCATTTGCTCGGTGATGAAAGCTTTAACATTACTGCTTCCCTTGTAGGCAAATTTGAAATGGCATCAATGCATATAGATAATCTGAAGTGCTTTAGACCAAGTTCAGTTTCTCTTTAAATCAGGCATTAGCCCACACTATTTAACACATAGAAAATGCCTGTATGAGGATGTTTCACATCAGAAAGTTGGTATTTTAATAGTTAATGGTCTATACACTGAAAAAACCCCAATACTCAACCAAACCACACAAACCCCAGACTCAAACAAACCCCACACAGATCTGTAGGAGGATCAGGGATTTTATCAAGCATAATCTGTGTCAAAATAAATGAGGCAACTCATCAGAAGGAAAGTGTCCCTAATGATCCATTAACATTAATGGGCTCCAAATCCTTGCTCAGAGAACAGATCATAAACCTTCCAGACAGCTGGACAGCATCACCTTTAATATTCAGTAACAATTGAAAGGGAAAGGTTAGGATAGGAACAGAATGAATCATTGTTATGTCTTTGTAAATCAGAAAGTGTGCCCCAGACTTTTTTTTTTGTGCTTTGTATGCAGTAGTTAGTTTCCCTTCTCAGGAAAAAAAAAAAGTAGCAGAGCTAGGAAAGGTGAGGGTAAAGGGAAACCTGAGGTGCAATGAAATGGCTTCTGCACCAGGAAAAATTTAAGCAGCACCAACTCAGCAAAAACTACCACAAAGTTGTGTAAAGTTGGGAATGGGAATTATGAGTAGGAGGCAATTGTTCACTGTTTCTCTGAAGATGGGAGCTGAAATGTATCAAGTGAAGCTATGAGGCAGCAGGTCTAAAAGGAAGTGGGTTTTCATGTTGTGTGAAATAAGGTGTGAACCTCACTGGCACAGGATGGTAGTAAAGGTAAAAATTATAAAGACACTCAAAGAAATAGGAGAAATTCAGAGAACAGTGTGTCAGAGGCTGGTCAGCAGAGGCTGTGGAAGCAGCCTCTGCCTTGGGGTGCCCCAGAAGCTGGAGGAGTACATCAGACTTGGTGGATACATTGGTCCTCTTTCAAAGTTCTTGATTTGATTTTTGCCTGGAAAGTTACCCTTGAGTCTTGCTGCTCTTCCTGGGAATGCTAGTGCATGGTCTGTTTAATTGCATCAGGTCACGTAGGCATCTTACTGTGTACCTGTTGGGCTCTCCTGACTGCATGAGGGCTGACTGACACACCCATCTTCCCTGGAAGCCCCAGGGATATCCTGTTTGATTTCTTTTTTCCCCTCGTGTGAACTTGGCACCGAGCAGTTCCAATGACATGAAGGTTGGTGTAGCCAGGGACCAGGAATGGGGTGGGGACTGTGCCACAGGGAAGCTCTTGAGGATCTCATCTCTAAGTGTGGTCAAAGAATGACGTATTTGGCAGGAAACCTTTCTTCCACACTCTTACTGGTGCATAAATTTACTTGTGTTCCTCAGTTAGGCAGGGGACAGGGCAGAGAGCTGCTTGTCTTTTCTCCCACTACCACTTTTCCAGGAACAAGAAGTACATTCCTGGTAGATCTACTCAGGCGCTTCCCTTTTCCTGCTGTCGAACCCCAGCAACAGGGAAATCAAGAAACATTAGTAGGTGCCTCAAAAAGGCTCCTTCAAGCTCTTGAATTTCCTAAATGATAGAAAGCTGTTCATGTTTTGTATTTCAGCCTGTAGAAAATAAACTGCTTTTTTAGTAGCTTTTGCATCCAAATACTGTTGTATTTGAAAGGGAGAAAGAAGTGACTCTAGAGTATACATAAATAGGAAGAGCATAGGAATTATAAAGACAAGGGTATTTAAGTAAACATTGACTATTTTAAGTAACACTTCTCAGGGAACAATTAATGTAATGAATTTTATATTTTTTCCTCCATTTTTCTAAACCATAGGACATGGTCAGGAATTTTCAGGAATATATGTTTCAAGAAATGTAATGTGTAAAGATTTTATGAAGTATAAACATCTCTATACTATTATTTATCTGACCTGGGTGCATCCATTTATTTTTATGTGTGTGATCCCTGGATACAGTCTGGTTTTTCCTTTCTTCTGCTAACTAGTTTGATGAATAGGTCAGCCACAACCCTTCATAATAACTTTTTTTAGGCTATCCTACCTTTTCAGGTAGGTTGAGTTGAGGAATTTTCATACACCTAGACTCTTCCACCCACATGGGTGTGGTGGGATTTAATTTCTGAGCCTGTTTAGGTACCATGGGAGTTCAAAGCAACTGCTGCTATTTCTATTTCCACGTCTAAATCACTTGAACCTGGCGTACACAGAACTGGAAGCAGGAGGGCTGTGTTCTGGGCTGCTCATCTGGTTTTTCCCAGGGTAGTGCTGGGAAGCAGAAGCTGAATGAAGCTACTTTGTAGTGCATAGTTGGCCTGTAAGCCTGGCAGGAGCAGGAGCATTGGATAATTATATGTTCATTTAAACAATGCTAATAATCAGCGTCCATTCTTGGGATGAGCAAATTGGAACGTACAATGAGTTGCAAGTACAAGGGAGCCTTGATAATTGGGAAATGGTTTGCTTAATTATGTTGTTCTTCGTTAATGTGTCATTAAAACAATGAAAAAGTCAAATGATTATTTAACGTTGTGTGGTGTCGATATTTTCTAGTCTCCCAGATAATTTAATAGTCTGGATACATGTATTTGGAAGGAAAAAAGTTACTTTAGAATATACATGGATCGGAAGTAGATAAGAATTAGAAAGATAAGGTTATTTTAAAAAAACCTCACAGTACACCTCTTCTCCCCCCAGCCCAAAAGAAAGCCAAACTAAGCCAAAACAAAACAAGAAGAGAAAACCAAAACCAAACCCAGCCACAACTGCTTCAATTATTGCACAACAATAAATACTTAGGGTTGTAATCAGGGGGCTTAGTGGAACTTGTTACCTGTTGTACCTTTGCAATATTTTTGTAGTTGTAAGGGATCTTTCATTGCAAAAGCCGCACTTTTCCTGTTGATTTTCAGATATTGAGAGTGGCCAGGTCTTGCCTGGTGACTAATCTCAAACACTGAAGTGACCTTGGTCAAAAAGGAAAGAATACTTGTAACTGCTGACTCAGGTTGCCATATTCAAGTAATAACTTATGGGCCTTTGTCTGCTCTTGATTAAGACAACAGATTTGTGGTTTTAGCTGTATTACTGCAGCTGTCAGCATCTTTGTTCTTTCTGTGGCCAGAAAGCGGGTTAAATAAGTCATTAAATAAGGCAGAACCGCCATTTCCAAGGCTTACTTAAGAAATTGATTGCAGTTTGAAAATACAAAGATTAAAATATGAATATAAATACCCTGAAACAAATGTTAGCATCCAGATGTTCTCACGTCCATCAATTTCACAAATTTGAACTAAAACCCATCCTCTCTTAATAATTCTCTTAATGTTGAAAAACTACTTCTTCATAGTGTAAAGAATTCTTTGCTTATGTGTTTGCAGATGCTGTGAAGCCACCAGTTAGTTCTTTACAACCATCTGCTGAGTTACCCTTGCCCATCAACACTTCACCGCCTTCCATGCAAGCAGAATCTTCCCTTCCTTCTCCGTATCGGCTTATTAACGTCCCCCCTCTGGAGTCTTCCTCTGGTCAAGAAGATCCTCAAGACTACTTACTGCTAATAAACTGTCAAAGTAAAAAACCTGAACCTATGAGGTAGGTGACTTTTGTTTCTTAATAACACTTGTTTGTATTACAGGCCAAGAATGTTTGTGCTAAAAGCATTCTTTTATTGCCGAGCCACTGAGCATTTGGATGCACATGATCTACTTGGGGAAGCTGCCTGTAACTTTTCCTTCTTTTCTTTCCATGCATTAAACCTTTTCCTGCAATAGTAAGTTTTTGATCAGTGCTAGATCCATATTGCATTCTCCAAAAGTGTGGACTGCAATTGCCACCAGAAGTATCACAGTAATGCAGCAATCCAAGCATTTCATTGTAGCTTGGAGTGGTGCATGGCACAGAGCAGAGAAGTACCCTTTCTTTAGCCACAATCTGGTGTGCTTAGTCTAGTCTAGGACTAGAAAAAGCTGGATGAATTTAGCCTTTCTCCCTCCTGGCATTTGGTGGCCCAGTTTTGCCGGTTAAGGCTTTCATGGAAGGGGTTTTAAAAACATGCTGATTTTATTATCACCGGCAAGGTTACCACATCACTGAGTACCGTGATCTTCAAGAGGTATTTGTTTACTATTACTAGCATGGGTCAGACTCTTAAACAAGAAAAAAGCCAATTATTTTATGATAACTAAGAATGCAGAGGCTGAAACCACTCAGCTTCCATATCCATTTCAGCTTTTTCCAAATAACAGATATATAAAAGGAAGCTCAAATAAGCTTTATTTTTTACTGAATAAAGAGTACCTACACAGTCAGTTCTTTAAAGAAGTGTGCAATAGGAAATTTGAAGGAAAAATTTAGAACTTCTACCGAATTGAATCTCTATTTATTTCTCCAACTGCTACTTCTAACTTAAATAAATGTACAGCACCTCCTGCATAGGAGGATATGATATTCATAGAAGCTGCCTGGGAAATATCACTGTGGTTTGCCAGAATGGATCATGGTGGCCATTCCTAGAGCAGGCTACCTAGGGACATACTGGAATCTGTCCTCTTTTAAAAAAATGGTTTAAAAGAACCACAAATTAACTTGACTGGACAAGCTCCTGAGGAGCCTTACCTGATTTTGAAGGGTTTGCTTAGAGGTATTGGAAAAGCTCAGCAGATAGTGTCCAGAGGTCCTTTCCAGCCTTGAGCATTCTGTAGGAGAACCTTATAAATCCCTCTGGCAAGCTTCTTTTCTGCAGTAATTTCAAATAAAATCTGCTGGGGTACTTCCAGAAAAATAAACAAAACATACTCTTTTTGTGATTACAGACAAGTACGTGGAAGGCTGAGGAAAGCTTCCTTTGAGAGTGTTTTCATGAGCATTTCTCATGCTTCCTTAGGCCATGCCTTTTAGTGGCAGTGCCTTCTGCATCAACACCTTGATGCTCTGCCAGTTTTCCTGTGCCATGTGTTCTGCGCTCCCTTGGCATCTTTATCTTGCTCTGTTGTGCCTGAGGAGTTTCCGGCTCCATTTACTGATGATTATGTGGTAGAAAAGTATCCACCCTTTACAGTCTTCCTTCTAAAACAAGGGAATGCGCCTGCAGTTCCCCCAGAGTATGGAATGTGCAGGTTACAGGCAGCATGGTGTGCCCCAGGACCTCCTGCAGGAGAAGGGGAAACCCAGTGTTAAAGGTTTCAGTGTTTAGTGATGTTGAGAGGCTGATAGGGCCCAGGAGGTATGTCAGTGTTCCTGCCAAAAGCTTTTAAGTTTGGTTTCACTTCCAGAGCAGCTTGGCAGAGAAATTGACTTGGATTTCAGTGCCCTGCCCCATCAGAAATGTGTCTGAGTGCCCGTTTCCTTCTGAGAGGGACAGGCTCAGCAGAGTTTTACCACCACAGCATGAAGGTGTTTTTAGGAATTATGAAGGTTGGGATGTGTAATTGACTTTCTGACCTGACTTCCACAGTTATGTGATGTGTGGGTTAAGTAGCGACTGAGGAGACCATAGAAGGGGGCACAAAATATGGCAAAGTACAGAGTCCCTGATTAGCCTGCAAAATTTCTCAAGGAAGTCACTGGTGACACAAGGAAGAAGGTACAGGGCAAGGCAAAAAGTCCAATGGAGATACAATGCCTAGAGAACTGAAAGAACTGAACAAAATCTTTGGGAGTTTAGAGATTGTTTAAATAAATGATGGTTTTGTAGGAATATTTGAAGACATTGGCATTGCGATCACTTGGATATTATATGGGCTTAGTTTATTTTATGTAACTAAATAGCTGTGTCCTTTCATTAAAAAAGGCTGTAGTAATGAACATTCAGAATAACAGTCTTACTGGACTTTCAGTTCCACCTAAAAGGACTGCCTATGTTTTATGTCTGATAAAGTGGGTAAGCTGCTGGATTTGGACCACAGCATAGAGCATATAGACATTTTCCTATAGAATGAGAGCTTCGTGTATCTGTGTAGCACATTACTAAGATGATTTGTAAGAGTGGACTCTACCCCAGTCCACATCCTTACAGGCAAAGAAAGAAAACCAAATGGCTGCATCATTTTCCTATTAATTTCCAGGCTTGTAACAATTTATCTGTGTATTTCATACAGAGTTGGTGTAAAGTGCAAGGCTTAATAGCTGTATTTAAACAGGCAGCTACTGTTACTTAAATGGTGATTTCTATGATGTTTTCCCTTTAGACTTAAAAGTGTCCAATATGCAGAGGGAACATTTTCTATTCTGATTCTGCATGTTACTTTACAGGTAATCTGGGAACCATTGATTTTTATTTCAAGGCTTTGAGGTTCTTTTATCGGTGAGAGGAGTAACTGTGAAACATAGAAGTATCTGAGTTGCCTCTTTGGGATTTCTGAGGACTGTAGTGTTTCAGACAGCATTCATTACAGTGTCACAGAGTGCACCACATGCTGTTGTGAGAATGCCTTGGATGCAGCAATTGCAGCTGTAACAATCATGCAGTATTTCATCTAAAATAGTTTTATGCTCTAATCGCTGCTGACTTGAGAAAGAACATTGTTTCACTGTAGCATTTAGTGAGATTTTTAAGGTTTGTATTTGAATCCTAGATAAGAAAATGCAGCCAAACACTACTTCCAAATCCCTTATTGTTCTGGCTCATTCGAGAGGTGTATTGAAATACTAAATGCTGTCTTCCTCATCTTTCCTATGTGTATGAACCAGCCAAGGGTCACCCTTTCTCTCAGAAGAAGGGCAGGAATACCTGCTATTAGAAGACTTTGAAAGTAAAAAGATTCCACTGCAGTGAGTGAACAGTAGCCATTCTTGGAACACGTGTGAGAAATTAATCAGAGAGCCATTAACTTGCCTGAAATTATTGTTTGTTTGAGACTCGTCTTGCATGGTGTTCTGTGAGTTTTAACAGAAAAACTATGTAACTTTGGCTTCCATTTTCTGAAAAGAGAGAGCTGGTTGTTATTTATTTTTATGTCTATCCTGTTTTTTCTATGCTTTCTTCTCTGTTGGTGTCCCAGATTGCTGGCACACAAAAGCAGTTTTGCTGCCATTTTGTTCATAATATTCTGTTTAATCAGTTATATTGATTCCTGCAGATGGGAAAAGAATCAGCTGAAAAGGATGAGTGGTCAAGTCAGCCCGAACACGTTATTTGCAAAAATGAGATGATTACCCCTCAGACTAAAACACTTTATAAACCTTTTTCCTGGGTCTCTGTTAACAAGTGGTTTTTAGTATGTGGAGGCTGGCTTTTTGCTGGGCTCCCCTTGCCTCACTGCCCCACCTCCTCTCTGTGCACCTTAATGCGCAGTCCTTGTGGATCAACAGGCTGGACAGTTTTCTTTTTTTGGTATGTGGAAAGAGATGTCCAGTCCTAGCACTGAGTAAGGGATAGTTTGGCCACTTACCATAATTTGCTCATATGTGATGCCCATGTGTGATAACACTGAATTCATGTCATAGTCATCCTCTGCTTATAAAGTGAGGAGTTATCATTGTGTTACATCCAGCTTTGCCATTATTTTAAACTGAGGTGTAAAAATGCTTTAATACTTATCGTAATAACCAATGGTTAATGGAATGTTTAAGCCAATTGATTTTTTTATTGAGCTGTACTAAAGGGAAAAATTAAAATTCCTGAAGTACAGAAGTCATTGAAAAAAACCCCAAACCGGGAGTAGTCTGTTCCTGTCAACTATGCACTGTGTGTTTTCAGAATTATACATGGTGTTCTTATCGTGATTAGTGGTTAATGCTGACTTTTGAAAATAGTTAAAATTCAGAGGCTGAATTTCCTGTCTTCATATGCATGTATAACTTAACACAATGGTATGGTATTGAGGTAATGAAAATAGGAAATATCATGGTATGTTTGATCAAAAAGTGTATGGACTTCCTTAACTACACCACTAACATCTCCAGTGTTAGTATTTTGCCACTGTCTTGACTTTCATTTAAGCAAGGAGCCAGACTGATAACAGAATTTGTCTGCCTAGAGCACGGTAAATGGGGGGGTTTACAAAGGAAATAAAATTATTATAAGATGGTTACTTTCCATGTAAGTTTACTGGTAGTGGTTAGTACCAGTACTAATGAGTGCTGTTCTCATAAAAGAATTTCCTGAGAAATCAAAAGTAAATTTCTCTGCAACTTTATCTAACAACACTGCCTTCATTTGCATTCAAGACAAAAGCTCTCTGTTGCACATGCAACCTATGGATTTTTTCTCCTCAAAGAACATACTATTTGCCTCCTATTTATGATCTTATCTCTTATTTCTCTTTTCCTTACGTATTTCAAATGAGTCCTATATGGTCAGTATAACTTCAGGCATGCATTTAGGGGGGTTACAAGCAGTCATATTTTTTCCTCTTAACATTTTGTTCATAAGGATTAGAACTAGCAAGTACTGCAAATCCAAGTATTGAACATCTTATTTTTACCTTTAACAAAGCCAATAAAGTGCTGCTAGTTTGCAGCATGGGTTAAAAAAATAAGAATTAAAAAAACCTCCAGCCCCCAAACAAACTCAGCTTCAAACTGGCATCATGAAAATCACTTGCTTTATGAAACATCAACCTGTTGTGGAGCTGTTGGTAAAGCTCCACAACTGTGCTATGTATTTCACATGCATGGATTTGTATGGATATAGCTACTTAGGGTCCTTAGGTACTACTGTTTGTTTAATAATTAAGTTCCTGCACCTCATTTAAAAAAAATAAAAATAAAAAATTGGAAGACACTGGTTGACTTTTTAGTTGGTTACATGATAAACGTTGTGTTTATGATTTGCAATGTTTATTTTTCTCTATGTGTTCATCAACATTCTAATCTCGCAATCTCACATGTAGATCTCATGGTGACTCTGCAAAATCCAGCTCTTCAGAAACAGACTGCAATGATAACCTGCCCTCCCACAAAAACCCTGCTCCATCAGGGAGCAAGCACATTGTGAACGGCTTCTTCCCGCAGCAGGGCGTCTACGACTCCCCTCCTTCCCGCCCCGTGCTGACGCTGGCAGACTCCAGCCTTTACAACCTGCCTAGGAGTTACTCCCAGGATGTTTTGCCCAAGGCAGCATCTCCATCTGGGACTGATGCAGAAGGAGAGCAGCATGTTTTCAATACCCCGTCAGCAACGTCATTAGACGCACAGATGAGGCACATCTCCATTAGCTATGACATTCCCCCCACACCTGGAGGTACTTATCAGATCCCGCGAACTTTCCCAGAGGGAACATTGTCTCAGACTTCAAAACTGGAGACTATTCCAGACATCCCTCCACCTCGGCCACCCAAACCTCACCAGGCGGCAGATCGCTCTCCTGTGGAAACCTGTAGCATCAGTCGCACTGCTTCCGACACTGACAGCAGCTACTGCATCCCCGCCGCAGGAGCGCCACCCTCGCGCAGTAACACCATTTCAACGGGAGATTTGAATGTCTTCCGGAAAGGTCAGTATTCCATTATTCCATGTGTGGTCCTGCAGAATTTTTGTGTTGAATTATGTGATACGACAGATACGAATGGGCTGAATGATGTGAGGGGCATTTCTAGCCTGTAGGAACAAGTGTGTAGCCCCTCACAAAGTGATCTGTGTTCACAGTGTTTAAAATACGTAAGAAAGAGGAAAGGATATTTTTAAAGGAAACCATCAGAACAGCAAGGCACAGAACATCAGTAAGGGATGCACATTGCACTGTGGCATTCAGCCTTGGCTAAAAATATTTGAAGTTCTAGACATATTTATTTGGTAATGAGCTCATATAACTGAATTCAATACTACCATTATCAGTCTTTCAGAAAGACCAAAGTGAGGTTAGTGAAGGGTGGTCCAGTCTGCAGGAGCTGAAAGTGTTTCATGAAGCTCAGTGGGATATGGTGTATACCCAGAGCTTTGAGATCAACCCTGATTTGATGATCATTGCCACCAGCCTTTCTTTCTGTCCTTGTGATAGATTTGCTTACTGCAGTTTTTAAGTAAAATTAAGGTTGTTCCTTGTGGCCACCTAAACGTTGGTACTCCAGATATGCTGCGTTGTGTATTGTCTTGTTAACCACTCTTGGGCTAAGGGTTCCATTTTCTTTCAGATTTCTGAAGCAGGTGGGTATTACAGTGTTGTTTTTAAAGTGAAATTTTATGCTGGTTAAAGTTGATACTAATGTTAGAGGTGATTTTAAAGGAGAATTGTTTGAAATGAGGGATGAATTCAAGGATTTTAGAGGAGGCAGTATACAGAATAGGTGTGATCATAGAGATGCTCAGATAGTATTGTTCTATTTGTCATTCATTTTGTAGACTGAGTGTAAAATATTGGTGGTTGTTAGTGTTTTAAAATTACAAAGTAACACTATGAAAGATCCTTATTTTGCTTATTTTTTTGCTTATTTATTTTGCTTATTTTCTCAAAGCTGAGATTATCTGCCTCAGGAAAGTAGTCTTTCTGAAAACACTGTTTAAATTTGGTACTTAAGGATAGAGTTGTTTATCTTTCCTCTGTGGTGAAAATCCCAAAAAAACTTCAGAGGTATTTTTCAGGGCAAGGTGGGGATAAACCCCAGAGTTTGCCCAGTTTCTATGCTGGCATCATGAAGAGGGGCGTCCCTGCCACAGGGTAAGGCAGCCTGCTGCCTGCACGGATGAGCAGCACCTGGGAGCCAGGAGTCTCACAAAGACCCCTGTCCAACAAAGAACCAGCCATGGAGCTGAGGACCTGCTTAATGGGGACTGCCAAGATCCAGGACTCCAAAAAGGGAGAGATCTTCGGTTCTGCAGCAGTTCACTCCAACTGAAAGCCCCTGGAGACCACACTGGGGAGCTGAGAAGGGATTCACTTGTTCCTGCAACAGATGGGATCCTGTTGAATCAGCACTTTCCAAGCAAAGGGCATCAGTCAGAAAACCTTTCTCCAGACCTTAAACTGCATCTGCTGTTTGTTTATTTTAGAATAGGTTTTTCATGAGGGCCCAGATTCTCACTCTTACACTAAGTTAGTACACCTGCTCAATTAAAAGATAGACTCTGCTGCTTCTTTAAAAGCAAAAATTCATTTCTCTTTACTTCATGGAAAAACATCACTGTAAGAGCTTCAAGTTGTGACTGATGAGCGCTAAGGTTGTTTGTGAACACAGTCCTCTCAAATATAGATAGGGCCACAGTTTCAGGAGGTGTGTTTGTGTGCTCTCAGAAGCAGACAGTAAATAACAACAGTCTCTGGATACCTGTGCCAAGTGACAGGAACAGGGGTGATAAATAGCCACTTTCTCTTCTTGTTTCTTTAGAAATTAGTTCTCAAGACTGTTATGATATTCCACGAACGTTTCCGAATGACAGATCTAATTCATTGGAGGGCTTCCATAACCACTTTGTAAGTATGACTTGATCTGATGAGAGGCAGCAGTGACAGTGCTTGAATGCTCTTTGTTCCTGAGTAACAAAGCAAGCTGTGCAGTGTTTGTGATTTTTCAGTTTCAATAGAATATATTAATCTGAGTAGATTAGGTTAAAAGACTCATATGATTCACAGCTGATTGCATAACTTATTTTGTTAAAGGAAATATATGTTAATTCTAGAAAAACAGAAGCATGTTGACAGTGGGAAGTGTTTCAAGTGAAGAACTAGATGAAAATTATGTCCCAATGAATCCCAACTCTCCTCCACGACAGCATTCCAGCAGCTTCACTGAACCCATCCAGGAAACAAACTATGTACCAATGATACCAGGCACGTTTGATTTTCCATTATTTGGAAAGCAAGTCCCTCCTCCTGCTCACATGGGTTTCAGGTCCAGCCCAAAAACCCCTCCCAGACGGTCGGTACCTGCTGCAGAATGTGAGCCACCGCCCGTGGATCGGAACCTCAAACCAGACAGAAAAGGTGAGGAAAATGTCCAAGAGAAGCTAATTTTTATCATCTAAGAAAATAACATAGCTCTCTCAACTTCTGATTTGTGGCAAATGATCATGTTTTTAGAAATTATTTGGCAAATGATTTTTATCCCATGAGATAACCAAATCACAGGGGAGCCCTAGGAGTATTTTTAACATTATTAAAACATCACAATAACAATGCCAAATAAAGGCATAAGGTTAGATTTTATTGCTGTAGTTACTAATGAAAAAATGTCACTGAATTCCTAAGATTCAGAAGTGTCTCCTTATATATAGAAGACACTCGTGATGCAGAGAGAGAATACAAAGCATTGGGTAGAACACAAATTTATGGCCATAACAATGCTTGGTACAGGATCAGTACACACACTCATTTTAGAGGGCCCCTTCAAATCTATTCTAAAAAAGTAATCTCTTGGATCTGGTGCATAATGTGTTTATTTTACCTTAAAATAAGGGTTATTTGGGTCACCAGACTTCTTAAGGAACCAAGACAATTGGGTTGCAATGTGTCTATGAGAGATACTTGTATAGAGAATCTCTGATAAATAGATTGGATTTTCCAGTTTCTCTAAAATGTTTTATCAGCCATCTTACTAGAAATACAGGGAAATGCTTAAAGAACTTGTTTCCCTACTAAGTTATTGAGACAAGATAACTTACTTTCTTGTAGAAGAGGGAACTAAAGAACATTAGGTCAAATGTCTGCCCTATTTTGCATTTGAGTAAGTCCTATGTTTAATCTTATGTACTTGAAAAAATTAGTATTTACATTGAGAATGACTGACTTCATTGTGGGAAAGTGTGATGGCAAATATCCAGATGGTCCAAAATATTTGCTAACTAAACCTTTAAATTAGTATTTTTACCACTAAGTGAAAACAGCCTGTAATTAAGGAAAATAGAGTATCACTGTGATAGACGAGCGGTGTGAAATGGAAAGTACCAAGTCTCATTCTGCCTGTCCATCTTCAAAAAGTGAGGCATGGCCTTTTTTAAGACTTTTGGCTCTCTGCTTGTGTTTAATTGTTTCTGTGTTACCAGACAGCAGTTTTGCTTAGTTCTTAAGAAATACTGGACAGGAACAGATTGATGGAAGTTGATACTGGAAAACATTCTCAGAATAAACCGAACTGAACTGATTTAAAATATTTTCCCAGACTGGCTAGTTTGTGTATTTTACTGATAAAATGTTTGACCTTCAAAAGTAATAAATGTATGTGTTGAAAAGCATCTCACTTTTGCTGTTGGCAGCGCAAAGCCACCGCACAGATGTCTGCTGGGGCAGCATCGTTGCTCTTGCATCTTTCTTTTTGGAACTGAATTAGTGTTTCACATTCAGAAAGTGGCATGTAAGGCTCCTGCTTTGCTCCCGTCCTCAAATGCTTTACAGCTAGAAAGACGTATCTAATACCAGGGGAAGGACTTTTAGATGTGCTAACATACCTTCTAATGAGTGTAGAGTTACTGGGTGAAATCTTTGCCTGTAGACTTTTGGAAGATGTTATCACTGTAAAATAATAGAATTGTTTAATATAATTTACAAGAGAAAGTGATTTTAAAGTAAAACTGTCCCTAAAAGTAAATATTGTATAGTAGATGCTTAGGGGCTGAAAAAAAAAGTTTTGTGAATATCTTGAGCTGCCAAGAATGGTCATGATTCTGATTTATCACTGAGGGTTTGGTCTTAGTAACACACACACACCCCCCCGCCTCACTCTAATTTTATCAAATGCACCACTGCGAGTTTTCCATTGTTGTGAAGAGCAGATCTGATGACACATCAGGATGGTGATATATTCCCATTTCAGTAGTTGAGATCTCCACACAACTCCTTCCAGATATACCTTTGGGAAAATAAAACTGCAGGTTCCTTTGGATTCAATTAGATAAAGCCTTTGTTTAAGTGGGCCTTTACTTAACTAAAATAAGTGTGTGCTTTATATTCTTCTGCATTGCTTTTTCAGCTTTCAAGTTCTTGTAGCAGCTTCTATTACCAGTTTGTTTCTGCTTATGTAAATGTACTGCAATGCTCTTCTGCTACAAATTAGTGCACAGAAAGCGTCAGAAAGGCCTGTGTGTTCAATAAACCTTTGGCAGACACAGAAGGGGAGGAAATGGAACATAAAATATTTACCTTCTGGCTATTGCTCCTTTAAATGTTGAGGAGGTTTAATATGCCATTGGTTCAAGAACTTCTGTTGAAGACTACCAGTGCTTCTCCCGAAGATTTCTCTAAAGTACTGCAGAGATCAGATGTGTTGGGAGTAAGGTGTTATGAGGGCACATCTCATGTTCTACCAGAAGAAGCTCCTCTATCTTTTTTTTATTGGTTACAGATTGCTGAAAAAACAGTGTTTGCACTGCCTCCAAGCTTTTTGGAAGCTATTAGAAATACCACCACCACCTTTCACATGAGCATTAGCTTTAGCTCAGTCATGTTCTTGTGGGCCAGGGAGGTTTGTTCCATCCAGTGCTAAAAATGCATTTGATAAAGAAATAATGCAGTGAAGCCAGCACATAAAGAAAGGATACACTGCTTTTTGTTGTCAAATGTATGTGTTTAGCACCTCCTCTGTTTTCCTTTTGTTTAAGGGCTTGCTGCTTACAGGCAGTATAGTTCGACAAGGGTAGAAAATGGAAGGCTCAGTGATGGCAGCGTCTCTGTTCTCCCTTTACTGTTCAGTTTTGCCAACCTGAGATGAAACTGAGACTCACTCCCTTCTGGTTGTGCTGTCTTTGAAGAATAACGTGTCAGGCAGCAAGGATCTGGCAGTCTGTCCATCAGCAGTAGTGACTGTACCATGTAAGCTCTTCACAGTTCTGATATAAGCAACTGACACTCAGGATAGTTTATCAAATCATAAATACTCTCCAAATTGTTCAGAATAGTTACAACTATGCAGAAGTATAGAGAAGTCGTGATTCTGACATAGGTAAACTAAATGTAGGTTATAGGTCTAAAATTCCCTGAAGTATGTGGACATTCTTCTGAGGACTTGTGCAGCCCAGCTGTGAGAGCCTTAGGCTCTTTGATGTCCCCAGTCTGTTTCTTTTTCCACTGGTCTCTAGGAGAGCTTGGTTTCAGAAAATGGGTTAAAAAGTAATAATGAGTAAAAATATCTACAGCCTTGAGATTACAATACAGATTTGTGTAGTTTCATTTCTCTAGCTCACAGCTGCTTCTGTAAATATGGGGAGCTTCCAGTACTTTCTGGAAGTCTTGAAAGTAATTTCAAAACATAGTGTTGGCCTCCTGCCCCAATAACTTGAATCAAAGCACTTTCTTTTTTCTTTAGAGAAGCATACCAAAAGGTAAGTGATGTATTGCTTGGGACAAAACAGAGAGTGTTTGGCAGATGCTTTTCTGCATTCACCTGTAATTGAATGACAAAAATAATCTCTTTTTTAGTTTGGTTTTTTTCAGGGTGCTGTTTCTTTAGTTACATAGGACCATTGGCTATATTAATTTTTGTATTTCTGCTTTTTGGCTGCTTTAGCTTGCCACAGTTGCATGGATGCTAAATTGGAAGTGTGTTTGCTTGTAAAAGGCTTCAAGCAGAAAAAAATATTGCATCCACCCATGCAGCTGGGTCTTACTCCCTGAATTGTTCAAAGACAGTGACTGGTTCTGACACAGAACAAAAGTGACTTTTGTTGTGATGGTGACACACCTTCCTCAAAATACTGTTTGTCCAAGAAGGAGCAGTACAATTAAAGGTGCCCAAATGCAGCGAGGTGAAGGAAGACTCCCTAGACAGACAAGGCAGCAAAGAACAACCAGGTTCTCTTTTCAAGGGAAAAGTTCGTGGTCAAAAATAAAACTAAAAAGGTATGAATTGTTTTTTACCGGCCAGGAGGAAGCATTTCAATGATGCAGCATTTGAGAGATGGGTGTGTCTGTGGACCTCTGGGCGTGACAGTGACCCCCTCCTGCCCCAGGATTTGTTTCCATGGCTAGGGCAGAGGGGTATCTCATCTTAAAACAAGACTTTAAGACCAAACAACTACAAAACCAGTTTGTTGGGGTTTTTTAAATAACTGTTTAGGAGCCATCCAGAACAAGTCCTTATAGCTATATAACACCATCCCATCTGTAAGGTTGAAATCTCTTAAGAAACATGTGCTTGTCATCTTGACTGATAAAATACAGTTTTTCAATATCTGAACCAAAGTGTAAAGTCAACAATGGAATTGGTGATGGGGGAGTTTACTTCCTCAGAATCTCAGTTTGATGCCCAACTTACATTTAATCAGTAACTTCTTTCTTCCGTGTCATAGCATGTTTCTACCAAAGTGGGTTTTTTAAGGTTCTGAAAAGAAATACATGAACAGTGGGCATATGGCTGAATTAACAATTCATGGCCATGATGGAATAAAAATCAAAAGTTAAATCTCATTCATTTGAATATAATATATGAATGGAATGAATGAATGAATGAATAAATATAAATGTCATTTTTGTAAATTTTTTGATCAATAATACTTAAAAGCACTTTTTGGGAGAGTTCTGTTTAGCACAGGTCCTAGTTCAGGGTCATGGGGAGCTGAGATAGAACGATGCCCTCAGGATCACTCAGCAGGTTGCTGACAGAGGCGGTACAGAATTTAGGGTTCCCAGCTGACAGCATGGTACTGTACTTTGCTCCGTTTGTCTTGAATAGCAACTCTATTTGTCCAAATATTGTTAGGGTTTAATTGCATTCAAGATTATTTTGAACAATATTTTCAGTCCTAGTTTTGGGTGGGGCAGCACAGATTATTTTGCTGATAGAAAAAATAACCAATAGTTAGTGTAGTGCATTTGAACTTTTTTTTTTTTTAAGGCTTATGTTTCAACAAAAGTATATCAGCATCTAATCTGAGAGGCTTCCTAAAACTTAAGTCCACATGATTGCCTTTAAAAGAGACCGCTGCTGCTTGGCCCTTGGTAATTTTCAGCCCAGCATGTGGTAAACTTGGATTTAGAGGCAGTGAGTGATGCACACATTTCTTTTCATGCCAAGAAAATACCCAGTTGCAGCTTGAAAACAAGAAAACAAACAAACAAAAGAAACCAAGGGAGAGGAAGAAAATTCTCATGGAGTTGGAAATCGTGATTGTTTTTAAAAATGTTAAAAATCTTATCTGGTTGTTTCTCTCATAGTTTTTTTCTCATTTAATATGTTAAAAGACATAATTTGTGTGGTTAAACCACAAATACGTGGACTGCTTCTAAAAATGTGGCTGTATCTTTGCCACCACTCCTCATGAGCATCTCCCAAATGGATTAACTTCACAGAGAATTCCAGTTTTCTTTATAAAAGAGCCCAGGCCCACTTTGAAAAGGTAATTGTGTACAGAGCCTTCCCATGGCAGGAAGCACCTGCCACATTCTGGTCCCCATAGGACCCACTGTGATGCTTCTGGATGACTGGAATAATCTCCCATTGTTGCAGTGTAGCATGCATGCTCTACAAATCCCAGGCAAAGTAGGTAGTTGTTAAGGAAATTAAGAACCCTCATTAATCATGAAGGTAGTTATAAATAGCCTGATGAACAGTTTCCTTGTTAGGCACTCAAACATGTAAATATTTAAGTTGGACACTGTGAATATATTGCATGTCCTGATACAGCAGGAGCAGCACGCCATCCTTAAATAAAACTTCAGAGAAACACTTAGAGCATTTGTGACAGCGGGAGCTGACAGTTCTTTTAAAACAATAATAATTAGGAACTGGCAACACTGCAATGTTCTACACTATCATCATTGTCTTGCATATTCTTTAATAAAGGTTCACTTATGTCCTGAGACTTTAGGACAAGTAGGCATTGAAAATATGAGAATGGTGATTTCAATCTGCAGCAAGAACTGAACTAAAGATCTGTTGAAAAAGAAATTGTAATTTTTGCGATGACTTTTCTGAATAGAAGTATTGTTCATTTTGCTTTTAAGAAATCCATGCATTTAATCTTCTATTCTGTCTTGGAAGCTACACCCCTTGTTCGTTCCATTTATGAATTTTAAAAAATTAAGCTTTTGGGGACTGTTTAGGTGCTTCCTCAGAGTTCCTAAAGCAAGTTGAGTACAAAATTATTGATTTTTTTTTTCTTCTTTGTCCTCCACAAGCTCCCATTTAGCTGAAAATTACGCTTCCTCCATGCCTGTACTAAATTACTTGTACAAGTCTAGTTTTTACTTAATGGCTTTAAATGAAGTTTACATAACTCCTTGCTGTGATGCACCAGTCCTTAACTTGCAGCTGTGATTTGTCTTCCAAAAGTTTGAAACAACAAATAATTTCAATAAAGATTTCATTTGGATGGCTGTATCACAGCTGCAGAGGAAGCTGCGCTTTGCTGGACACAATGATTGTAACAAAATTAAACATACCAGTTTTCTGAAGACAAACTGCAATACTTCTATACTAGTACTAGGGATGATTAGGGTTAGGGATTAGGGCTAGGGTTTTTTTTTTTAAGTAACTTTAAACTCCAAAGATATGAGGTAGAGCAGGAACAAGAGAACATGGGTAATAATGCTCTATTTTTATTTCTCTTCCTAAAATTTTTCTTTTCTTTGCTGTGTCATCAGTTTTTTCAAGAAGACATAGTTTTTGATGCCCGTATTATCATGCTTATCCATTGGTTTTTAACAGGCTTAATGTTAAGTTTTACTTTTCTGGTGAATAATTTAAATTCAGTTATTTTTTCTGTGTTTTGTTTTTGAAGTCTGTTGGACTTCACGAATCTTAGTGCAGCATTAAACTGCTAATCAATAAACACTCCAGAACACTGTACTTTGGTTTTAAAAGAGTCTTTGTTATTGAATGCTTTCAGTTCATCATGCTTTGGGGGCTTTTAAAATACAGACACCTAGAGTTACTCACAAATTAGAGCAGTCAAATAGTATTTTGGTGATTAATAGCTTTGGTATTCTCTGAGTAGTTTTATGGCATTTGCCAAATATTTTAGGAATACCAGTGAACTTTAGCTATCAGATCCAGTTGGGCTTCTTCATAATCAGGTATTTTTTCCAAATTCATTCTTAATTTCTGGAACATTCAAAGTATCAGTTCTCTGTAAAAAGTTATTTTGAGGCGATAAAGATGTCTAAGAAGACTGGAGAGCCCCTCTTTATGTGACTGCTTTTTATATTTCATAACATTGAAGAATAAGTTGATTTCAGTTTGTTTTTATTGTTCTGAAGAGACTATAGTTATCAGCATCCATGTCTTATCACCAACCAGAACAAAGCACATTATTGATATTCCTATTTGTTGGTGGATATTAGTATGGAAATCCAATTGAATGTTGTATAACTAAATACATGTTTCTAATTAGAAGTACCTTGGCAGGAAACAGTCTTACAAAAACAGAGATGAAAAAGCAAATTCAGGATATTTGTAGAGCTCTGTGTTGAAGACCATGTACTCGGGAATCAGGGTTCACTGGGGTGAGGAAGAGAAGGAAAGCAGGAGTTTATTCTGCAGAATTGAAAAGCAAATAGTAAACCCTGTGGGAGTAAACCAGTGAGTTTCAGCCTTGTTTTTCAAGGAAAAATCTACAGTGATTCTGAGTATGGGAATTCTTGGACCTCAGTGCAAAATTCGGTTCCATCTAATTACGAAGAAAAGGGAGCAATATGTGTATTTTGTTAATGGAAACAAGAAACTGCTGTTAGTTATTTCTCACCGAAAGCACTTTTGTGTGGATGCAGGGCATTTATGTGGCTTGTTTTTCCTTTTGCTCTCCTCCTCCTATCCCAAGCACAGCACTGCTTTAGCATTCCTACATCTGATCTCCTTGTCTCATGAGGATTAGTCCTGTTGGCCAGGAAGCAGCATTAGCAGATCATGCATTTCTCAAATTTTATGTCACGTTAGTATATTTACCTTAAAACTGTAAGCCCTAAATAGCTGGTATTTAAACAAAAGAGTTGGCCTCTTTTGTGAGTATGTTTGCAATTTCCTGACGTGGAATCCTGTGCCAGCAAGCCATGGAGCAAGCATCCAGTCAGGAAAGAAGTGTCCTTAACAGAAATCATGTTTAGTTCTGGTGTTTCAAAGCAGTAGCCTGAGAACAAATGAATCTCTTCAGCATTATGTCCTCAAAACCAAAAACATTAGGACCCACCTACACAGATGCAGGAATTTACTGCAGTGGGACAACTTTTCTCCCCCCCAATATTATATTCCAAGTGTTTTATGGAAAACAACAAGAGCCGATGCAGAAACCAAAAAGGTTTTACAGTTTAAAGTGTTGTTTGAAACAAACTCCAACACATGAAATGGACCCTTCTCCCAGTGACTTCACAGACAAAGGCGGCATTGACGTGCCCCGAATGTCAGGAGCAGAATTCGTGCATCTGAGTGCACTCCAGTGCCACAGCCATGATCGCCTGCAGTGCCTGGCAGTTTGTACAAACAGCCATTTGTTAGAAAAATAGACTTCATTAGTGATTTTTCAGCTCAGAGTGCCCTTGTACAATCTGATAGAATGTGCAGAAGCTGAGCTTCTCTCTCATGGCTGTAGCATTTTGCATTTCACAGGTGGTGACTTGACTGAACAGTGAAAACATCTAATTTTCACTTCTTGTTTGGTTGGTTTCACTTGACATAATTTATTTCGGTTTTTTTTCCTGTGTAGGTTTGCATCCAGTGGTGCCGCAACATTTATTTCCTTTTCAGTTAGAAAAAAAATAAAATTGCATAAATGACACCTTTTTTTTTTCCTTTACCCAGATTTATCCTTCCCAGAATAGGTGTGTAAGTTAAAAGTATTATATTTTGTGAGATGAGGTAAATCTGGGCCTGTGGGAACCACAGGAAATGTGTTCCTCAGTATTGCTGACATTGGAATGCTGTATGGAGCCAGCTCTCCATAGAGCCCTACTGTCACTACACCGATTTGAAGAACAGCCCCGTGACACGTTACCTTTAGTGAGTATTTGTGGATAGAACAGATGTGGGAGACCAGTGTGCTGTACAGGTGGGAAGCACTTTCCCCTCCGTATTTTATTTAGTTTGTTGCTTTTCAGAGACACAAGGGTGTGCCCTTGGGGAAAATTGTCTTTTGAAGTCAGCAAGGGATATTATTAAGGACTTTCAGTGCCCTGGCTCATGTCACTTTATCTTCTTAAATGGGAAAAAACAGGGTGAAAGAATTCTGCGCTTACACAAATATGTAACCTCAGATTTGTGATTTTGATCCCCCCCTCCTCTTTTCCTTTGCCTGGTGCCAGGTCTTTCCTGTTGCACAGTATAAGCTCCTCAACAGAGATTAGGCCTTTTGGTTTTTTGTTTTGTAGGGAGAAAAAAGAAAACACCCTGCACAAATATTTTAATTCTCTGTGACGCATTAAACTCGAGATATTACATTATCCGGGCTGGTTGGTAACAGCAAGCTGTTTTGCCACCGAATTTATTGAGGTTGAACAGTCTTCCAGCAGCAAGAGATGAAAGCTCAGTGAGTTTTGTATGTTTTTGTCTGATGCAGAAGTTTTAAAGGGACTTGTATTTATTTTTATAGCTCTTCTGAAAATCTCAAAGTAGCTGGTAAGTGCTAAATTAAGTGTGAAGCAGTCAGTTACAAAATATCCACGTTTTACAAATGGGGCTAATCCCAGTTCAGGAAGGTTGGCTGCACTAGACCATGTAACATCATTAACAGAAGGAGAAATAATGAGTCACAGCCCTGAGTTCCTTGAGTTTATCTCTGTATTATGGGTTTCAGGCACTTCAGTCTGTTTGGTTATAAGAGCAGAGGTTATTAATAAATAAATAATTTCATTAACTGTTACCTCTGCTAGTTTTCTCACTGTGCTTACTATCTGTGCTTTTACATCAGTGCATATTAATTTGAGTTGTATTGGGCCAGATTTCTTTTAAATCAGATTATAAAACTGTGAAATACAAAATTACTATGATCAGGTAATGATATTCAAATCAAATTGTCCTTAATAAAAAGTGTTTGAATTTGAACTTCTACATTTGTTCAATCCATTTTAAGATCCTGGTCTTTTTAAATAGGCAGGCTTTTATCAGAGAGTTATAGGCAAGGGACTTAAGAATATTGGATCAGCTCAGAACTGAGTACACCAACATGCTGGCTCGTGCTTTTGACTTGGCTCCAGTGAGAAATACTTCGTGTTCCACTTCACAATCTGTGTCTTTGGTCAGCATTGCCCAACTGCTCACTCTTCATCAGCACATTGAGCCATTTAAAGGAGCATCTGATTTTGAAATTGGAAAAGAACTGTCTATGTAAAAATAATTTCATGTCCTTTTCTTTTTAAGGCAGTTGCTATGCAGCACTACTAATGAATAAATAAATTTTATCTTACCTGCATGGTCTCTCAGAAGCACTATGTAGAATTTAAGATACAGAACAAAACCTCTGTATTTACCTTTCTTGTTGTTACTTGATTATTCCCAATACTTCAGTGATAACAGTAATAGAGCATTTCATATGCAAAGCCCTTGGGGTAGAGATTTGCAAACTTCTGGTGTTTGTTGCCAAGTTTATTTTTTACAAAGTATTCTCACCCATTGCTGGGAGTACCAGCCCACACCTGAGTCTGTACCAGTCCTTTTCCATTTTGTGCTGTAGGGCAACTTTCTAACATAATCAGACTTAAACTATTCATTTGGTTTATTCATATAGCTTCTTGGTGTACCACTTGAAGGCACTTGCCTTTTTTAATGCTAACACTTCGTCAGGTAGACTTTAATGAAAGCTTAGGGCTATTAGACATTATTGATCACGTTTATTTGAAATAGATGGTGTGACCTTGCAGTGTTTGGTCAAGCTGGCTAAAGAACATCCTTGTTGAGAGGGGATTTGCATTGCTGTCTGTAGGGGGGTGATTGGTATTTTTATGCCAGGGTCATTTCTGGTGGAGGTTGGGTTGTGCCTTGGTAGGGGGGCAGGCTGGAAACTCAGGAAGAAAATCCCACTGTACCTGCAGGATCAGAGTGGTGGGGTTTGGTACAGACAGATGGAGACCTCTGGGGAACAAGTTTAACAAATGCACTGTGGAAAAAGATTCTTGGGGCATCTCAAGTGGGAGATGCACAGTGGATAGAAGACCTACCAAGAGTACCATGGGAGTAGAGACTCCCAAGAGTCATTATTTCCAAAGTAATTTTGTGCTAAGGAGGATTTAATTTCTCTGAGGGTACTTCAGCTTGTATCTGAAACATGACTGTTCTCCTTTCATGCTAGGTATTCCTCAAATATGCATTTTTAATTTTTTTAAATGAAACCAGTTAGTAGTAACAATCAGTTACAATATTTGTTGATGCACTTTTTAGCCTTTTTGTACACCTTTTACACTTGCCTCCAATATATTTATTACTTGCATGCAGTGTTTTCTTTGTTTCTGGTTTGGTGCTTAAGCCCTTAGTGTGAGCCCCAGCTAGACTGTAAAATTTCCTTCAGCAGCTTGCTTATGCTTGTGGCATTAACCTTTCTGCAGGGGGTTGTGATGTTTATTTACAAAATTCCAGTTTTCCACTTATAAATAGAATATTATTAAGAGAGTCTTCTTTTTGCCAATTAGGTCAAAGTCCTAAAATTTTAAGACCTAAACCACATGGTTTAGAGCGAACTGATTCACAAACCATAGGTGACTTTACTACAAGAAGAAAGGGTATGTACTTTAGCACTGTATGTATATGGAGCTTTATAAAAATAAGTGATGCAAAAATTAAGAGAACTGTTATTTTAGAGTAACTTTAATTCTGGCATATTCTTTTCTGTTATAGTCTAAGGTCATGGATGCATTTTCCATGCCAAGCAACCAGTTTCCTATATAAGGAATTAAAAACTTTCTGGCTTGAACAGTGCATGGAAACTTTTCTTTGATATTAACATGTGTGTTCTGATCTCTTAAGTTGTAGCTGTTCGTATTTTGGATTGACTTCTGTCTGTTGATTTAGAAGCAAGTATATAATAACTTGTAAATTGTACATAATAACTCTTAAGTTACTTGAAATAACTTTTGTTAGGCAATAACCTGAAATCAGAGTTCACTTAGGTCTCCTGAAATGAAGCAAAATATTGATCCTCTGATCATATACTAGTACAGACATCTATTTATGTATGTTAACAAGGATTGCAATTAATTTGATGGGCTTTATTGAAGGTGCTGATTTGGTGCCTTATATAGTTACAAGAAGTAGAGAAGATTATGAACAATGTTAAAAATCTCTCAGAAATATCACTGATCCTTACCTTTGGTTTTAAAGCCCACTGCAACTGGATGAAATATTTCTGCTGATTTTGGTGGGCTTTGGACAAAGTCCTGGCTCTGTCTCTGCTGCAGCAGTACCTTGCCCACTGTTTATCCCTGCCAGGTAGTCTCAGACCTTTACAGAGGACTTGAGCCAAGCTGACCAATTTTTGTGTCAGTCATGCTTTATCATCTTGCCTATGTCACATTCAGTTCTGTCACTACATGCCTGACTCTTGATCTTAGTGAACCTGCCAAGAGGCAGAAAACTCATGGTGGCAAGGGGCAGGAGAGAAAGGGCTGTTTTTATGATGACATTACATTTTGTTTTCTAAAAACGGTTTTAGGGAGGATAAAGTTGACAGAAGTTTGACTCCGTGATATTTTTTTCCACAAGTCTTTCTATACTTTTTTTTTTTTTTTCCCTAATGTTTAATAGGGGTGAGACATATAAGCTGGAGGGAGGGATAATGTGCTTCTTGCTAATAGTCTATTTGTGGTTCTGTTCTGAAAATGGAATTTAAAAATGGCCCTTTTTTTGAGAGCAGTGTTAGCTGTCATGAGTGGCACATTGCTCTGCTCGGCTGTGGATGAGCACTGAAGTGAGCCAGGCTCTTCCTGCTGTTGGCTTATTTCTCACTTTTGCAGACTTAGGCTTAGCTGCAGGTTCTGCCCACACTTGGAGCTGTGAAACCTCACCAGTGAGGGCACATGTACACAGCGAGGACAGAGTTAGCGTTATAACAACTGGCGCTGAGCCAAGAAAAGTCCTCAGAGCTGGCTCTGCTGAAACAGCCCATCAGCTCTGCCCTGGCCTTGCCACTCAACAAGTCATCCCAGCAGAACGAGGACAGAACACGACGCTGCCACTTTCAGAATCTCTTTTCAAAACAGAATTACTACGTACCAGTATATGCAGCAAATTCAGAAATTGCAGTGGGTTTTTTTAATATTATATCTTAATTTTTTTAATTGATGTGTCTTTTCATTACCTTGAAAGATTAAAAGCATAAGTTAATATATCATGTCTTTCTGAAAATGGAACAGTGTCTCCTTTTCCTTACTCCTTTTCCTTACTAATATTTACTATTTGAAAGATAGAGGATTTTCTGTACTTAGGCTGTGAAAAGCTATTAAATTTAAGTTTGTTTAGGAATGTTCTGTGCTTTAAGATTGTCTGTTTCTTACATAGCAAAACCAGCTCCACTAGAAATAAAACCTCTGCCTGAATGGGAAGAATTACAAGCCCCAGTCAGATCTCCTATCACCAGAAGCTTTGCACGAGAGTAAGTTTCTTGGCTTTTCCTCATTCAGATTAATCATTTTTGTTGACTAGAGTGTTACTAAATGTGTGTACATCTGTATCATATTTTTAGCTTGAAGTTTCCTTTGGAAATGTGTGCATATGTGTGTGCGTGTGTGTATCTGTATATGGAAATAAAGTGTGCCCGTGTGAATTTTTATTTTGTGATGTTAAATATAAGGGACTGTTTATAACCAAAAAATGTGACACTTTAGTAAACTTGAATGAGAATTTGAGCTCTAATATGCTTATTTTTGTTGTTTACCAGGAGGTTTAAGATATTCGAGATGTATTGTTTGTAAAATAATTCCTGGTAATTAGCTCCTCCAGGTTTCCCGTGTCTCCCAGACCGGATTCAGTTCATAGCACAACTTCCAGCAGTGACTCGCACGACAGTGAAGAGAATTATGTATCCATGAACCCAAATCAGTCCACTGAAGACCCAGTATGTAAAATCTACGTCTTAACTATTCTCTTCCTGTGCAGTCCTTACTTTAAAATCATGCAAACACAGATCCTTCACTCAACATCACTCCCTTTATACTTCTAGATCAACAGAATGGTAAAAAAATCTCCATGGCAAAGCTGTAATTTTGATAGGATTTCACTGAAGAGCATAAAGAGAATGGTTGATATACATATCTATTGTATAAAACAGTTCAGGACATGACTTTTTTTCCACCTCTTTCCTAGAATTTGTCCCTTCTTTGTAATTCCTTGTCCTTGGGCCGTGCACCAGTTCAGTATTATGACATAAAGGGAAATAAACTGTCCTAGGACCTCTGAGACATGCTTAAAAAGGCTGTATTAAAAGGACATCTTCCAAGAAATGTAGAAGGAACAGGGGGAAAAAAGGATTGATACTTGTTGTATACATTCTACAAAAACTGAACCATGTGTATTTTATTAGGCTTCTTTCAAAGAAGAGGATAGAAGGAGTCTTTGTGTATTGACTGTCTGTATTTTTTCCCCTTTGGGGAAGAATTTTCTCAGATAATGGAGCTTCAGATACTCAGCATGGAGTGCAGCTAGTTAAGAAAAGTTAATGATGCACACTGTGGTTTTTCTCTGGTGAGGGGAAGGAGAGAGAGAAAAAGAAGACCCCATAGCAGTAGTTTTAAGGAAGACAACAGCAGTAGACCTAGGCCTAAATTAAAATGTGGTTTAGAATATGCATAAAACACTGGAGGAAAACCTGTGTCTTGAGCTCAGCTTTTTGTCCAGTATAGAATCATAGAATGGTTTGGATTGGAAGGGACCTTAAAAATCATCTTGTTCCAGCCTCCCATGCCATGGGCAGGGTCACCTTCTACTAGACTGGGTTGTTCAAAGCCCCATCCAGCCTGTTCAGTGCATTCACATGTTTGGGTTCTTTGTAGGGAATACAGCAGCATTTTTCATCTTTAAATCGTTTATGTGAGACCTTCTTTGGGGAGGGCCTGTCTAGCACCTTTTTTGTTCTGTTTGTGTGTCTGCCTTCTTATATGGCATGTGCTGGCCCATCTCACTGCCCCTGAGCTCCCCTCTCACAATGCTGTTCGCTTCCCTGTCCCCTGCTGCTCTGGATCCCCTCCCAGTCTCCTTCAGTGTCCCTGCCCCCCAGCTCACCACTGCTGCCTCTGGATGCCGCATCCCAGGTCCCTCTTGTGCCATTCCCTGCGGGAGCTCTGGTGGGGTGCAGGCTCCGGAGCCTGCAGAGTGCCCCGAGCTATGCCTTGTGCCGTCCCTGACAGTGCAGTTGTGCTTCCCAGGGGAAAGGCACCAGGCATGGGGGAGCTGCTGATGCTAAATCTTATCTTGCAAGGGCCATTGGTAAGTAATGGGTGGTGTCCTGTTCCACAGGTGCAAGAAACATCCCATTTTACACCAGGGATTAGCCCCACCTGTGCCCACGGTTCTCCCTGCACAGTTCAACCCACAGGTTTCTGTTGATTCTTACGGCTGTTCCAGGGGCTTAACTTCCATGCCAAGGTGGTACAATTAATACCCCAGCTCATAAATATCTTCTGTTTGCTTACACTGCTCCTTCTTTAAGGTCGTTCTACAGATTTCCTTTTGGTTTCATTTGCTTTTATTTAAAGTTTCTGTTTCCTAATGCATATGTTCTGCCTGCCTAGTTTGTTTGAAATAACAGATTATTTTTTGTTTAAAGAGTAACAGCGTTTTAAATTTATGTTGGAAACATTGATATGGAATCTGATTTTTGTGTGTTTAATATGCAGAAATTTGTTCAGTGAATTTGAGCAACAAAAATGAACTTCATATCAGTTGTTTGTGTTTGTCCTTGTTACCACTTCATATTAAATGAGTTGGACAATACAGATATAATGGATAACTTCAATTTAAAAAGCCCAGCTCACTGAGCTTTAACCCATTAAATATTTTATTTCCTAAAGAACCAGAACATTTCCAGATATCTCACAGCCTTTGTTTTAAAATCTGACAATTAAATAGACTTTCTGAGAACTTGTATTTGTTCAAACTCTAATCTTAGCAAGGAGTCCGTATTTCTTCATCTTTTTCTGTCATCAGCTATGAAGCATCTTGTTTGGACGTGTCATACTTCTGTTTTATTTAATAAAATCAGCAATATTGTGCTTTTTCTTTCAAGTTGCTCTCAGCCTTACCCTTCTGTCTTTCCTTCTGCCTTCCTCTTCATTTTTTGCTGACTGCTGCCCTCTGTCTTCCTGTTTTTTCTTTATCTTTTAGAGAAGAGTCCTTCTATTGTACTGTTCCTATAACACCTGTTAAGAGGGAGGGATCAGGCTGGGAGAGGACAGAGGAGGTGAGGTTGTAAAAGTCTGGGCTAATTGAAATTTAGGTACATACAATGCAACTTCAGTTCCGGCAGCACCACACATATTTTCCAAAGTTTAAATATTTTGGTCTTGTCAATTGAACAATACTCTGATTTTCAGCTTAACCATAATGACTTTTGAATGAAATGTGAAAGTTTCATTTGAAGCTTTGCCGCTACTGTAAAGCTGAAATTATTTTAGGTATTTAACAACAATTTAACAAAATAAAAATGTTTGTGCTTAAGTAATGCTACATTTGAGATATGACAACTACATTTAGAAAGAACGGAACATGCTCTGTTCTTATTTCTTGATATGAAGGGGACATTAAGTGGAAGGCACAGATGGGTTTGGTGGCAACCTTAAATCTGGGGGGTGGTCTTTGGGTTTTTTCTTCCCACTGGCTTTTGACTCTGTCCCGGTTTTGACATAGAATGTATCCCCTTGCCATACAGGGTCAATGAAATTTGCATGATTTAAGTGATTGCAAGAGTCTCAGTCATTTCCTTAACGTTTTACATTTTGGCAGTTTATAGTAAGGATATTTGATAATGAGGACCACTAGTTGCACATTTGTAGCTGAGGTTGTTTATATTATGATTGCAGAATTTGTTTGGAAGCAACAGCCTTGATGGAGGAAGCAGTCCTATGGTAAAACCTAAAGGAGATAAACAAGTGGAATATTTAGATCTGGACCTAGATTCAGGAAAGTCTACCCCACCTCGTAAGGTAAGCAGATGTTCAGCTCTTGCAGTGCTGCCATCAGGAGGTCAAAATTGCCTTCAGCAAGGTCATCTTAATGGTCATTTCTCAAATGGGTGTTGGACCTTTCAGAGAAACCTGTGCTTGTTCTGTACCTGTTTGGGACACCTACTTGCTCTTTTGTTGTTAGTTTATTTGAACTTGTTTCTCACTGTTCCCAGAAAAAGAGCAGTGGCTCGGGCAGCAGCGTGGCAGACGAGAGGGTTGATTACGTTGTGGTGGACCAGCAGAAAACGCTGGCCCTGAAGAGCACGCGGGAGGCGTGGACTGATGGCAGACAGTCTACGGAGTCCGAGACGTCCACGAAAAGTGTGAAGTGAAAACACTGCCTTGTCTTCAAAAAACGGAAAGAAGCAAATTTTGAAGAATCACAGAACCACAATGGCAGTGTTGTTCGGCTGTACAGTACCTGATTTCCCAGGGTGGGAATCAGTTCTTCACCGAATAGGATGGAAGCCAAAGGACACTTTGAATATATCAAAGGAACTTTAAGATCATGAATTGGCTCTGTGGTGTCTGGAAAAATCACCGCCTGTAAATAACATGTAAAATAATATCACTTAGCTTTCAGAAAACCTTTTGTTCTGTAGTTAACACATTTGTAGTATTACTATGTTTATGCACTTTTTCAGTTACAATGTTGGTTCAGGTATTCCCAGTTAATGTACCTTAATGCCTAATTCATCTGGAGAATTCTTTTTTCCTTACACTACTATTCCTTACAATGTTAGGTTAATTAAGCTACATGTAGATATGGAAATTAATATTTGAACTTAATTTTACCAACTCAAAATTGATTTTGCAGAAATACTTTCACAATTGAATAATCTACTTGAAATGCCAAGAGACGACCGTTAGTTACATACTTGTTTATATTTAATACACACAAGATTATTTGGAAGTCTACAGGTTACCTTCCTAACAAAAAATTGCTGTGAGTTAATAATAATGAACTGTACTGGGTTTAGACCTAAAATCCTGGCTTATATGTTAGTTGTTAGTGATGGAACTTCTATTGTATTTTATTAATGACAGTGTTCTGTGTTCAATGGGTGAAGATTCTGCAGGGTGGGATCTTACACTTTCAAAGACTGAATAATTAAATGTCAAGTAAGCCTGCAAACCACTGATGGCATGCAGTAATATTGTGATCTCACACTTATTAACAAAAAATAACCTTTATATTATTTACAGAAGGTAGAGTATATAAATCAGGTACGTACCAAGCACTGTTGTGCTAATACACTGATCAGGTTTAGACAATGAGCTTTACTTTTGTACTGTTTAGAAGTTCTAATGTCAGTTTTCAGTTCAACATTAATGGGACAGTTTGACATTCACTTTTTGTAGTACTAGCAAAATACTGTGATTTTGAATTAGACATTAATTCAAATGAAAATACTATGTTTTGACACCATAGTGCCCTTCTTATGAGCTCTATTTTACTTTAATCTCCTGCTTGGCCTTATATTTAAATCCCTATGCAACTGATATTTTATATCTCTGTTTTTAAAAATTAGATAATATACCTAAGTGATCCCCTTGTAAACCACTTGTTGCTCTTTCCTGGTACAGGATTTTAAGCTCTGTATACTGTGATCCTTTATTTTACTATGCCAGTTCCAAATAATAATCTGCCTTGGTTTAGAAACATTTTTTGTTATTTGGAAGAAGATAGAGTTCTTTAGATACATGAATGAGCTAGGTCAAGATAGAAAACTTACTAACACTTTTATTTTATACGAACGCCCTCAAGTAAGTGGTTGGTTTCATTTTCCTGCCCCATTGTCTTATTTTGTCTAGATCATTTAAAAGTTGAGCATAAAGCTGTATTGTTTTCTGGCATGTTGGCCTTCGTACTGTGCCTAATCTACCATCGGTTGTTTCTCTCCCCTCACAGCCACAATCTACAGTATGTAAATTATCTTATTCTTAACAAAGGTTCTTTTTAAATTAGTAATATTTTGATGCTTTGAATGTTCATTTTAAAAAAGAAACTAAACACAATGCATTTTGAGGTGAATTTTAAATAAATCAAGTTGTTCGGTTTTGATGTGTAAACTCTGTCCTGTCAAGCAGCAAATGGATGCCAGTGTGTCTGGGAAGGCGCCTGGATACCAACCACACTTTGTCAGAATTGTGGATTACCTCCTAGTACCTCTCAAAAAGCAAATGTATGGCTAGAATAATTTTCAACATGAATCTCTCATTTAAAACCCTGCACCAAAAAGCCAAATAATGTGAATTCCCAGTCTTCTGGGAGCCAGGAGCAGTGATGTGCCTGAAAGAATCAGTCTCCTAGGCTGGCCTCTCTTGCTGAGCTAGTGATAGAAGGTGAGTTTGCTCTAAGTTTGCTGATATCAGTCCTTGGTTTACAGATTACACTTACTCTTTCTTCATTTAAAATTTGGCAGGATTCACAACATTAATTGTTATTATGATTGAGAATCCACTCTTAATTTCTAGGCTTCTTCCCTTTCTTTTGTTAAGGAAAACAAGAGTTTCCACACTGTACAGACAGTGAAACATTTTTTAAGCAGCAGTCTACAATTCCTCTTTAATTAGATTTCTAAGCAGTTTTCTCCCCCATACTCCAGTAATACATTTTCTGTACTTACATGCTGTCCACTTTACGTTCAGAATCAGAGGCATGATATTAACTTTTGATGATACATCTCATTTTCACCAGTGAAGCTACAGGGGCTTCACTGTGCAGATCTGTCTGAGCTCTTGGATGGTCCGAGGATGTGAATATAAAATTGAAAATGTGACTACTGAAGTTGGAGGTGGTAGAAAGCAAGCAAAATTGATATTAGCCCTGTGTCACTTCCAGTTACTAGCTTTGCGATAGTACTCTACTTGGAGGGAAGCTGGTGGAAATTCTAATAGATACTGGTGCAGAAATCGTTTGTCAGTGTTGCTTGTCAAGGGTTCTTTTTTCAAATAGGTGAGTTTTTTCTGGTTTCACTCGAACTATATGTATGGTAACTATATGTTACCAGTCGCAGAGACAGTTTTCATTGCTGTATGTGTCATTATAAATTGCAAATATATATGTGCAATATGTCTTACAAATACACAACATCTTGCTCTTAAAAATCAAAAGAAAACTTGGTGCCTTGTGCACTAAGATTGACTTGAGAAGTGATTTGGTATCACTCCATGGCGTGATCTGAACATTTCATTATCTGGTAAGTTCCAATGGCCACACTTTTACACACTGTGACACAATCACTATTACGTCATGAAGTGCAGGTGCAAACACGGCTGCTCTGTTCCACTAAAACTTTGTAATGAGACATTGAAAAAGGTGAAAATGTGATCATTAGTCTTTTTTCTTTACTGAGATTTGTATTTATGCAAAAAAATAATAACAATCCATTCATGTATGACAGTTGTGACTTAGTGCCACACTTAGCGAGTACAGACAAATTACATTATGGCTGTTTTGATTAAGTAATTGAGAATTCATCGCTCCTTGTAGCTAATTAGGGAGTGATGGGCACCTCTGTAGCTTTCACAGTGCACCAAGAGCCAAGCAAGATTTTTATCACAGTGAAATTTAAGTTTAGCTATTACTGCAGCAGTAAATTTTTATGTGTGTGTGTGTGTGTATATATATATATATATATGTATATACACATGTATATGTAGTAGTCTTGCAAAAGTACTTTGGAAACTTAGCAGCCCTGGACCAAACTTCCATTCCCTCCTTAGCTTTAGAGGTTTGTGTCATGAAAAGTGAATGGATGTTTATTTGCTCAAGGAGAAGGTTTTGCCATACAATATCAGCATGCAATTTGGACAGCAATAGTGTCACTTCATCTGTTGAAATATTTCACACCTGTAGTTCTTAAGAAGCTCAGCACTGTCCACAGGTGAACTTAAATTTGGAGATTATCCTTCATATTTCCTACATCTGCTCTTGGTCTCTGCGTATTGCACCAAACTGCTTCTCAAAGGTTCATTTCTTGTTGTTTTATTACTTGGGGTACTAATATGGCCTGGGACCACAAAAAAAAGGTACTTGTCTAGCAAGTAGTGTAATAAGTGTTCCACAAAAACATTGTGTTGATTGGGTGTAGATGAACCAAATCCCAAGCAATGAGATTTCTGGCTTTTTGCCTTAACTGAACAAATATTTTGAGTTCAGCTCTCAACCTGACAAGGTGGAGAGTGGGATAAAAAGCAAACGTGTTGAGAGGGTTATGAACAGCATCTTTGACATTTTAAGTTTTCCAGTATATGTTTATGGTTCAGCAGCCCTGATGTTAATTTTCAGTACCAAAAGTGGGAGGAGAGCAGGTATTGGATGCATGACCAGTTGAAAGGTTTTTGACTTCTCGTCGTTAGGTAAACAGAGCTAGACTGTTCTGATGCCAGTGGTGTTCTTTCTAGATGGTCTTTAAAAGAAAATTTCCATGTTTTATTTGAAAGGGATGATCTGTGTTTGCTTCTGCTTTTTTTTTAAGAAGCAGGTTAGCTGAAGTGTACAGTTGTGTAATCTGCTGTGCACACACACAAAATATTTAACTTTAATATGCTAAAACAGAATAGAAAAAAACCTGTACAGTTGAGAACATAAAACACCAAGTTGGTAAAATGGGGACTCTCAAAGTTTTCCTGCAGTTATAAAGCCACCACTTGTAGTAATCATCATGATTCGCTCTTGAAAATTCTCCCAGGATCTCTCATCATTGCCAAGCCTTTTCCTGGTAAGTTGTATCTGCAGTAAAATAAAAAGAAAATATGCATCGCATTTACTTTCAGAAAGACCAATCCTAGTAAGATTTTAATAAATGCTGTTTGAGGTCCTGGGTTTAATGTGTGTATGTGGGGCTTGGACAAGGTAGCGTGATTGTTTTAATCAGAAGGCCAGAAGAGGAGGAAAATAGAAATATGCCTTATTTTCCCTGAATTCCTACCAGACTTCAAAACATGTAAATTTTCATATTTTTATGCACTTATCAGGGAACATACTTTAGAGGGAAGAATCACTACTTGCTTCTGTGCACTTGTGCTGGTTTTTGCACACCTGTAAAGTATGCAGACTAGCTGAAATGTTTAGGGGTTTTTTCTTTCCGTTATGTGTTAGGGGTGAAGGATGCAGGCCTGGGAGTTTTGGAGATGCCTCAGACTGGCCTGCTGGTGTACCTCAATTGGAGTCTGGAGTTAATTGCATCAAAGTAGTGATTCAACCCTTTGCTGAGGTAATCTTCATAGTAATACCTATAAATCATGGTGTGCATATTTAATTATTTTTTTAAATTAATCATATTTGAAACACAAATGTTGGAAACAAATGGTGTTTAGAGTTAAGCTCCCTAATCTCCAGTTAGGCATAGAGCAGCATTTGAAATGGCATTATGTGTAACAGGGTTCAAATTCCCCAGGTATGCAAGTCCATTTAGGATCTTCTGAGCAGCAGAATTTAATATTCAAGGCACCACTGTCCTCTTTAAGTAAGTGAAAGTTTCAAGAACTTTTTCAAAATCTAATTTCTACTCAATTATGTAAATAGAAGTTTAGGAACCAAATTCTAAGAAATACTTCTTATGTCTTAGCTATATTTTTTCCTTCATAAATTAAAGAAGTGATGATCCTCAAGAGATTTTTACCTTTAGCTCTACTCACTGACAGCCCAATATGAGGAAGCACAAAACAGACTCAGCCCTTGAAGTTTTTAAAAAGAAGAAAAAAGTAAAGGAGCCACCCAGGACCAGGATTTAGCCTCTGATCTCCTCATACACCATGGGGTGCAGCTGCCCACAATTCCAGTGCTCAGCTTAGAAGCTGGGACACAAATCCTGTGACCAGTACCAGGGAAGCACCAACAAGCTCTGAGAAAGTGGTTTACTTAAAAACAATATCAAGAGTTGAAGTAAAAGTTTCGTTTTGGAGAGGGTTGGTGGGTTTGTTTCCTCTGTGTAAAAGAGATAGGACAAAATTTAGGATTGTGATGCAACTATACCCAGTACTACCCTTTATGAGCTGTGCTGCATCTCACTGTGAATTCTATTGTTCACTCCCAGTTTTTTGTAATGGTATCTGTGGTCTGTATTTTGTGTAGAGCATTTGGTGTACCAGAAGGGCCGTCTTTAAAGTGTGGGATCAAGGATCAGAAAATGTTGGTTCCCACCAACATTTTAAGTTTAGGGATAAATTTCCAATGGATAGTTCCAGGATCTTAAGATTTTCCTTTAGTAGGTGCATTGTGTATAAGGATGGAAACGTGAAATTAAGCAAGCAGTTATTGTTCTGTAAATGGGATGTTATTCTGCTTTAAAAAAACCCAAAACAAAACCAAAAAAATTTAAATTATTTAAAATTATCTGCTCTGCACACACAGTGTCAGACTTTTCTCTTAGTAGTTTTTATCTCCCCTCATCATAATGATTTGAATAAATGCTGTTACATTTTCTCCAGGACACTTAGTTCTTTGGTGAAGTCTTATTTTGATTTCCTGTGTCTTTCTGACATGATTTTTCCCCCAACTATTCTCTTTAATTAAAGGAGGGTTGAAAAAAAAATAGCTGCTCTGGTTTTTGTGAGTGAGCAGGAGGGTTTTTTTTAATGTAGCAAGTCTCTGTTATTCAGAATAATCACAACTGCAGAAAGGAATTTTGATGATGTATACAAAGCAGTAACTCCAAAGCAGTGACTATAGGTGAATACAAAAGGCATATTCATGTCTAAAACCAAGGGCTTAGGAAATACATGTGGCACAAAACAACCACAGTCTGCAGCACGTGAGAGCCCATCATTTTTGCAACAAAAACTGTTTGGAAGCCCCTGTATGTCGTATCTGTTTTGATACTATAGTTACAGGAAAGTAGATATTTGTCAATGCTAAGTGTCAAAGTGTTTTTCAAAGTCTTTCATGAGTATCTAAACACTTAGGGGGAAAATTGGCCCAGATCACAACTGAGGAGAAACAAAGCAGCATAGGAGGCAAGAAAACCATAAAAATCAGATTAAGGTGCTATGGCAGAGGCATCGATGTATGAAATTTGGGTGTAGAGGCAGATAGATAGATATGTGGAATCCAACTAGAAACATTATTTTAAAGGATAAAACTGCCCATGTAGTGAAAAGCAGAAAAGTAAAAAAGTTAAAGTGCTACGTCTTGCTTAAAAAAACTCTTTTTCAGATTTATCCCTATCTTTCACGGGAAGTTTATATACAACTTCTTAAAATCCCTTTTTGCTCTAAGAATAACAGCAGCAGGAGGAATTCTTGATGATCTCAAAGGTCTTTTCCAACCTAGTTGATTCTGTGACTCTCTAAGTCAGGTGGCTTAACTGCTGTGCCAATAGATGGAGGAAGTGAGTTTTCCAAAAGAGCCTTCCCTTGCCCTGTCTCCCTCTGGTTGCAATGCTGTAAGGTGAAGAGTGAACTTCATTAAATGAAACAGGGCCAGGGCAGAACCTGGTTCCTGAGAGGGAGGAGAATCGGGAATTTTGAAAAGGGAAGGATCTGTGTGTGTGTAATAAAGTGTTTGTGTGTTATTTTTTATATAAAAATGTATTTTACATATTGAAAAAATACATACTTTTGCCTTTTGGTTGAGCCTTTTCAGTCATAGCAGCAAAGAAATAAAATCTAAAAGCATTTTATTCATTCTGGGATTTTTCTGTGAGAGTGCTGTTTGTTACAGAATCTCCGTTCTTCGAGGACGTCTGTAATGAGTATCAGCAGCTCACTCCACATGGGGTCTTTTTTTTTTTTTTTTTTTGCATGGGTAAATTTTATTGATGAAAGGGCTTGTTTTAAAATGGACACAAGCAGAGTCTGATATGCTATGTGCATGCCATGTTGCTGTTACCAAATATTCACTGGGTTGTGGTTGGGCACAATTTGAAAGACTGTTGGTCTTTGAAAGACTGTAGTCTACTTTTTGAAGGTAGACATGCAGCAGGCTTACAAATGTTCATTACAGTTTGTTTAAGCACAGCAGATGTATTTTCTATGAAAGGTTAATTTTACCAGGATGGTTACACTGTAATTTGAACATCATCTCAATATCAACTTCACAGTACTCAAAAATGTAAAGAGCACATGGATGAAATTTATACACCTACATGTGGTAAACTCTAGAACGTTCCCATTGCATTAAGGAATCTACTGAAATTAATGTGTGGTATCATTTGCGTGTGTTGGTTTTTTTTTTGTGGGGGATGAGTTTTGTTAATAATGAAAATCAATGCATTGCGATTTATGATGAAGATGATGACAGTGACCTTTGCTGATGGGGCAGAGGGTTTTGGGGTTTTTTGTTTTGTTTTTTTTTTAACAGATGTAGCATGATTTTGATGGTTTCTTTGACTGTCGATCCTCCGTGTGTGTGTACACACCACCTCTTGCCTGCAGCACTGTTAATCTGAGGCTTGAAGAAAAGTGACAGTGACGGAAGTGATGGCTTTGAAGTAAGTCTAATTGTGTTTACTCTTGATGGAATAGTCCAGCTCAACATCAGCCTTGTGAGGAACTAGAAAAACTGGCAGTATTTCATCTCACAGGGGTAGTATCTTGCTTTGGCATTGCAAACTAAAAAAAAAAGGCAAAAGCCGCCTAGGATCTGAACATAAACCAAGCTCTCACCCCTCTCTTACCTTCTTGAACCCAAATGACTGTCATATGTCTGATGAGTAACCACAAACAACTCTATTTCATTCCTTTTGTTTCCCAAATTTTGGGAAGGATTACAGTGTTGATACATGTTCAGCAATGCTTATTAGCATAATTGCTGTACAGCTAATAGTAACATTTAGAGTTGCTATTACTTGCGGTGTTTCAATTTCTTGTTTAACCATCTAAAGAATACTAATTAAAGTTATGGTTGCACGACTATGCAACAAAATTGAAAGACGTGTCGCATGAGAGATTTGACAAAAATCTGTAATTAAACTGTTATTTACTAACTTCATAAGCATGTTAATAATTAGTTGTCTCTACCAGTTTGTACTGGCTGAGGGGGGTTTTCTAGCTGTATTGTGTGTTTGACCATATGTTGATGTTCAGTGCTTCAGTAACCTTTGTCATGAACTTCTTTATGCCACTGGTTGCTTTCAATTTAAGGTCTTCATATTTGGGCTCTGTATGGACTGTCATAATGATTTTGTGTGTTCATGAACATTTTCATGTTAACTCGGAAAGTCCTCTTTCCTGCTTTGGTTGGGATTTTTTTCGGGGGGGGTGGTTTGGTTTGGTTTGGTTGTTGTTGTTGGGTGGGGTTTTGTTTTGGTTTCCCCCCGGGGGGGCGGGCGGTTTGCATAGTCTTCTGCTCTGCTTTCAGGATTTCAAAAAATTCAAAAAGAAATCCAGAGCCTTTTGTCTTTTAACTTTTGGCAAGATTTATTTTTTCAATTATTTTGCCTGTTGAAGAAGAGATGAATGTTCACCTTTTCTGATACCAAGCAGACAAATATCTCAACACCCCCACCCCCTGGCATGGTGCTGCTTTATTTTGCTGGATGGCCAAGGATCAGTGAGATTTGGACAGAGGTTGTGCTTTTCTCCCTGCTCCATCAAACCAGCTCCTACCTGTCAATTTTAGTCTGATTATAAGAGATGGTGTCAAAGGTGCTGAAATATCCTCACCATTCTTCTCAAATACCTGACTTCTTCCCAAGGGCCTTCTACCCCATTTTCCTTTACCACTGATTCTCCATGTGTGGTTTTGTTTGTGTGCTTTGCAGGAGAGGCAAAAGAATGAAAAATGGGAAAGGGGGGGAGTGTAGCTCCCTTCCCACCCTGATCTACACTCCTCACCACACAGAGAGCACTGCATTATCTGGAGCAGCTCTGGGAGAGGGGGCAGGAGCTGAGGCACATCAGACACAAGACTATGATGGAAGAGTATAGGTGGCTAAATTGACACAGTTAAGTATAATTTGCTGCTGCATGTATTTAAAAGTTCAAGCTGTGTCCCTGAATGGAGAGAAAAGGGTTTAGCAAAGCTCAGGGACTGGGTTTTCATCTGTGATAAAAGATGACAACAAGGAGTGGGAAAATGTGTCAGTAAATTTGTGATGAGCTGAGAAATCCTATTCTAGGAAAATTGAGATTTTCTGGGAATTTATTCTTCTGAGTAGTTCCAGCAGAAACAAAGTGACACAGTCTTTTGGAAATGTCAAAGCTAGTAATTTTAACTTCAAAAAAATATTAAAGGATGTCTGTAATAAAAGACAATGGAATGAATGTTGTAATAATCATCATGGAGATGGTCTCTTTTGCTGCTACCTTCCAGGTTACAGTGGTTTCTCAGGATGTGGAAGATGCAGCTTCACAAACAGTGGAGTGCACTCAGTGGCTACATCTACACTGACAGCACTTGTGAATATTGCTGGAATACCTACAGGTGTGACAAATCTGCAGGAGAAGATGTATAGAGCAATTTGGATGATGTGGAGAACCTGACTGTCCACACTGTGAACCAGTCAGGAGACTTTTGATTCTGATTAGCTCAGGTCTGGCCCTTTGGACAGCCTCTGTTAGCACCTGGAGTGCAATAGTAGTGCTCTTAAGCAGACTTTCCTGCTCAGTTTCTTCCCATTCTGTGCACTCTCGGGTTCTGGGATGCATGCTCTGGTAGGTGGCACCTGGCAGGTTATCAGTGAGGAGGTGCACTGTAAGCAAAGGCAGTGCAGGTGTCGATCTGCTCAATCACATCCCAAAGCAGGGGGCTGCCGCCCATGATGCTTCAAGCTGGGAGCAGACACTGTGTTGTATTCAGGTGGTTACAAAACTGTACTTCTGTACCTACAAACTTGGTCTGGCTCCATCAACCTGAGCAAGGGGACTTGAGAGGGTGGCTCTGTGACACCCTTTTCGTGACTGCTCAAGCCCCTCTACCCAGAACTCATGGAGAGGTGAGGAACCCATGCAGCAACCTGAAACTGCCTCATCAGTAACTTGCTGTACAGCACATTGCTGACACCTGCTTTAATCACGCACCACTGCTGCTTCCACCTGGAGGTGCCGGAGCCATGAGGTGGCACAGCAGGGCTGCTGCTGGGCTTCACCCAGAGCATGGCTTCGCCTCCTCGGCTGATTCCTGAGCCCTTCCTGGAGGGGATTGAAGATGGTGAAGGTCCCTGAGGGGAAGCTGTATGAGGAGCAGCTGAGGTGACTTGTTCTGTTCAGCCTGGAGGAGACTGAGGGGAGACCTCATCGCAGTTACAGCTTGCTCGTGAGGGGAAGAGGAGGGCCAGGCACTGATCTCTTCTCTGTGGTGAAAGTGACAGGACCCCGAGGCAATGGCCTGAAGTTGTACTGGGGAGGTTTAGGCTGGATGTCAGGAAAAAGTTCTTCCCCTCAGAGGGAGGCTGGGCACTGGAACAGGCTACTCAGGGGAGTGGTCACAGCAGCAGCCTGACAGAGCTCAAGAAGTGTTTGGACGATGCTCTCAGGCACAGGGTGTGACTCTTCAGGATGTCCTGTGCAAGGCCAGGAGTTGAACTCGATGACCTTCCAACTCAGGATACGCTATGATCTTACGCAGGGTATGAAACCTGATGCCTGCCCAGGCTTGACCTGATCTCTCCTGTACGGCCCTGAGTCACGGGGATGTGAGGACCCCGCAGTTACAGAGACGACTTCCGCCCCCTGCCCGGCCTCAGCAGCCGCCGCGGGCTCGGTGGGGTCCCGGCAGATCCCAGACGGCTGCTTCCCGGGCGCTCCGCGTGCGGACCGGGCGGGCCCCACAGCGCCCCCAGCGGCGGCGGCGCACGCTGCTCGCTCCCCGCCGTCCCCGCCGCGCGAGGGGGGAAGTCTCGCGAGCGCGGGCTCGCGGCGCGACTTGCGCGCTGGTTGGCGGCTCCCGCCGGGACGGGCCGGGCCGGGCCTCGTTCCCTCCGCCGGCCGCGCTCCGGGAACCGGGTCCGCAGGCCGCCGCCGCCTCTTCCTCCTCCTCCGCCGGGATTCCGGCTGCCGCCCGCCCCTGCCCGTAGCCCGCCGGCCGCCAGCCCGAGCCTCGGCGGAGCGCCGTTTCCTCGCGGCGGGGATCATGTCCGCCGGGCAGCCGCCGCCGCAGCCGGACGAGCCGCCCGCGCCGCCGCTGCCACCGGGCGCCACCACCGGCGAGGCCGTGGGGACGGGGCCGCCCTGCGCCGCCGGCCTGGCCGGGGGCGACATCAAGATGGAGGTGAGTCGGCTTGGGCCGGCGGGGCCCCCCACTCCCCGGCGGCAGGTGGGACACCCCGGGCCGCGTGGGGCCGCGGGAGACAATGGAGGAGCGGCCGCGGGGCCGCACCTGGCAAAGCCGGGCCGCGCTCCGGCTCCGCCGCCGTCTCTTCTGCCCTCCCTCCCGCCGGGAGCGCGGCCCGGTGGGGTGGGGGTGTCTGGGGGGGGGGGGGGGTGTCCCATCCCTCCGCGCCCCCTCCTCGCGGCGCAGGGGGCCCGGGAGTCGTGCTCTTCCTGCCGCCGGGACACGGGGAAGGAGGCGCTGCGGCCGGGTCACGCCGCGTATTTGTTTTCCAAACGGGGCGGCGGAGCCCCCCGCGCACCCGCAGGCTTTCCCTCCGCTCCTGGCTCCCCGAGACCCTGCCCAGCCTTTGCGCTTCCTGCTCCAGCGGCGAGCCAGCCCGGCGTCTAAAAAGCACGAGCGATGCTCTTCTGCTGAAGTGCTTCAAAACTTTTCTCTTTTTTTTTTTTTTCCTTTTTGTTGTTGTTGTTGTTGGGGGGCGAAAGACGGTGTGAGGGTTGGTGGAGGGGTTGTTTTGGCAACAGGTGCGTATATTCCAGAAATTTCAAGGGGTTGGAAGTGATTGCCTGGAGATGCTAATTCTATCGCAGCATTGTTTCTTTAATGATAGCAGGAAACTGGTCGGTCCTGCTTTCAGCGCTGGGTGTTTTGTACTCTGGGTCACGCTGGGCTGTCCAACCTACTTGATCTAAATAAATTTGCAATTGCCATGTTCTTCGGATGAGCAAGTAGCCAAAGCACTGTGGGAAATAATTCTTGCTCGAACCTGCAGAAATAGGGCAATTCCGGGCTGGAGTTTAGCGTGTGGAGGCTGAGAAACCCTTGCTCTCGAGGCGCCTGTGTGCGAGGGCTCTCTGTGCTGCCAAGTTCTTTTTTTACCTTGAGAAAGGATTTCCTGGCATACAGTGAAGTTGGAGTTGGAATGCCTTCTTGATAGTCGTGAGCATCGGAAAGACTGCTTTCCCTGGTCTCCAGCTAAACTGCAGGGCTTTGTCATCTGCGCAGCAGATGATGAGCTTTGATGGCTGTGCTGCTCCACTTTCCAGGTTTGGCGGTGCAGGAGAAAGGGGAAGTTCAAACAGAAGTTCCAACGGTCCTCTGCTTGTGCTCGATGGGTGTTGGCTCAGTCCAGTGAGGGATGAGTAAGAGGATTTGGTTATGACTTCAGAAGAGCTTTAGCCATAACTTCTTATGCTCAGTTCTTTATATTTTGACTGAATGAAACATTTGTGTTAGGATTTTTCTGTTTATACATGTCTCACCTGCCAGAGGTTTGTGAGGAAATGCCCACCGACAAACATCCCGTTTCTTGCCAGCCTTTGTTTCATTTGATTCTTACTTTTGCTGTTTCTTTGTTCTGTATTGGCCAGTAAAGATTGAATTTAGCTCCATTCCTACTTGGCTCAGTTAAACAGATGGTTAATAAACACTTGAAAGCATTTCATTTGTTTCATTTTCTCATCCTTTAAGAGTTATTTTGTAATGTTACCTTAGCATTGTTTATCAGGGAAGGATCATCTCACTGCTTTTAGTTTTAGCAACAGAAGATAAAAATACATATGGGAGATTATGTGGAAAGAGTTAACCTAATGACAGAAAAGACAAGGATAAAAAAGCCCTGATCTGAAAGAGTAATTGAAGGCAGTATGTTAAGGATTTGGCAGGAAGAGAATGAGGGAGGACTGCCCTCTCCCAGCCAGCTGGTTTTTCTGTTGTTAGTAGTACCATGGGCAATAAACATTATTTGATTTAGTAAACTACATAGGGGAAAAATACTGTTTCCTAAGTTCTTCCTCAGCTTTCAGGACAAAACTGCAGTCCTTGCTTAGATTTGTTCCTTTGATGCAGAATGATGAGGGACCAGGGCAATCTGGCAAAAACCTTGAATTTACCCTCGCCTCAGGCCTGGAGCTGGTGCTCTCATAGTCTGCCCCGAGCCAGCTTCAGGAGGGGTTGGCTCAGCACCCTGGAGGTGGCATGCTGAGCTCCTGGACCACAGCTGTCTCCCTCATTCACGTTGATGTGCTGCTTTAATGATGGAGCTAAATCGGATTACAGAGACTCAGCTCTGTCCCTCACCCTGTGGCAGGGATCTTTGATCTATCTCCAGGTAATTGTATAGGAAATAATAGAGAGCTGACTACTATCTATCCACATCAGGTGCCACAGCCAGCTTTTGCTGCTTTGATACAATGTGAAACAAGCTTATTCTCCTTCACATGGGTATCTTCTCTTTTTCAGAAATACTTCTGTTTAATTTTTTTCACTTCAGGAGTCTTTTGATGATGCATCTCTGGCGAAACAAAAAGAAATCCAGGAAACAGATCCTACGTATGAAGAGAAAATGGTATGTAATATTTAGGACTATGTACAGCTATTCAGTACTTATGCACTTATTTAAAATAGATTTGAGTTTCCGTTTGCTTGTTTGAAATATCTTAACTGGATTTCTAAAGCTTTGTCTAGGTATTAAAAAATATTTAAGTAGCTTGAAACAAAAAAAAAAATCCAGAAAAACGCTCCTTGGACCCTTCTCCTTTCCAGCATTTTAAAGTTACCTGTAGAGCAGTCCATCCTGTAGGCAAAAGGGATTATAAAGAGTTGAGCATTCAGCTTCTCAGTCAGAAATGGAAAGGTTGTCTAGGAATGTCTTTGTGAAGCTTTAATTAGAGACCTCAGGTTTTTGAAGATGGGAGTGATTCTGTGCTTCACGGGTTAGAAAGGAGAAAATTTGCTATTTTCCTTTTTTTTTTTTTAATAATATAGGGTCTTTTTAGTTTTTACAATGTAAGAGATGGAGTCGCCCATTCCTCACTATCTCATCACAGTTTCTCTCTCTCTTCCTCCCTGTTTGCCTTTCTTCCTGTTTGTAATTCCAGTGTCTGTGACTCCATGTGGAATTTCTTCATAGGAAAGTGAAACTGATTCTTATAATTTGCTGCTTCCTGTGTTTCTTGCCACTGAAAATAACCCAGTCATCTTCTGCATGTTTCTTTGTGCTACTTTCTGGCACACTGAAGGAAGTGAACTTGGAATTGTCTCCTTTAGTCTCTAGACAGACACAATAACAAGGGCAATTGTGTTTTAGAGATGCGCTGAAAAAGGAAATGGGAAAAGTGTCTCTGTTGGTATAGGGATAGCTCAGGGTTGCAGAGTACAGCCTGTTCTTTTCTGTGTCCTGTCTAAAAGGCACAGATAATGTTTGTTAGTGCCTTAAAGGAACATCCTTAAGTGCAGTTAAAGCAAGTGTGGAGATGTGTGTGCAGAGCCAAAACTTGCAGAAGATTCCTCACTAAAATTTTAGAACAAGGAACCTTCTGCAATGCAGTTTGCATTTCTTCTACTTCTCTTTTGTACAGCCAGTAAAAAAAGAACTTAAAAATAAGGGTGTGCAATATGGATAGTAGTGAGATCTTACCTAGTTTAAACCTCAGAAACTCTTGCAAAGTAAGCAAACAAAACCTATGAAGAATAGACAGGAAAACTTACTTTTAGTGGATGTGGATTGTAGCTGTGTCGTTCAAGCTTAAAACACACTTAGAGTGAGTCTGAGTCCTCTGTGGTACATCAAGGTCTCTTTCGTGGTCTCTTTATTCTCTAACACTTTGTCTTCCTGTCTCTTCCATAGTGCAGGATCTATTTGCTCTAAGGAGGAAAACACTCACAGAGCTGCAATTGCTCTTGCAGAACCCTGGAACATATGTTCCTTTTTACTAAGAAAGCTGACTTCCTGTAGCTGTGCTGCAAGTTGCTAAATACCAGGTTGTGCTGTGATAGCTGGCAGAATGTCAGAGTGGTTACTGTTAGCCTTGGAGCTGTTTTTGGCTTGTTTGTCTGTTCAAAGTTTTGGTGTGGCCTTGGCAAGGTGTGTTGATTCCAAATGGAACCTGTCTCTAAGAAGCTGAACCTTTCAATACTAATACTGTCTGCTGTAATCTTTCTTGTGCAGCAGAAGCAGCAACTCCTATCAAAGGGGGTAGCCTGATGAGTTAGGCTGGGCATATCTAAGGTCTGTGCTACTGAAATAGATGTTCTGGCTTGTGGCTATGAGCTGCTCTGCCCTCACTGCCCTCTGATGCCAGCTCTGTTGCTTATCTGACAGCCCAGGGAGGTTCTGTATCTCACTGAGCAGGCAGGTCACCGGTGCAGTAGGGAGCAGTCGTTGCCAGTTTGGTGAGAGATGAATGAGTACAATGAAGAATCTCTTGTGTGATAGGTGGGGGAAATTTTTGGGAGCGGGACTATCACTTTTGATTGGAGAAAGTTGTTAAGGGGACTCTTATTTAGTGAGACCTGTGCAATCTTTGTGCCAAAGTCAGATTTCAGTCTTGGCACAGATCTGTCTTGCAGCTTTGATCTTGCTGCATAGCAAAGATGAGCCTTGGCCCCAAAAAAGTATTGAGTCTGTCAGCAGCAGGTATATTGATGTTACTCATCTCTTCTTTGGTGTTGTAGTGATGTGTATAAAGTAATGTGAATCTATATTTTAAAAGTATTTGTTTGCTTTTTCTTTTGAATGAATACATACTGGAATGTCTCACACTTGTTCCACTTAATTTTCCCTTGTCACCAGCAAACAGACAGAGCAAACAGATTTGAGTATCTGTTGAAGCAGACTGAGCTCTTTGCTCATTTCATTCAGCCTGCTGCTCAGAAAACTCCAACTTCACCTTTAAAAATGAAACCTGGACGTCCACGAATAAAGAAGGACGAGAAACAGAATTTACTGTCAGCTGGCGAGTGAGTGATGACACATAGGCCAACTTGTACTATAATTAAGATTTTATTGTACTTTAAAAGTGGAAGTTAAACTTGCTAAGTTTTTTGTCCTTTGTCAGTGTGTATGCTTTTTTTTCAACTGCCTACCTGTAAGTTGAGGGTTGCTTAAGAATTCAAGGAGTTACAAGAGATTTGTGTTGATGCTAAAGCTTTCCAGCATGAAAAAAAGCAGGGGCAGAAAAGTAAAGCAGCCGTCTAAATTTTAAGAGCTTGTGAAGAACGTCAGTATGCAACACCTTGCAGCAGCTTGAAAATTGTAAGTCTAGAAATTTGGATTGCCTTCATTGCAGCTTGTAGGGCTCCAGTGTTTGGCAGCTGCAGCAGAACTTAAATGCAGTGTTGTTCCCTGTCTTACAGTTAAAGGCCAGTACTGGTGCACACATTGATCCCTTTCCAGTCACTTTGGGCTGATATTTGAGCCTGCTGAACATGAATTCTAATGAAGAATCTTGCTAGAAATTTCTTTGGGTGTTCGCATTCTGTATTGCAATATATCCATTAATGTACATTAGATTTATTTCGCAGCAAGCTGATGTCTTTTCAGTTTATCCAGACACTACTTTCTTGGACTTTTCCAGCTATCGGCACCGTAGAACAGAGCAGGAAGAGGATGAGGAGCTGTTAACAGAAAGCTCCAAGACAACGAATGTCTGCACTCGATTTGAAGAATCTCCATCATGTGTGTTTCCTTTTTTTTTTTTTTTCTTGCGCCTCTTCTTTTTCTTCAAAATGTTTAGAATGAACTTGATTTTCATGTTCCACAAGGATGATGAAATAATTTGGCGGGACAGGAGGGGTGGGGGGGAAATATCCAGCATCAATCTAATGGTACAAAATGTATTATTGAGGAACTGCTTATTTTCAGTTAGGCTAGCAGGATGGTCCAGTGCGTCTTGTCCCTTAGAAATCCAGTTGCTATATTTCAGTTAATAGAAAAGAGTTATTAAGTCTGTCATCTTATAATTTTTACATATCTCACCTATGTTCTGGTATAATTAACATCACCTAACAGCTTCCAGTTCATTTAATGGAATTCAGTATTCTGCTTTAATGCTTGACTGTGTTCTGATTTGGACAGTGGTGATAGAGTTAGAATTTCCATGTGCTTTGGGTTCTTGCAGAAAACAAAGCTGTTGCAGCAGCTTGCAGAAACAAAATTAGCATGTTGCTGTCTCCACTCTGCATTGTCCTTGAATTTATTACATGAATTTATTACTTGATGTTGTTCTGTAGCTTTGGTAATCACTGTCAATTAGCAGACAAGAGGTGGTGAAACTCTTTCCTCAGTTTTTGTATATCTTTTAGTCTATTCTTTGATGTCTTTTAGATGTGAAATGGGGAAAGCTGCGTGATTACCAGATCCGAGGACTGAACTGGCTCATTTCTCTGTATGAAAATGGCATCAATGGCATCCTGGCAGATGAAATGGTATGCACAGAGCCCATGTTTAGGATCACTTAAGAACACATGCAGTACAATGCCATTTTAGTCTAGCTGTGTGTATATATATATGGGAGTTTTAATAACACAAAATGCAATACATAATTTGCTAAATCTTATTTTTCTTATGTGTTTAAAGTCACTAATTTTAAAAATGTCAAAGGTATCTCACTTTTAATAAATTGTGCAGGCAGATTTCAAAAATAGACATATGGAAAGGGAATCTGTCAACCTTTAGGAACATGAAGCTGGTGGAGGGGAGTTGTTCCACAAAATGACACGTCCTCTTTTCTTTCTCTCTAAACTGCAGGTGTTGTGTTATGGTATTCTCAAGCTGCCCTTGTGAGTAGAGTGTCATATATGAAAAGAGTAGCAAATGTGGAAACACTTCCTGTTGCTAGGGCCACATGTAGATGGCAGGATATGAGTATCCTATATGGAGTAATCTCCACAGAACAGCTACACCAGTGGGAATTTTCTGGGAAAAACAGTGCAAAGATAGATGTAGCTAGGGAGCTGTGTTAAAATTTCTCATACCCCATGACCATGGGCATTTCAGTTGGCACTGGCCATAGTAGCTTTTGCTTCTGTTTTTAATCTTTTCCCTCAAAAGACAAGGGATGAATGCAGAAGAAATTGTAGTAGTTTCATAGGCAGATGTTTTTGTCCCCTTAATAAGTTTAGATGTATCTCTTTTTCATACAGAGTAGAAAAGAAGAAACAAAAATCTAAAATCAAATTAATTTCAGCGTATTGCATTTCCCATATCTTGTAATTTCTGTATTATAAAACTTAAAGATAAGTTAGAGACAAAGGAGTTTAAATTACTGTTTAGTAACATGCTTCACTTTTAAATACATCAAGGATTTTCTTAAACATGCATGCTTACGAATAGAGGATTTTTTTTTGGCTAAGTGGAGCAGGCTTGTTTTAATGAAAACACTTGGGAAGCTTTGAGTCCTTGGATTTGTGGTATTCCAAAATCCATCTTGTGTTGAAGAGATCAAATATTATTAAATATTTTTGGTTTATTTTTAGGTATTTATTGTTTTGAAGTTATTAATGCTTTTCACACAGCTTATAAGCACTTTTCCACATCTTGTACCAGGTGGATTTTGGTAGTCTTTGAAGACAAAGACTCAAATTTTAGAACAAAATATGACTTCTGCTGATGGTGTTTAGGGTTTTTAATTCCTGTGAATTTGAATAATATTTTTAATTACTTAAATTATAGGAATTATCTGATTTTTCAGGTTTTCCTCAGTTTTGTTTTAGTTAAAATTATATGTTGAAGACACCATGTTTTACCAGAAGCTCAGTATTTGTTTTATTCTTTGACATATGCAGTTTTTTACACTTGTTTGGTTCTCTCCTCACAGGAACTGATGTCATTGCTGGCCTGTGGAAGCCTCCTTTTAAAAATGAATTAAGAACTTATTTACTATTATAAAGCACTAATAATATATAATATTATGGTGATGGCATCATTAATATTAATGCATAATTAATTGAATAAATTAAAAATTCATTATTCACTTTATTTCAAGTTTAAGAGAACACCTAAATCCAATTTGTAAAATTTGACCTCTAAATAACCTGCATACACCATGGTCTACAAAACAAAGTTTTAGGAAATAATGCTTCCTTGTACTTTTAACAAGGTGTCTTACTTGAAAGGTAAGGCAAAATTCTAACTTTATAGTCCAAGGTTTGAAAATGTTACTCTTGCTACTTTGTTTTAATGAAATGTGGGAAGCCATCCAAGCCTTTCCTAACCAAGCCTTTGATAACCCCTTTTTGTATCTCCCTCATTTGTTCAGGCTGCTGTGCCTTCCATGCTGTACTCGAAGCTCACTCTTGGGTTTTCTTAAAGGTGTTTTCTGAGAGGTTTTCTTTTTTCTAACACATTAATGTGTCTTACAGGGTCTTGGGAAGACACTGCAAACAATTTCTCTTCTTGGCTACATGAAACACTACAGAAACATTCCTGGACCTCACATGGTGTTAGTTCCTAAGTCCACTCTGCAGAACTGGATGAATGAGTTCAAGAGATGGGTACCAACACTTCGAGCAGTTTGTTTGATCGGTGACAAAGACCAGAGAGTAAGTTTGGATGTGGTGGTTTTTCCTGTGTATTCCTGTGTAAATCCAGCATGTGATCTTGCTGTTCTTTCCCATTCTTTCCCTGGGGAGGATATTACTTGGATTTGTAGTGGAAATCCAGCATGTGATCTTGCTGTTCTTTCCCATTCTTTCCCTGGGAAGGATATTACTTGGATTTGTAGTGGTTTAAGATCTACAATGCTGCCTAGTTGGGATATAACCAGCTTAGAATTCATGTGTGTGTTGCCCAGCTATTGCTTCATCACTTTATGTTCATAATTTCTTGTTCAAAGATTTGCTTCTCCTTTTATGAAGGCAGGACACTGTGTAGACCAACAAAACCTCATGAGACTTAAAATAGGAAACTGTAACAGTGCTACTGTGTTCTTTTTGCTTTAATTTGACAAAGCCTCAGTAACTAGCTGTCACTTTGTTATCTAGGCTGCCTTTGTGAGAGATGTGTTGTTGCCTGGAGAATGGGATGTCTGTGTAACATCATATGAAATGCTTATCAAAGAGAAGTCAGTATTCAAAAAGTTCAACTGGAGATACCTTGTTATAGATGAAGCCCACAGGATTAAAAATGAAAAATCAAAGGTAATTTATTTTACACTGAAAAAGAGATTTGTGTGGGTTATTAGGTGGTGGTGTGGGGACTAGTAATGTTTTTATATTTGCTCATGTCTCAATGTCCTTCAGTTATCAGAAATTGTGAGGGAATTCAAGACTACCAACCGGCTGCTATTAACTGGAACTCCACTTCAGAACAACTTACATGAACTCTGGGCCCTTCTAAACTTCCTTTTGCCAGATGTCTTTAACTCAGCTGAAGTAAGTCTTCATTTCTGCTAATCAAATTAATTTTGCTGGTTTTCCAGATTTGAAAATAGACCTGGATATATATAGTTAGGGATGTCAGTTACTGATAAATGATAGATTGACAGTTAGAAGTGTTTGTGTTACAGAGCTTTTCAGAAAAATAGTCCAAATAGGGTCATTTGTTCTTTTACTTACTGGCTATATAAGAGTTGTGTTTGTTCACCATTGTGATGCCATTGCACCTTGAAAGGAAGGCTCTGACAAACTGATGATTTTGTTGATACAGGATTTTGATTCATGGTTTGATACAAACAACTGTCTAGGGGATCAAAAACTGGTGGAGCGCCTTCATATGGTGAGTCCTTCTGCCTTTTGTACAAGTGTTACTTTTACCTAAGTTAAATCCTAAACAATTCTTCTAATGCTTATGATAGACTGTTAGGATAAAAGAGATTATTCCAGAAATTTTCAGTCAAGTAAAATTAAGTCAAAGGACACAGAACCATATGAAAGATGATTTTGACCTAATCTTTGAGTCTTCCAGAGAAAGCACATGTATATCCCATGTACAGCAAGTAATCTCTCCATATAGGTTGCTTTCTCAGATTGTCTAATAATAGATCTGGTATCTGTAATAGAGAATATCTGCTCTGTGTTTTGTCTATTGACCTGCTGAGTGTTTCAGTTTCCAAAATGCATTTCATGACGAACCTCTTCCAGGTGCTACGACCATTCCTTCTCCGTCGCATCAAGGCTGATGTGGAGAAAAGCTTGCCTCCAAAGAAGGAAGTTAAAATTTATGTGGGCCTCAGCAAAATGCAGCGAGAATGGTAATTAATGCACATGCTTGACTGGGCTGTGGTTAAGGCTCAGAAGGAATGTGCTGTCTGTGACTTGAAGGTTGTGTGGAACTTGGTTTAATTCTCTCTGATGTACTCCCAGTTTATGCCTATTTCTTTGTGACACTGCTATGATGACAGAACCATGCATGTCAAGAAGATTTACCTGATGAAATGAGGGGAGGGTGAGATTTTGACAACATTTGTTGCTTAAAAACAGACCAACTTCATTTTAATGACCAGAAGGTTTTTTCCTTTCTTTGCTGTAGGTATACCCGAATCTTGATGAAGGACATAGATATCCTGAACTCGGCTGGGAAGCTGGACAAGATGAGACTGTTGAACATCCTGATGCAGCTGCGGAAATGCTGCAATCACCCTTACCTCTTTGATGGAGCAGAACCTGGCCCACCTTACACAACAGACATGCATTTGGTCACCAACAGTGGCAAAATGGTAGTTCTGGACAAATTGCTACCTAAATTGAAAGAACAAGGTACATGTCTTGTTTTGAGAGCGTTTTGGTTCGGTGATGTTTCTGTGTATCCTGAGCAAAAACCAGCAGACTTTAGCCAGGATTATTGTTGGTTTCTAGTATGATACGTGCTTGAATCGGTAGTCCATTATGGCTTTTTGTGCTGAAGTGTTTTATTTTTTTCCTTTTTTTAATCCCAGCTGAGACCACAGAAATATCATTTGATTGGGGCTTTAGGTTTTCTTTCCTAGTCTTATTAGCTATTTGAAATATAATCATGTAGTATTTTAGCCACACCTTTGATTTGCCATGAAGGACCATCTCAGATTCAGAGTCCTCATGCAGGGTTAAAGTCAAATCCTTTGTGAAATGTCGGCGTTTCTTGCTGGATGTGATTTTGAGCAGCGCCTGAGGAGGACATGGAGGAACTCTTGAGTTGTTTTAAAGTTATTTGATAGTAGGGACAAAGCTTTGAAATGGATTACTATAAAACTCACTTGCCACAGAGTCTTTGACTCTGGAATAAATTTTTAACTCATTATTTTTTGAAGTTACTGAAGTAGCTTTGCTAAAGGAGTTGGAGGTAAGTTTGTGAGTGGGGACACTTTGCAGCAAAACAAAACCACATCCAAACCTCGGCCTTCAGTAACATAAAAGTAACGTGTACTTTGTATCTAGGTATCATCCAAGCAGCTGTGGCCATATAACTCAAGATTAAAAACCAAACAATTCAGTGGCTACTGTGCTTTTTTTGATCTTGGTTTCTTTCTGCTATCAGGCTTATTGATGAAGTGTTGTAATTAATACTGGCCTGGTCTCAAATCAAATTATCATCTTAAGCAAAAGAGTTCAGTATTAGCCCTTGAGTCTAAAGGACAAAAGGATGTAGAAACTTTGTTATATCCTGTGTTTTACTTAAATTTCTCCAGTAGACTGGAAATGGTTGTGTATGTATGCATAAATTACTGAACATTTACTTTTCTCTTCTTTTTTTTTAAGTTGTTCTTGGCAGGTAAGTAAACTGACAAGTCTTTAAGAAGAATTCACTTTGTTTCTAGAGATCTTAAATCCAAACCAAACAAATACGTCAAAATTTTATTCTTTATACTCAATGATGGTTTTGTATTTGTATTACCATCTTACTCTGTTGTGTCTGGGAACATTTTGTTCAGGAGTACAACACAAAACAAAAGGGAAAAGGCAGCCATTAACTAGACAGTGACATATCAGAGTAAGACAGACATGGCTTGGACATGCTGTGACAGCAGCAGCTGCAGCCCTGCATGGTAGTTTGGGGTCTGAAATTCAAGCTACTTTTCTTCTTAGTACATGGAACTGCCCTCCTTCCTTTTCTGGTAGTGCAGACTTGCAGTTTGTTAAATCTTAAGTTTTGGTGAAAGCATAAGAAACCTTTTTACCCAAACAGGCTCAAGGGTTCTAATCTTCAGTCAGATGACAAGAGTCCTAGATATCTTGGAAGATTACTGTATGTGGAGGAATTATGAATATTGCAGACTGGATGGACAAACTCCTCACAATGAACGACAGGTATTCACAATTTTAAGGGTTGTATTTAAAAATACTACTTGTAAAACATTTAGTTCAACTGATACATTCTTCTCATTTATTTAGGCTTCCATTAATGCATTCAACGATCCTGACAGCTCAAAATTTGTGTTCATGTTGAGTACACGGGCAGGAGGTCTTGGAATCAATCTGGCTACTGCTGATGTTGTAATTCTCTATGATTCAGACTGGAATCCACAAGTAGACCTCCAGGCTATGGTAAAATTCCAGATGGAAACTTCATTTTTCTTTTCTTTCTCAGAGAACGTTGCTAGAAATGCGTACTTCCAAAATAAATTGGTATTTTCCCATTTTAGCACCAGGAGTAGGATTTGTAAGACCAATTTTCAGTTCAAGTGCAGCTTCTACTGTGTTTCCATTAGGCCTTACTCATATTTGGGTTATAAAATGTTTTATGCAGTGGGAAATGCTGGGTGTATGCTACACCTCTTAGTGTTATTTAATGAAAATAGCCTACTTGTTTAAGTGAAAATGAAATAAATCTAGGTTGTTAGTCCCAAAACTATAAAGCTTTAAAGCTTTACAATTGCAGGGAGTGGAGGTGAACGTGTTTACACTGTTTTTCCTGAGATCTTGAAAATGAAATACAGAAAAGTTGAATTAAACTTTTCAAAAACTGCTTCTATGGTGATGGTAACTGAAGGATCTCCTTTTAGCAACTATCTTTAATTTTTTTTAAAGTAGATGTGCATGCATCTCCATCCTGGAAACATGTCAAGGAGATTAGTGACCACCTAAGAAAGCAAAGCTATTTAAAAACTGCCAGTGGTTTTTTTTTGGACAAACGAGGCCTTTCAGTGACAAGTCTTGGAAATCTCTTTAATGACTTCAGTTAACCTGTAGGGTCTCAAATACTCTAGCAAAAATTACTTCAAATAACGATGGAACTGGTGTGTAGAAGCTCAAGTGAGACAGGACCAGCTGCCACTACAGGTGTATTTTGAGCATACCGATTCTCACAGTGGTTCATGTTTCCTAGTCATGAGAGGCAGGGTATTGTATTTTTCGTGAACTACTCATGGCACAACTGTAGGATTTTGAGAAAGGCAGGTTTTGGTCAGTACAAAGATGATTTCTTTATTCTTTGCTTTTACAGAAGGTTGCTTAAGGTCAGGTGCATCCAAGTCTTCTCTCTTGTGTGATTTAACAAAAAACTCCAAAACTTGCTATTTTTTAGCCACGATACATAGAGACAGACTCATTGTCGATGTTACTGACAAAAAACCCCAAAACTTGCAAAGTAGATAAAAATGTAATGTTTTGGGTAGCCGTGGATAGCTGTAAACATTTAAGTAACCCGTTTTGTAAATTAGTGTGCTGGAAATAAAGAAAATCTTAAGCCTAATTATGGAGTCATGCTGGAAGACAAGTACTGAACTTTTTGTCACTGTTTCGGCCAGGATCGAGCGCACAGAATTGGCCAGACCAAGACTGTCCGGGTGTTCAGGTTTATTACAGATAATACAGTGGAGGAAAGGATAGTGGAGCGTGCGGAAATGAAACTGCGCCTGGATTCCATAGTCATCCAGCAAGGCAAGTATATGAAGGCACTTCCTGTCTAGGATGCAATTCTCTTTTCCCATTGTAAACCATGGTGGAATCAGCCAGTAAGAACCAGTGGGAATGTTGCTTTTGCCTCAGCTGAACTCTGAAAAGAGGGTGCAAAGGCCTCATCCACTTGAAAATTTATTTTACTGTAGAAGTAGGTATTTCCTTGCTAACTTTTTGCTTACCTCCCTAGCGATAGATGCATACAAGTGGATAAAGTCAGATTTGTTTTTTTAAAGCACTCAGCTTCTTCTTTAAACCGGGAAAATGAATGTCTTTCCTTTTTCTAATAGATGGAGAAAAGTTGGTTGACTTGCTTGGAATCAGTAATACATAGCTTGTATGTGGAAATACAAGGAGGAGAAAAATCACGTGTTGCCCTTCCATAACATAAACTCTTTAGTTAGTTGCTATCCTCGAGTGTTTTTATCTTTAGGAAGATTGGTGGATCAAAACCTGAATAAACTTGGAAAGGATGAAATGCTGCAAATGATCAGACATGGAGCAACACATGTGTTTGCCTCAAAGGACAGTGAGATTACAGATGAAGATATTGATCACATTTTGGAAAGAGGGGCAAAGAAGGTGAGAAGGTTTGGAAAGGGGAAGCCCACATGTAGATTTACATGTGATGGCAAGATAGTGTGTCTCTGGATGATACCTCAGTTCCAAGCTGGAGAGAAAAGGGGTTTTGCTGTGGAGGGTTTTCGTGTTGCACAATCATGTTTGTTTTTTCTGATGTTGTTAATAAGATGTTTTATAGTCAAGTACCTTCTAGAATGGCTCCTCTTCTTTCTGGCAATGGGATGTTTTAAAATGAAGTACCTTGCAGAGTGGCTCCTTTCTGGGAATGAGGTGTTTAATAATGACGTGCCTTCCAAAATGGCTCCCGTTCTATCTGGGAATGAGATGTTAAATAATGAAGTACCATCCAAACGGCTACTGTTCTTTTCTGTATCCCCCGTCCAAGACTGCGGAAATGAACGAAAAACTTTCAAAGATGGGTGAAAGCTCCCTTAGGAATTTTACTATGGATACTGAATCTAGCGTGTATAATTTTGAAGGGGAAGACTACAGAGAAAAACAGAAGGTAATGTTTTAAGTTTCTTTCAGAGGAATGCACTAAATTGCATGTTTTAATCATATTTATTTAAGAGGTATTGGGTAAAATACAGTGTCATCTATGATAATATTTTAAATAAAAACATTTATAACATAATGAAGTAGATGTAGATCTAATTTTATATAAAATTTGTAGCTTGCAAAATCATGATTTTGCAAGACTTAATTTTTGGTTTTTGGGGTGGTGGGTTTTGTTTTTTATAGTTGGCATTTACAGAGTGGATTGAACCACCTAAAAGAGAAAGAAAAGCCAATTATGCTGTGGATGCTTACTTCAGAGAGGCTCTTCGAGTCAGTGAACCAAAAGCACCCAAGGTGAGTTGACTAATTAAAAGAAATAAATTGTTGAAATGTGCATGGTAGATGGCTAAAACTGTAAGCAAAAAATTGGTCTTTAGTCATAAAAACTGCTCTGTTCATTTTTATAAAGTGGAGAGACTATTTAAAGTTAGAAAAAATTTCCAAATTACTGGAGACAAACTTCTGTGAGAAAAAAGTAAGAACAGGATGAAACTTGTAAGATGTTAGGAGGGTAAGATAAGTTTTTTCTGGTTTTTACTTAAGCAGCTGTAAATTTTCCTTACCTATTGATGCTTTAAACATGTGTGACTTTTTCCCCAGCCACCTCCTCCTCCTCTTCCCAAAAGACCTCTCTTCCCCTTCTCTCACTGGTCTTTTACTTTTAGAATTCTTTGTGGTGGTCATTGTCTCTTGCATGGTGTGACTTTTCCCCTCCCCCTCCAAGTTAAGACGGTACATTTTTGTAACAATAAAGCTTTTCGTTTGCTCATAAACTTAAATCAGTTCTTACAAGGAAGCAGATTCTGGATGCAAAAGGGAGCCACATGCAAACTTTGTGTTTCAGGCTCCACGGCCTCCAAAACAGCCAAATGTACAGGACTTCCAGTTCTTTCCTCCTCGCCTGTTTGAACTATTGGAAAAAGAGATTCTCTACTACAGGAAAACAATTGGTTACAAGGTAACTGAAGAATTTCCTTCACTAGAGGGATGGAGCACCTCTGTTAAGAGGAAAGGCTGAGAGTTGGGGTTTTTCAGTCTGGAGAAGAAAAGGCTCTGGGATGACCTGATTGCAGCCTTTCAGTACCTAAAGGGGGCTTACACGAAAGCTGGAGAGGGACTTTTTACAAAGGAATGGCTTTAAACTGACAGAGGGCAGGTTTAGATGGGATATTGGGAAGAAATTCTTCACTGTGAGTGTGGTGAGGCACTGGCACAGGTTGCCCAGAGAAGCTGTGGATGTCCCATCCCTGGAAGTGTCCAAGGCCAGGTTGTTGGACAAGGCTTTGAGCAGCCTGGTCTAAGTGGACAGTGTCCCTGCCCATGGCAGGGCATTGGAAATGAGGTGATCTTTAAGGTCCAGTCCCTTCTAGGTGATTCTCTTAAATTCACACATTGGAACAGTTTACTGCAACAGTAGGAGATGATGTACTTTTCCAGCCTTTCACAATAATTTAAATTGAATAAAATAATGTTCAGCTGAAGAAATTAGTAGTTCATATTAACAAAAAAGTGACAATTAGCAATTATTTCTGAGAAGTTAATTCAGTTTTACAAAGTGCAAAACCTTTCAGGTACCTCGTAATCCTGATCTCCCAAATGCATCCCAAGCACAAAAGGAAGAGCAGCTTAAGATTGATGAGGCTGAACCTCTTAATGATGAAGAACTAGAAGAAAAAGAGAAGCTTCTAACCCAGGTATTGTTGGGTCTTCAGTGAGACTGAAATCAGCTGAAGCTTGTTTTGTGTTTTACAGTGTTATGGGAACATTTCTTGGTCACTGATTCACATGTGCTGTAGTTAACAAATCTGCAAATTTTCGTTCTGACTGAAAAGAGTTCTAGCATTAGGTTTGTCATAGGTCTGGATATCGGTTAAGAACATTAACCAAATTAGTGCACTTGGATTGGCTGTAGGCTGTGGGACCTTGCAGACTGGCTGCAGAGCTGGGCGTGCTTCATTCCACATTATTTAATGCTTATCTTCTGCCTCAGTTTCACACCCATGTGGAAGTGAATCCTGGAGTCTGAATGGTCAGTTTTCCTAAACTATACCTGGTAGTAGATAGTGCCCCTCCTTAAAAGAGGGTATGAGCTGAATAGGTATATAATCAGCAAGCATGTATAGTTGAATAATTTAAAACAGGTGAATGCCTGATATGCCTTATTTGGATATTGTATTTACACATTGTATTTTGGCAGGGGAAAAATTACAGGACAGGATTTCTTGCTTGCATAGTAATGAGCTGGAACAGCTCACTGTGGAGACACCAGAATCACAGAAGTCAGGAATCAGTACAGTCCAGTAAGCTGTGACTAAGTCACAACATGACTGGCAGAACTTGCTACTTCCAACTACTTGTAAAAATTATTGGTAATATGAAATGAACCTACTTTGGTAGCTCATAACTTCAGCAGTGCTACTTGTGTCCCTGCTGAGTGTCCTCATGAGGGAGAGTGACCAATGGCTGATGGTGTCTGTGAGGCACTTGGGGGGACTTTTTGACAAAACAAAAGCTGTTGTAGACACTGCTTGCTTCACTTAAACAATTTTTTTTCTTAGAAAGTGATCCCATGCAGAGAATATTAGGAGGAGGGATTAATTTATCAGCTGAAAACTTACCAGAAATTACTAGGTAACTAGAGAACTAGTGCTAATCATTATGCAATATTTAGATGGAGAGACTATAGTGACTGTAGTATAAAAACAGTTTTTCTACTAAATTAAACTGCGGAGAAAGAAAAGGTTTGACACTGTGGAATGACAGAAGTGTTACAGGCAATTTAAAGAAACCTGTTGAATCAAATTTGAAGATTGACAAATCCTGACCTCTGTGCAATGTTTCCTCTTGATTGCTGTACAGGGCTTCACTAACTGGAATAAGAGAGATTTCAACCAGTTCATCAAAGCCAATGAGAAGTGGGGCCGTGATGACATTGAAAATATAGCACGAGAAGTTGAAGGAAAAACCCCAGAGGAAGTAATTGAGTATTCAGGTAACTTGATTCTGTACTCAGTTCTGAGAGTATCTAACTCTGCTTGCCTTGTTTGAGCTGCCTGTGAGCATGGCAACTGCTGAGAATTTCTTACACTGCTATTCAAGGTTTTCGGGGTAAATTATACAGATGGATTTGGATCTGCTGATCTGGCTTTTACCATCTTTAGTGCCTGCGTAATTAAGACTGTACTAAAATGCACACGTAAACTCTTGCTGAGCTACTTTACTGTATCCTAAAGCTAACTGGGTCTTCAGTTCTTGTTAATTTTTTGCAAAACGAAATGCTGAGAAACAATGCTTAGCTGGAGAGATTTCCCTTTTCCTTGTATTTACTAACCGGTAGTTAACCTTTTCCTCCTCCTCAAGAACAGAACACAGTACACACATCATGACTGAACATACAGTGACCACTGGTTTTTGTAACCTGAGTCCACTCGGCTACTTACCTTTCATGTCCCGGAAATGTTTTCCACTGTAGTGTAGCTACAAGGTCCTGGCACTACATTTCTAAAGGTATAGAGCAGCTTGAAAATGTGAAAAACTCTTCTACAAAAGCCCTTTAAACACCTAATTGTCTTTTAGGCACTTCCTTGTCTTCAGCCACTCAGTTGCCCTCTTGCTTCTCTTGGTAAAACTGTATTCTGTTACATCAATTTCCATTTGAAGAAGCTTTTTTTCCTATGAGAAGGAAACTGACACACAAAAATCTTTCTGACCAGTATTGCACCTCATTTAAACTAAAGATTCCTATATCTATCTGCCTTAAAAAGCATTTATAATACTGCAGCACATGGTAGCAGGAAGGGAAGGTTCCTTATCAGCTAAATGCATGTCTGTTGTTACACAGCAGTAAGCTCTGGTAAAAGCAAGGAACAGCTAACATCCTTTTTTAAGGTAAAACCTCTGACTTTTACAATGCACGATAAGAAACTAACCGGTTGTTCTTTTCTTAGCTGTGTTCTGGGAAAGATGCAATGAACTCCAAGACATAGAGAAAATCATGGCTCAGATTGAAAGAGGAGAAGCCAGAATTCAGAGACGAATCAGCATAAAAAAGGCTCTTGATACGAAGGTGAGTTTGCTTTGTTTCCTGCTTTGCTTCCTGGTGCCAGTGAGGGGAGATGCAGGACCCGTGTCTGGTCAGTGCTGCTGATGTATGAAGATACCTTGGGCATGACATTGGCCTCTTTGCATAACGCTCAGCAAATGCTTCCTGTGGCTTTTCCATCCCACAGAAGCCTGAGTTACGGTGTACCCTGGCGTTTGTAACAGTCTTCTGTATTATAGCATGCAGTTCAGAGTGCTGTATAACAAACTCCACATAGTACAGGCTTTGGGAAGGAGCACAACTCCTCCTGGATATATGTAACTGAAAATAGGAGAGAGAGAGGGATGGGGAGAGAGAGAGAGAGAGAGAGAGAAATGGAGGAAGATGGAGAGAGTGGGAGAGACAGGGGTAAAGAGATGAGGGGGAGAGAGGGAGGTAGAGAGATGGGGAAGGAGATGGGGGAGAGAGAGAGGTAGAAAGATGGAGAGAGAAAAGTGGGGGGAGAGAGAGAGAAACAGAGGGAGACAGGTAGAAACAGGTAGGGATAGAGGGAGTAGGTAGAGAGACAGAGATAGCAGGAGATGGAGGGAGCTAGAAACAGAGATGAGAGAGCAACATCTGTTTAGAGCACTTAGACTTACCCATCAGAGGAGGCTTTTGTTCTTGTCTGTGTTTCACCAAGCAGTATTTGGTAGTGAAGAGATTTGTAGTAAATTAAGACATTTTACCAGAATTTTCTCCCCTCTTCAGGTTTGCTGAGTTAGTTCTCTTCTAGGGAATAAGTGTGGGACTCAATAAACCAGAAGGCAGCTGAACCATGTGCTAACTCTCATGTACCTTTTCACTCTCACTCTGATTTTACCATTTCCTGAGGATTTGTGCTAAAAAGGATTGTTGCCCTTTGAATCCTGACCTGTTTTCAAATGTAGGGAAAGACTGCCATTAGTCAAAAGATTACAAAGCTGTGTACTGTCTAAACCAGAATTTGCCAGTTTAGATATCTTTGATAACTGCACTGTCCTGAACCTACAGTCCTTTTCTTGTGGTGACTTAGCATGGGAGATCCTTAAAGATCCAGTTTTCTGTCTTCATGTGATGTATTGCTTTCATACAAAAGACGTCCATGCTAATTCTGACCTATTTCTTAGCTTTATGTGGTCTTATTTGTTTTGTTCAGATTGGGAGATATAAAGCCCCTTTCCACCAACTAAGAATATCCTATGGTACTAATAAAGGGAAGAATTACACTGAAGAGGAGGATCGCTTTCTAATCTGTATGCTTCACAAACTAGGATTTGATAAAGAAAATGTCTATGATGAATTAAGACAATGTATCCGAAACTCGCCGCAATTCAGATTTGATTGGTTTCTCAAGTCCAGAACTGCAATGGTATATATATATTGCTCTTTTTTGTTCATGAATGCCTATGACAATATTAAATGAAATTAATATTTAATTAAGTTGCTGCTGAAATGCTGAGGTAGGTGCATTGGGAACAAGGCTTTACCTTTTTATAGCTTTCCAGCAACTGTATGGGTGGCAAATGCAGTTAAACTAAAATGGGAGGAGAAGTTCAAAACTGAATTAAATACAAATGCGTTTTAAAAAAGCAAATATCCATGATCAAATCCATTCCTGTGAAGCCAGTCAGTAAGTAAGTATCATGAAACATTTCATTCTTTGTTACTCTTGACAAGATCCAGTGAAACACTTACCTACTCACCAGCATTTTTAATATTCTAAGAGCATTTTTACAGTAATTGGCTGCCTAAGGTACTGATTGAATATGTTGTGTAATGCAGGAGCTGCAAAGGAGGTGTAATACTTTAATCACTCTCATTGAAAGAGAAAACATGGAACTGGAAGAAAAGGAAAAGGCAGAAAAGAAGAAACGTGGACCAAAACCATCTTCAGTAAGATTTAAAAAGCATTTCTGTGAAAAAGCTCTAGGACAAGTGATATCTAAAGTTATTTGAAACCAACGACAACTTAAGAGAGCAATGTTAAAAGCTGCCTAAAGTTCATGTTGGTGTTCAGCTAGTACAGTTGTGGATGTCAAATAAAGGAAAAAAGGTTCTTAAGTGTAGCTCACATGCTTTGGAGCAGATAAACTTGTTATGTTTTGGATCACTGGGTTGGTACACTATAGATTTACCCTATACAGGTACAGGGATGTATTTGGCATTTTGATTTATATAATCTGCTAAATCGCCACAGATGTGTTTACAAATGGGCTTGTAGAGCTAGACTGGGAAAACAGCACAGATGCTTGACAATTCTCTTTGCTGACTAAATTAGAAGTATTGCTAATATGCCGGCCAGTTTTGTAAATAAAATACCAGCTTTACCCATTTTCTTACCTCTATTTGTTGTTCAGGTCATTGCCTAGAGCTGTTGTAGCAAAACCGTAGAAGCACAACTTACTTGGCAGATGTGCAGAAATCAGTAAGGTTAATAGTGATGGGTTATTAAGTTTCTTAGACCTGTTCACAGAACCTTTAAATACCTTTTCATAAATAGGAAGCTTTATGGCATTTGCTTTTATACACTTTTTACCTCTGTGAAATCATGCTCTTCCAGATTTATTTTCTTTCCAGAGAATAAAAAACAAAAGCAAAGATGTGCCACATCTGCAATTTAACACATTTTAAAGCTGCTAGAGTGTAAATCTTCTCCATCTGCTTTGTTTTGAAACACATTGCTTGCTTACAACCTTTTTATATCACAGTAACTCACTATCAAATCTTACCTTGCAGGCACAGAAGCGCAAAATGGATGGTACTCCTGATGGGCGTGGGAGAAAAAAGAAACTAAAGCTGTGAATGCAGAATTTTTTTAATCTCCAAATTTAAGAAGTAGTTCTTTAATTTACGGGTCTTCATAAGATGTACTGTATAATGCTTAACTATTTTAAAGAACATTGGGTTCATCTGTTTATTGAACTAGAACATAGTACTTAATTGTAGTTTCACTTTTTTAAATGCAACAGCTGTGCTGAATTTTTTTTACCATTAACACTTGAAGTAATAAATTGTCTTCATTTATTAATAAGGCTTCTCGTTACCTTTTTTTCGTTAATGTTTCCACTTGAATACATAATTGTTTAGTCATCCCCCAATTTGTTTCCTCTTAGGGTGTTGTGAACATTATGATAAATAGAACTGTTTGGTGGTGTTCTCTTGGTACAAGCCACCACTCAAACTCCATTTCTGGGAATTTGTGGCTTTGACTTTACCTTTACTGAACTTAATTTTACTGTACAAACATGTTCAGTTCTTTGAAATTTTTGGAAAGGCTGGTTATTTACTTCAAAAATAATGATTGGAAAAAAACTGTTAGCACTTTCTGCTTAAAATCTGAGCCTGAAGAAAGGTTGTTGAGTTATGCCGAGGTCTGCACTTCATTAGAATGGCCTAAGCATGGCAGAATTGGGTCTGTTGGCAAACAACCGCAAAGTCAGAACAGAAAACGTGACTGGGAAACAATCCCTTCTCACACACTCAGCTGTGGTAAATGCAGAGATAGGTGTGACTGGAGTGAAAGGAGCTGGTGCTGACTCCAGCTGTGCACAGCTGTAATTAGCAGCCCTCACTCTGCCCTGAGCCAGTCAAACAGTGCCATGCACGAGTGATCCCTACATTGTCCCTTCCTGGTGCAGTATCTGGCATCTGCTGACTGAGATGCCATCATCTAATGTAGCATCACTTTGGAATTTACTACGAAAACAAGCAAAAACAGAGAAAATGCTCATAAGCTCTGCTCAGTTTTGGCCTGTTAAGAACACCAATCCAAAGGCAGCAGTTTTGTGTAAACAGAAATGATGAAAAGTCAGCTTTGCTGAGGAGTCCCAGATGCAGATTTCCTGTACAGCAGCACAGCTCCTACTGGGACACGAGTTCCTATTTACCTGTGACTGATTTGCAAACACCTGCTGAGAACAAGCTGAGTAACCACACTTGGCTCTTCGAAAAGTCCAACAATGTGATACGTGTAGCAGTGTTAACAGCCAGGCCACAGCATGTCACACGTTGAATTGTCCTGGCAGCCCTTGAAGAAATCAGTTAAACTGCTTAAACTTAGCTAACCCTAAAGGAAAATGCTTTAATGCTGAAGCTTTAGAAGCATCCATTTTCACCAAAATGCCGTCAAAGCATCCCAATCCAAAACAAACCACGAGCATTTGGTTTTAAAGTAGTCTAAGTAAAAACTTTCTGAGCAAGCAGAAGGGAAAGATTTATTAAGTAGCTAAGCAGCACTTCATTGGTAATGATGGTTGAGTGTACACATGCAGTAAGTGAAAGGAACTAAACCTTAGTCTCCCAAATGGTGTCCTGCAAGTTAGAGAAAATCCCTTTTCTTTCAATAAGTAAAACAAGCAAAATACTTTGCTTGTAGATTATTCAAGTGTTTCCCCCAGTGTCTGGAAAAAATAAGCTCCCTTTTTAAATGTATTTGCCCATATTTTGATGTTATTATCAAGCAAACAAATAGGCTATTATTGTACAATATGGGAGAGCAGTCAATTATTCTGAAGTGCTAGAATCTATTTAAGAATGTTTGAAAGCATTTAAAGCATTGACATACTATTTTTCTAGTGTGGCTTTACAATAGTTCTAATTCTCACTGACCATGTGCCATGCTTTCCTTGCAGACAACTGCAATTACAGCTTTATCTCTGAGAGCCTCCTGTCCCTATGGCTGGGATCCTCATTAAGATTTGAGACAACACTGTCTGCCACCTTAAAAAATACACCCAAACACACAGAAAGCCCCAACAAACCAGAACCCCCCTTGTGCACATTTACTATAAGCACCAAGTTTTCCATTTGGAAAGCACCAAGTATCCAGACAGAGGTCCCAGGTCTGCTGTGAAATACATCTTAATTCAAGTCAATGGCAGAAAGAGGCACTTGGGGAAAGGATTAATCTTTCCTTAAGGCAGACTGCTGGAGTAGAGCAGATACGATATGTTCTAAAAGAGCTTGTTTCTCCTTAGTGTGAATGCAGAAAGGCTATTGCATTTATCTAACAAAACACAGGTCTAATTCACGCAAAAACTCCACTTCAGGAGACCCAGAAAGAGGCACGGGGAATTCTAATTAATCTGACTTTTCTCTCCTTTTATTTCATATAAATATATATATATATACATATATATATATGTAAATATATATATAATATATATATACACACCAATCACTGTTTTTTAAGTTGCAAGAAAATCAAGTCTAATTTCTTAGGTTTTTCCCTGTGCAAAAAGGCCCTCAGGATCTAAAAATGCCTGCTACCATCCCATGCATGCTTTGTTGACATATCAGAATCTTGAATCTGGGTGAGTCAGCCAGGCATCCATCCCAGACTTCCATCCCTGTTCCTGATGGTCTGGCTGTACTTGGGCACTGCACCAGGGCAAAGGAACACCTCAGTGTTGCAGCTGAAGGAGACATAGAGATTCTGAACTGGATCCACCATCACTCACCCATAGATTTCAGATCCTGGTAAAGCAGATTAACACCTTTTACATTACACCAGTCAATCTAAAATTATTAAATCAAGTTGTTACTAAGCTGTTCTCAAAAATTCTCAGGAGAGGAATTACCTAACTTTAGGCGTATTTCTTTTTGTATGTAAAGACAGTGTGTTCCATGACCATCACTACTGTTTGATCATGGGTTTTAGTCTTACCTTCTGTTAGAATTCATCCTGAATTGTGGCTCTTACAGTGCAGCTCTTTTTAAGGAAGTTCTCCCTTCTCTTCACTAGAGGGCAGCCGATAACCCCATATAAGCAACTACCAGCCTGATAACATTACAGCAAGCAAAATAAAGTTAAGGACAGCTGAGTTTTAGACTGATAAATTAGGGACCAGTTAAAACCAAAATTATTTCTGGTCCAATACTGCCGTTACTGTAAGTTTCCCTGGAACCTGATAACAGTTCCCATCAGTGAGTGAGTTCAGTGGGTGTGAGCACATGCCCTGGGCCAGAACTCAGAATAAGACCAAGAATGATTCTGTGTTTTAGATGAGTTATTCTGCATCCCATCTGCAACTGAGAATAGCTGCATGACCAAGTCAAGGAGCCTCAGTGTGCAAGTGTTTGATTCCTGCACTTCTGATAGGAACAACCTAAGCAATGAAGTTTGCTTTCAGGAAAATAATTTATTAGAACAGTAGCTATTTTGTATTCCCCAAAGGAAAACTTACCAAAAAGAAAAAAAAAAGACGAAAGTCCCGCTATTTAAAATATACAAAGACAACAAACTTTAACAGCAGTTAAAGCATTTTAAACAGCAGTTTCCTTGTTTTAGAAAATTAACTCTTTAGAGAAGCATTACATCTTTAGAAGTATTCTGTACAATTCTTATGTGATCTGTTTTCATACAACAAAGGTAACCAAATAACAACTTGTCTTGAAGGCATAAGCTACCAGCTCATTAATTATCTTTCTTTTTCTAGCAAAATTAGGCCTTATTTTCCAAGAAGTATGCTTTATTGTAAAAGATTATAACATCTAATTTCAGAAAATTTTCATTGCTTACAGGTAATGGACAAAGTCTAGACAAGAAATAAACAAGATAAAAGTGGCTCACATCAAGAATTGACTCTGTCCTCCATTTATCTGATGATTTTCCCAAAATTTGCAAAAAAAAAGTACTCCAGAAGCCTCTGCTTACTGAAAGAGACCATTTAATAAAATCAAAGATTGCTGAGCAACTTTTACTATGCACAATACTAATGTAAGTTTCAACACCTGTTTAATGTCTCACTAATTCTTCACCAAGTCCTTATTTCAGAACTGGGAAAAGGCTGGAACAGCAGGTATATTACCCTTTTTACAGTAACATTTTCCAGAGTTTTTAAGAGATACTAAGTGCATTCTAAGGAATCCATTCTTTATGTTGAGACTTTAGTACTTTTAGTCTAAAAATAACAAATGGGAAAACTTTATTCCATAAAGCTGAAAAATCTCTCAGCTTCCTATTCGGTAATTTGTAGGAGGAATATGAAGGGGCAACTGCTAGGAAAAAGAAGCATTCACATTATGTACTTTACACTTGCATTTTTCAGAGAAACAACATTGAAAATGACAACAAACGGTATCTTTAAAACCGGCCAATATGAAATTAGAAGGTTGCCATTCTGCAGTTATGACCATAGAATCACAGAATGGTTTGGGTTGGGAGGGACCTTAAAGATCATCTCGTTCCAACCCTCTGCCATGGGCAGGGGCACCTTCCGCTAGACCAAGTTGCTCAGAGCCCCATCCAGCCTGGCCTTGGACACTTCCAGGAGTGGGGCATCCACAACTTCTCTGAGCAACCTCTTCCAGTGCCTCATCATCCTCACAAGAATTTATTCCTGATACCTAATCTAAACCTTTTTCAGTTTGAAGTCATTCTCCCTTATTTTGCCATGCTCTTCTAAATAGCCTCTCTCCATGTTTTCCTCTTGTCAAAAAATATTTCATAAAAACCTTGAGTTTCATAAGAGACAGACGCCTCTTTTTAGTGTTTTCCTAAAAGTACTGCCCTAGTTTACTGCTTTCTTGGTTTTATTACTCCTAAGCAGGAGTTGATGTCATGCCAAGTGTTACAAGACCTTGAGGAAAAGGATTACATTGCTGTGAGCAGGTAAAAGCTGGCCATGTGCTTGGCACATGGATCCTGCTACTACGAAAAATGGATTTTCTTTCTGTAACCCTTAGAGACAGTATGAATATATATATTTACCAGTACTAAACTAGTAAAGAACAGTACATTAATAATCCAAATGACAGGTCATTTCTTATTTCTCTGATGAACAGTCCATCCCACCAGCATCTCAAACTTTGGTTTATTTTGGGTGGTTGGCACTGTCCCTATCAATTCCTTCAAGTGAAATTATATTTATTTACAACAGCTGTCCTGTGAATGCAAGAATATTTGCTGTTGGCTTTGATTTGCTGGATAGTTAAAATTTACTGAAAGAGGTCAGAAAGATAGAAAGCAGTTCAGGGGAATAAACAGTGAAGGAGATAAAAGGAGTGAAACATTGGAGAAACACAAAAGGAAGAAAACACCAAAACCCACCAGGTCTGAAAAAGAAAGTAGAAACCTATATGAAAGGGAAACAGTTGCAAATGCTGAAAAAGTTCAAAAGGAAGATGAGAGAGAGTATAAAATCTAAATTAATTTGTAACTTTAGCTAAATAATTAAGGCTTGGTAAAGTAAAAAATGGGGCCTCATCCCCCCAAAACCAAAAAAACTTCAAAGACTATTCAGCAAGAGACAGAAAGCAGGTCAGGAAATGCGAGTCTGCTGGGATCTAGGCCGTTTTTGTCTTTATTTTGAAGGAAGTTACGCTTCTCTGAAAAAAAAGAAAAACCCCAAACCCTCCAAGTCCCACAGTCACCTTTCAGTTGACTTTGACAGGTTTTGGATCAACGCCATTTGTATAAGTGTAGTGGGCTTAGTTCAGAAACCGGGCAGAAACACTAATTAAGTGCAGTGGTTTGGTTCAAAATATCTATTACTTACTTATTTTCCTTCTGTGAGATAAGAACTAGGAGAAAGCAAAGCAGGCACAAACCTTAAACAGCTGCAGAACAAAGAAAGAGTTTTATTACTAATAGACTTAAAAGAGAAATAACAAGAAATTAAAGCAAACCCCCTCCCACTCTCCAGCACTTTCCTCCTTTTATCCAACTCACACAAAGGGTAACAGAACATGGGATGTTAGTCAGTGTTACAGTTCTTGATAAGTCTCTCTCTTATGCTTAAGGGAAAAAGGGTTTTCTTCAGCTGCACATGGTTCCCAAACTGCCACCAACAACAGACCCACCCGGAAAGAAACAATCTGCTGTGGTGTAAAACATCTCTTCCATGAAAAATCTCAGTTCCTTTACACTGCCAAACATGGGCCATCACATGGGGTTATTAATCTTTTTAAGGATAAGTTATTTTGACCCGAACACAAAGGCTTTCTTCGCCATAAGTCTCTAAAAAGCCTCTCGCTGCTTCTATATAGCCTGGCATAGGCACTCTTCAGAGTCTTCACGGGCCACACATGAATTCTCCATCCCCCCATGTACTTCAAATGGATTAAAGAGACAAACAGATTGTGGTATTACAGTTTCTTACCACGGCAGGCAAGAAAGTTTTTTTAAGCTACGCGCGAAAAACGCGGCACCACCCTCTTTTCTCCGGTTGCCATTTTCAGCTTTGTCTCACATGACTCACTTTCTCTTTCTCTCTGGCTCTGAAACCACCATGCTGAAGAGTGTTCTTGTTCTGGCTTTACAGTGGAAGAAAGCCTCGCTCCCTCTGTGCTGCTGGCTGCATGGTGTCTTCCTCAGTTTAGCGCCAAGTGTGCTGGCTGCAGAAAGGAGGCTCCACTGGCTCCTGCTGGCTCCACCAGCTCCGCGTGGAGAGGAGAGGGACCCACCAGTCCCAAGAAGTCGCGCCAGATGGGTTTAGCTGTGTGGCAGACTATGGCTGGTTTTAGCTGCCTGCGGCTCTGGGATAGTTCCTCCCCCAGAGATCCAGGGTCCGTGCTGCGGCGTTGGGAAAAGGGGAGGGGGGTAGAGGCCCCGGCCCGGCCCGGCGGGGCCCGGAGGCTCCGAGGCCACCCCCACCTTCCGGCAGGCGAGCTGGGACAAAAGGCAATTCCCACCTTTCCAAGCGGTTTAAATATGTAAGTTGTGAGACGCGTCGTTAGTCTAAAGACTGTCCATCAACTCAGGTTCAACCCGCTACATTAAGGTATCTAGAGTCAAGTTCAAAGAACTGTTAAACAAAAGGTTTCATCGGCACAAGTAGTTTCATTGTGCCTCAAACACAGCTGAGCAGCTTCCTTACTACAGTCATATTCCCCTGTATTCCCCCACAATCCACTGTATTTCAGTATGAAAGCAAGTTATCAGTAATGGTCATAAGATGGTCAATAAAACATGGATGCTTGGTATCAGTGAGAGATTCTGGAATCTTCATTTATCACCATGCTAGTCCAGTGTTACAGCAGCAGAAATACAACTAAAAGGTGAAAGCTTTCCATTTTTCCTCCACATTGTACATCTCTTTCATTAATACTCCCGATTCCAAATGGGGCTCAAGAATGTTTCTGCTCAACATTCACATAAAAGCATAAGGAATTCATAGCTAGGAGACAGTCCAAACCTGGGTGCAGCACAACAGACACAGCTGGCTCGTCAAGTTGTATGTCTGGGTCAATTAAAAAAAACCAAAAAACGTAGCAAGCAAACAGAAGAATGCAGAAATAGTTGCTCCAGAGGGTTTTTAAGGTGGAAAAGGAAATCTCCACCTGTTCCATTAAAAAATAAATAATCATTTCCCACTAGTTGCCCATGCATCACATTCCACAGGCTGTCAGCATTAGGATCATGTAGGTAGATGACAAGAATTCAAACTACTGACATCAATTATAATTCCTTGGTCACATCAGCTCCTGGTTGGATCATTCCCTAAGTTCTCTATCACTGTTACTCCCACCATCACCAGGCTGAATATACACACATGCCTTGTGATTCAGCTACACAGAATATATAAATACAAATGTTTAGTCATAAATTGAAATCCGATCGCAAGGATTTGAATAATAGAAGATATTTTCCCTCTGTAAGGAAGTTATTTGAAGTATACCATAGCTGTACTTGCAGGATGTCAAGATCAAGCATAAGAATTTGGATTCTTCTTTCCCAGCTTTCCACAATTACACTAGAACAAAAAAATGCTGGTTTATATAGAAATTATTTTGTTCCATAAGTCTAGCTGAGATAAGTTTGAGATTTCCTAGCTAGAATCCAACTATGTCAGTCCATTTTCAAAATAATGTGTGGTAACACAAATGATCCCACTTCATGAAGGGCAGCCACTGAGCTGGCTGGAAAGAACAGGGTATTGTTCCATGAAAGACTTCCAGATTTCTTCTCTCCCCACAGCCCTGTAAGTGTGTCACGGCACTGTGCCATAGGGAACATCCCAAGGAGGCCGGGAAATGCACTGGATTTACGGCAAAGGCAGGAAATGGGCCTGTTCTGTATCCCACACACTTTCCGAGCTCTGCCAAGGCACACGGGGCTGCAGGGACACGCCGTGTGCCAGGCGGGATTTGGTGTCACCCAGGTGCTTCAGCCCCAGGGCTGGCAGGGTTCCAGGCACAGGGCAGCAGCCCCCGTCCCCTTTCCCGGCAGCCCTCCCGGCTCCATGGTGGCCACAGGCCTTGCCCACAGCCGGACGCCGCTGGCAGCTTTCCCCCTTTGGCCACACACAATTCCCTCTCCCTCTGTGGCACCGGCGGCCCCCGGGCTGCCTGCCTGGGCCCCCCGCACCCCCGGCCTCTTCCCGGGCACCTTTGAAGCCCTCTCTACCCAAAAGCAGGGCAGCAGCCCCTGCCCTGGTGCTGTGGGATGCGGCAGGAAGCTCCCGGGAAAGCCACTCAGCCCTCCTGAGGCCGGGTGCCACAGCTGCCTTCAGGCTGCAAGGGAGAACAGCAGTGGCCTCTGCCAGCACCTGCCAACTCCCGCGGATGCCTCCCGAGCCTCCTCTGCTCCAGGCTGAGCACCCCCAGCTCCCTCAGCTGCTCCTCATCACACCTGTGCTCCAGAGCCTGCACCAGCTGCATGCCCATCTCTGGACATGCCCCAGCCTCGCGGTGCGGTCCCAAAAGTGGGCCCGGGATTCCAGATGCACCCTCAGCAGTGCCGAGCACAGGAACATTGCTCCAGGTCACAGAATCATAGAATATTCTGTGCTGGAAGGGCTCCACAAGGGCCCTAGAGTACAACCAAAACCTCTCACAGCGATGTTCAAATGTCAGAAGCAGCAGAAGAAAGGAAGATATTTTTCGTATCAGAGCATCAACCAACGTGAATTAATACAATGAAATGAAAAAACAGGTTAGGATGGAACACTCTCAACTTATTTACATACTGCCTTCCATCATTTTAAAACTTGACTTTATGTGGTTGGTTTCTAGCATTTTTCACTTTCCTTTTCCTAGCCAGAAATGAAATAGTTCCCTTAAAAATAAGACCAAGACGTGCCCACCGCTGGCCATAAAGGAGCCCATCAGCTATGGCAGTAATGCCACTGGGATAAAATACTCAAGAGGGGGAAAAAAAAGGTATGGCCCAGATTGCAGCCAGAGAAGAGACCACAGTGCCAAGAGAGAGCCTCAGGAAAATTGACTTTTTTAGATTAATTGTGTCTATTTGGCCGAGAGGATTTAAGACTGCATTCCCCATCTGATGGAGTTACTCAGTGTGCAGAATGCTTTCTCACATGAAGTCTTTCAAGACTTATCTCTACTTGAAAGAATCATAAAGAACTTGCAAATGATATACATAAGTTGGCTTGTTCTGGTGTCTTGATTTTTTATCCCATTTACCAAATAATTGACATGTGAAATTCTTGTTGCAGAGGCCCCAGTCCAGGGGCTCTCCTGTTTGGACCGGGACATAGCCTCCCTGAGTTTCCCATCAGTGCTCAAGGGCCACAAGACGTGCAAGTCACATCAGTGAATTTCTTTCCACCTTTGCTCATGGGACGCCCCTGAGCCTTTGGACAAAGCAGCTGCAGCTCTGGCCCTGGGCCCTGAGGGCTCCCTCAGTGGCTCCTTCTCAGCTGCCGGGCAGGGCCCTGCGGCTCGGCGGCACAGGGCCGTGCGGGCCCCGCCTCGGGCACAGCCCGTGTGCGGCTGTCGGGCAGTGCTGGGTTCCCATGTGCAGCAGGGGGTGAGGGCGGGGCTCCAGCAGGGTTCCCTGCCCTCTGAGCCCCGCCCTGGGCACCTGGACACCGCCCCGGCGGTGCCTGTGACGCTCCGTTGCCACCGGGGCCATGGCAACGGCAGAAGCGTCCTCGGGAATCGCCCCGCGGGCTGCAGCGGCACGGAGCGAGCGCGGCTGCCATTCCCGGAGGCATTCCTTGGCCAGAGGGCCTGTTGGCAGCGGCACTGCCGTTCCAGGAGGCATTCCTCACCCGCAAGGCCCGCTTGTGCCAGGTGATTCTCCCCTTGGCTGCACGGGGGCAATCGGGCCAGCCACGAATGGCTCTGCTGCCTTCCTGTACCGTGCAGAAACAGGAACAGCTTCAAATGCGGGTTCTTACTGCAGCCTCTGCGAGCTGATATCAGTTTGATGGGAAAGAGGCCTCTGACCGGGGCAACTGCCTTTAAGGCCTTGTTTGTGCAATTATTTCGGAGTATATTACCCAGACCTCAGAGGGACAAATTAATGTCGGGTGGAGAGGGCAAGGTTGCAGGCGGGCTTGCTGCGGATTCAGCTTTAATCCTCAGTGTCTTTGAGACGCAGCAGAGCCAGGCAGTCCCTAGGAAAGGAGGGCACCACAGGGGCCCCTGGGTTCTGCACCGTGTAGTGCCAAATTCACAGTGGCAAGTTCCACAGCAGTTAGCCGTGCTGCTGCTGCTGCCTGGTCCCCTTGCAGCTCTCTGGGGAAGCAATTGCCCTTCCCTTCAGTCTCCGAGTTTCGGAGAACACGAATGCATGTAGGATGCAGCGCAGGAGGGAAGTATAGAGTGCAGCACTGAGTTCGCTGTTGCTTCTTCCTTGGGGAAGGCAAAGGAGCAGGCCAGCACTGGCTTTGATTTCTACGACCGTTCTCCATGAGAGCCACTGCTGGAGGCTGCCAAGGGACCTGCGAGCGCGAAAGCATAGCCGGGCGTCTGTCTTAGAAGAAAGGCGCAGAGCCGCAGTGGGATGCGCCCTTTCCGGAGGCTGCTCGGAGAAGGGGTGCTTTAGGAAGGCCTTCTGCTTTG
>NW_024582063.1:15485680-15509256 GCF_017639235.1 Corvus kubaryi | reverse complement strand
GCCTCTTCTTCTTCCTTCTGCTTGGAACTCGCCACAGCCCAATGCTCGATTCCTGGCTCAAACTAGGGTTAGGGTTAGGGTTACGCCTAGGGTTAGGGTTGAGAAAACCACAAAGCCAGGAGCTCCAGGGATACTCACCATGAGAAAGGCAGGCCAGGTTGAGTATGGTACAGCCAAAACCTTGCCACCTCCACTTCTTTCTGTTTGGAACTCACCACAGCCCAATGCCCGATTTCTGGCTCATACTAGGTTTAGGGTTAGGGTTAGGGTAACGCCTAAGGTTAGGGTTGAGAAAACCACAAAGCCAGGAGCTCCAGCGATACTCACCATGCGAAAGGCAGGCCAAGTTGAGTACGGTACAGCCAAAACCTTGCCACCTCCTCTTCTTTCTGCTTGGAACTCGCCACAGCCCCATGCCCGATTCCTGCCTCAAACTAGGCTTATGTTTATGGATACACCTAGACTTAGGCTTGAGAAAACCACAAAGCCAGGAGCTCCAGGGATACTCACCATGCGAAAGGCAGGCCAAGTTGAGCACGGTATAGCCAAAACCTTGCTGCCTCTTCTTCTTTCTGATTGGAACTCACCACAGCCCATTGCCCGATTCCTGGCACAAACGACGGTTAGGGTTAGGGTTACACCTAGGGTTAGGGTTGAGAAAACCACAAAGCCAGAAGCTCCAGGGATACTCACCATGCGAAAGGCAGGCCAAGTTGAGTACGGTACAGCCAAAACCTTGCCACCTCCTCTTCTTTCTGCTTGGAACTCGCTACAGCCCAATGCTCGATTTCTGACTCAAACTAGGCTTATGGTTATGGATACACCTAGACTTAGGCTTGAGAAAACCACAAAGCCAACGCCACCAGGGATACTCACCATGCGAAAGGCCGGCCAAGGTGAGTGCAGTACAGCCAAAAGCTTGCTGCCTCTTCTTCCTTCAGATTGGAACTCGCCACAGCCCAATGCCCGATTTCTGGCTCAAACTAGGGTTAGGGTTAGGGTTAGGGTTACGCCTCGGGTTAGGGTTGAGAAAACCACAAAGCCAGCAGCTCCAGGGACACTCACCCTGCGAAAGTCAGGCCAAGGTGAGTGCGGTACAGTCAAAGCCTTGCTCCCTCGTCTTCCTTCTGATTGGAACTCACCACAGCCCAATGCTCAATTCCTGCCTCCAACTAGGGTTAGGGTTAGGGTTACGCCTAGGGTTATGCTTGAGAAAACCACAAAGCCAGGAGCTCCAGGGTAAATCACCATGCGAAAGGCAGGCCAAGTTGAGCGCAGTACAGCCAAAACCTTGCTGCCTCTTCTTCTTTCTAATTGGAACTCACCACAGCCCAATGCCCGATTTCTGGCTCAAACTACGGTTAGGGTTAGGGTTAGGGTTACGCCTAGGGTTAGGGTTGAGAAAACCACAAAGCCAGGATCTCCAGGGATACTCACCATGCAAAAGTCAGGCCAATTTGACTATGGTACAGCCAAAACCTGGCCAACTCCTCTTCTTTCTGCTTGGAACTCGCTACCGCCCACTGCGTGATTTCTGACTTGAACTAGGCTTATGGTTATGGATACACCGACACTTAGGCTTGAGAAAACCACAAAGCCAGGGCCACCAGGGACACTCACCACGCGAAAGGCGGGCCAAGTTGAGTACGGTATAGCCAAAACCTTGCTGCCTCGTCTTCCTTCTGATTGGAACTCGCCACAGCCCTATGCCCGATTTTTGGCTCAAACTACGGTTAGGGTTAGGGTTACGCCTAGGGTTAGGGTTGAGAAAACCACAAAGCCAACAGCTCCAGGAATACTCACCATGCAAAAGGCAGGCCAAGTTGAGTACGGTACAGCCAAAACCTTGCTGCTTCCTCTTCTTCTGACTGGAACTTGCCACAGCCCAATGGCCGATTTCTGGCTCAAACTCGGGTTAGGGTTAGGGTTACGCCCAGGGTTAGGGTTGAGAAAACCACAAAGCCAGGAGCTCCAGGGACACTCACCATGCGAAAGTCAGGCCAAGGTGAGTGCGGTACAGCCAAAACCTTGCTGCCTCCTTTTCTTTCTGCTTGGAACTCGCCACAGCCCACTGTGTGATTTCTGACTCAAACTAGGCTTATGGTTATGGATACACCTAGACTTAGGCTTGAGAAAACCACAAAGCCAGTGCCACCAGGGATACTCACCATGCGAAAGTCAGGCCAAGGTGACCGCAGTACAGCCAAAACCTTGCTGCCTCTTCTTCTTTCTGATTGGAACTCACCACAGCCCAGTGCCCGATTTCTGGCTCAAACTACGGTTAGGGTTAGGGTTAGGGTTACGCCTAGGGTTAGGGTTGAGAAAACCACAAAGCCAGGAGCTCCAGGGACACTCACCCTGCCAAAGTCAGGCCAAGTTGAGTGCGGTACAGCCAAAACCTTGCCGCCTCGTCTTCCTTCTGATTGGAACTCGCCAAGGCCCAATGCTCAATTCCTGCCTCAAACTAGGGTTAGGGTTAGGGTTACGCCTAGGGTTAGGGTTGAGAAAACCACAAAGCCAGGAGCTCCAGGGATACTCACCATGTGAAAGGCAGGCCAAGTTGAGCGCAGTACAGCTAAAACCTTGCCGCCTCCTCTTCTTTCTGCTTGGAACTCACCACAGCCCAGTGCTCGATATCTGACTCAAACTAGGCTTATGGTTATGGATACACCTAGAGTTAGGCTTGAGAAAACCACAAAGCCAGGGCCACCAGGGACACTCACCATGCGAAAGGCAGGCCAAGCTGAGCACAGTATAGCCAAAACCTTGCTGCCTCTTCTTCTTTCTGATTGGAACTCACCACAGCCCAATGCCCGATTTCTGGCTAAAACTACGGTTAGGGTTAGGGTTAGGGCTACGCCTAGGGTTAGGGTTGAGAAAACCACAAAGCCAGGAGCTCCAGGGATACTCACCATGCGAAAGTCAGGCCAAGGTGAGCGCAGTACAGCCAAAACATTGCTGCCTCTTCTTCCTTCTCATTGGAACTCACCACAGCCCAATGCCCGATTTCTGGCTCAAACTACGGTTAGGGTTAGGGTTAGGGTTACGCCTAAGGTTAGGGTTGAGAAAACCACAAAACCAGCAGCTGCAGGGAAAATCACCATGCGAAAGGCAGGCCAAGTTGTGTACGGTACAGCCAAAACCTTGCTGCTTCCTCTTCTTTCTGCTTGGAACTCGCCACAGCCAATGCTCGATTTCTGACTCAAACTAGGCTTATGGCTATGGATTCACCTAGATTTAGGCTTTAGAAAGCCACAAAGCCAGGGCCACCAGGGATAATCACCATGCGAAAGGCAGGCCAAGTTGATCACGGTATAGCCAAAACCTTGCCGCCTCCTCTTCTTTCAGATTGGAACTCGCCACAGCCCACTGCATGATTTCTGACTCAAACTAGGCCTATGGTTATGGATACACCTTGAGTTCGGCTTGAGAAAACCACAATGCCAGGAGCTCCAGGGATGCTCACCGTGTGAAAGGCAGGCCAAGTTGAGTGCGGTACAGCCAAAACCTTGCTGCCTCGTCTTCCTTCTGATTGGAACTCGCCACAGCCCAATGCTCAATTCTTGCCTCAAACTACGGTTAGGGTTAGGGTTACGCCTAGGGTTAGGCTTGAGAAAACCACAAAGCCAGCAGCTCCAGGGATACTCACCATGTGAAAGGCAGGCCAGGTTGAGTACGGTATAGCCAAAACCTTGCCGCCTCCTCTTCTTTCTGCTTGGAACTCGCCACAGCCCACTGTGTGATTTCCAACGCACACTAGGCTTATGGTTATGGATACACCTAGACTTAGGCTTGAGAAAACCACAATGTCAGGAGCTCCAGGGATACTCACCGTGTGAAAGGCAGGCCAAGATGAGTGCGGTACAGCCAAAACCTTGCTGCCTCCTCTTCTTTCTGCTTGGAAGTCGCCACAGCCCACTGCGAGATTTCTGACACACACTAGGCTTATGGTTATGGATACACCTAGACTTAGGATTGAGAAAACCACAAAGCCAGGGCCACCAGGGATACTCACCATGAGAAAGTCAGGCCAAGCTGAGCACGGTATAGCCAAAACCTTGCTGCCTCTTCTTCTTCCTTCTGCTTGGAACTCGCCACAGCCCAATGCTCAATTCTTGCCTCAAACTACGGTCAGGGTTAGGGTTACACCTAGGGTTAGGGTTGAGAAAAACCACAAAGCCAGGAGCTCCAGGGACAATCACCATGCGAAAGGCAGGCCAAGTTGAGTACGGTACAGCCAAAACCTTGCCGCCTCCTCTTCTTTCTGCTTGGAACTCGCCACAGCCCAATGCTCGATTTCTGACTCAAACTAGGCTTATGGTTATGGATACACCTAGACTTAGGCTTGAGAAAACCACAAAGCCAGGGCCACCAGGGATACTCACCATGCGAAAGGCAGGCCAAGTTGAGCACGGTATAGCCAAAACCTTGCTCCCGCTTCTTCTTTCTGATTGGAACTCGCCACAGCCCATTGCCCCATTCCTGGCTCAAACGACGGTTAGGGTTAGGGTTAGGGTTACGCCTAGGGTTAGGGTTGAGAAAACCACAAAGCCTCGAGCTCCAGGGACACTGCAGCTGCAAATGGTAAGCCTAGTCCAGGATGGCACTGGCCTAAACATTGCTCTTAACATCATGTTTTTTTTGGCTCCTACCTTACCACCACACGGCTTTCCACACTCTGGCTATGGTTAGTGTTAGGGCGTCACATGCCTAAACATTGCTCTCCGCACACATTTTCCTTGGCACCTACCTTAGCCCAGTCCTGCTTCTATTGCTCCGCCTAGGGTTAGGGTTAGTCTTAGTTTTGAGAAAAACATAATCCCCAGAGTTCCACGGACACTGCAGCTGCAATCGGCACGCCAAGGCCAGGGCTGTACTGGCATAACGTTTCTCCTAACTCATTATTTCCTTGGCCCCGTCCTCAATCCCATGTGGCTTTTATTGCTCAGCATAGGGTCAGGGTTAGGGCTAGGGTTGAGAAAACCACAAAGCCTAGAGCTCCAGGTTCACTGCAGCTGCAAGTGGCAGGCCAAGGCCAGGGCGGCACTGGTCAGAACATTGCTCCCAACACACTCTTTCCTTGGCACCTGCCTTAACCCAGTGCTGCTTTTATTGCTCTGCCTAGGATTAAGGCTAGGGCTTAGAAAACCACAAAGCCCTGCCCACTGCAGGTCTGGGGCAGTGTGCCAATCAATCCCAGCTTCTCCCCTGGAGAGAGTTCCCCGAAGAGTTAGACTCAGGGGGCGGCTCAGAAGCCTAAGCTGCACCCCCTGGGCAGAGCCCAGGTCCAAGCCGCCTCCCCCGGTTCGGGAAAATTCTCAGTTACTCTGCTGTCCATTGGTTCTGTTATAAGTCCCGCCTCCCGGTTTACCCCAGTGATTCTTGTTAAATTGTATACTCCTCCTGGCTTGTAACTCATTGGTTGTTTTCCCCTTTCACCGGGGTTTTCAAATTCCCGATAAAACTGAGGACAAGGCTCTGAGATCCCATCCGATCCCAGCAATCCAACCTCATCATGATCCCATCGCATTTAACCTGTTGGAAGCCAGACCAGAACAGCCTCTCTCTTCCTTTGTCTCCGAGCTAATGTGAGCCGATCCCGTCGGCTTCTTCCGTGTTTCCTCTGCCGAGAAGCCAGCTAGCTAGCCCAGCAAGCAGCTCTTTTCCTGATCCCGAAGTCGCTTCTGCGACGGGCAGAAGTAATGCAGCTAGACGCTCTCTGACCTGGGGCACGCCAGAGTTGGTGCCTCGAGTGCCAAACGCTACGTTAAGCCCTGTGCTCTAGCATCACTGCAGCTGCAAATGGCCGGCCAGGTCAGGGCGGCCCTTGCCAAATCATTGCTCCCAACACACTTTTTCATTGGCATCTGTCTTCATTCACTGTGGCTTTTATTGCCCCGCCTAGGGTTAGAGATTAGAAAAGCACAAAGCCTAGAGCTCCAGAGACACTTCAGCTGCAAAAGGCAGGCCATGGCCAGGGCGGTACATGCCTAAACATTGCTCCCAGCACACTTTTTTTTCCTTGGTGCCTGCCTTAATCCCATAGGGCTTTTAATGATCTGCCTAGGGTTTAGGTTAGTTTTAGGGTTAGGGTTAATGTTAGGGTTCGGGTTCAGAAAGCCACAAAGCCTAGAGCTCCAGGGATACTACACCTGCAAATGGCAGGCCACGGCCAGGGCGGCACTGGCCAAAGCATTGCTCCCAACACACTTTTTCCTTGGCATCTTCCTTAACCCAATGCTGCTTTTATTGCTCCTCCTAGGGTTAGGGTTAGAGTAGAGAAAACCACAGAACCCGCTGTGGATATACAGCACACTTAATCTGCTAGGCTCACATTTCAGCGCTTTAGAAAGCTCTGAGCTGCCTGGGGAGACTGCACGGGCGATCTAGCACTTCAGTAGCTCCAAAAATGCAGCAAGTGGTAGCTGCAAAGCTAATACCAAGAGCAGAAGCAAAGAGGTAGAAATACAGCTCTCACTCTATGCTTTAATCCTGCTAGTAGATAGCTCTCGGTCGGAGACAGAGACACACAGAAGCTGTTAACAGTAGTGTAGCAAACACAATGAGGGCGGGTCTACTCTGAGCTCTCAAGAGCTACTCTGAGCTCTTTTATTCAAGGGAAGGGAGAGGGGAAGGCAGGGGGAGGACCCAGAGTAACTGGCCAATCAAACACTGCTCTGAAGAGTCAGTGTTTTTTTCAACTTTTACCTGTGTCGGGAACAGGAGCACATGGTTCAAGCAAGTCGGGGCATGCCTGTGCAGTCTTGGGCCTGCCTGCACCTCAGGGGCAGGCAGCAACAGCCCAGAGCTCCAGGGACACTGCAGCTGCAAATGGCGAGCAAAGGCCAGGGCAGCACTTGCCTAAACATTGCTCCCAACACACTTTTTCCTTGGCACCTGCCTTAACCCAATACTGCTTTTATTGCTCCGCCTAAGGCTAGGGTTGAGAAAACCACAAAGCCCTGGGGTGCAAAGAAACTTCAGCTGAAAAAGACAGGCCATGGCCAGCATGACACTGACCTAAATAATGGTAAAAGCACACTTTTTCGTTTGGACCAGCCTTTCTGCATTGTGGCATTTATTGCTCTGCCTTGGGTTAAGGCTAGGTTTGGGACAAGGGTTAGGGTTAGGGGTAAGAAAACAACAAAGCCTAGAGCTCAGGAGACACTCCAGCTGTGAATGGCACGCCAAGCCGAGTGCAGAACTGGCCTAAACATAGCTCCCAACACATATTCCTTGGCGCCTACTTTAATCCCATGTGGCCTTTATTGCTCCGCCTAGGGTTAGGGTTATGGTCCACCTTAGGGGTAGGGTTGAGAAAACCACAAAGCCCTGAGCTCCAGAGACACTACAGCTGCAAATGGCAGGCCATGGCCAGCATGACACTGGCCTAAATGGTACAAGCACGCTTTTTCCTTTGTACCCGACTTTCCACGTTGCGGCTTTTATTGCTCTGCCTAGGGTTCCGGTTAGGGTTAGGACTAGGGTTAGGGTAAGCATTTGGGTTAGGGTTAGGGTTAGGACTAGGGTTAGGGTTAGGGTTGGGGTTGAGAAAACCAAAAAGCCCAGAGCTCCAGGGACACTTCAGGTGCAAATGACAGGCAAAGGCCAGGGCGGCACTGGCCAAAACATTGCTCCCAACGCACTTTTTCTTTGGCGCCTGCCTTACCCCAATTCCTTTATTGTTTCCCCTATGTTTAGGGTTAGGGTTGAGAAAACCACAAAGCCCTGAGCTCCGTGGACACTGCGGCTTCAAATGACAGGCAAAGGCCAGGGTGGCACTTGCCTAAACATTGCTCCCAACACACTTTTTCATTGGTATCTGCATTACCCCAACGCCACTTTTTTTGAACCGCCTAGGCTTAATGTTATTGTTTAGGTGAGGCTTAGGGTTGAGAAAACCGCAAAGCCCTGAGCTCCAGGGACACTGCCACTGCAAACGGCTGGCCAAGGCTTGGGCGGCACATGCCTAAACATTGCTCCCAACACACTTTTACCTTGGCGCCTGCTTTAATCCTATGTGGCATTTATTGCTCCGCCTAGGGTTTGGGTCCAGGTTAGGTTCACGATTACCTTTAGGGTGCAGAATACCACCAAGGCTAGAGCTCCAGGGACACTGCAACTGCAAAAGACAGGCCACGGCCAGCCTGACACTGGCATAAACAAGGTTACAAACATGCTTTTTCCTTTATTCCAGCCTTTATCCTTTGAGGCATTTATTGCCCTGCCTAGGGTTAGGGTTAGGGTTCAGAAACCCCCAAAGCCCAGACGTCCAGGGACATTGCAGGTGCAAAAGGCAGGCCAAGGGCAGGGCAGCACTGGCCTAAACATTGCTCCCAACACAATTTTTCATTGGCACCTGCCTTAATCCCATGTTGCTTTTATTGCTCCGGCTAGGGTTAGTCTTACGGTTAGGGTTAGGCTTTAGAAAACCACAAAGCCTAGAGATCCAGGGACACTGCAGTTGCAAATGGGAGGTGAAGGCAAGGCCGGCACGTACCTAAACACTGCTCCCAACGCACTTTTTCCTTGGCGCCTGCCTTAATCCTATGTGGTTTTATTACTCCTCCTAGGGTTAGGATTAGTGTTAGGGTTGGGGTTAGGGTTATGGTTTGGATTAGGGTTAGGACTCAGAAATCCACAATGCCCCACCCTCCAGGGGCACTTCAGCTGCGAAATGCAGGCCATGGCCAGGGCGGCATGTGCCTAAACATTGCTCCCAACACACTTTTTTTTTGGCACCTGCCTTAATCCCATTTGGCTTTTTTTGCTCCGCCTAGGGTTAGGGTTAATGTTAGGGTTAGGGCTAGGGATGGGGTTAGGATTTCGAAATCCACAAATCCCAGAGCTCCAGGGACACTGCCGCTGCAAATGGCAGGCCAAGACCTAGGCGGCACTGGTCAAAACATTGCTCCCAACCCACTTTTTCCTTGGCATCGGCCTTAACCCAGTGCTTCTTTTATTGCTTGCCTTGGGTTGGTCTTAGGGTTGGGAAAACCACAAAGCCCAGAACTTCAGGGAGACTTCAGCTGCAAAAGGCAGGCCAAGGCCAGGGCAGCACTGGCCAAAACATTGCTTCTAGCATACTTTTTCCTTGGTACCTTCCTTTCCCCAATGCTGCTTTATTGCTCCCTCTTCGGTTTGGATTAAGGTTAGGGTTAGGTTTAGGGTTCGGGTCCGGGTTAGGTTGGAGAAAACCACAAAGCCCAGAGCTCCATAGACACTGCAGCTTTAAAAGACCTGTAAAGCCCAGGGCGGCACTATCTCACATTTCTTCCTCCACCCTTTTATCCTTTGTACCAGCCTGAATCCCATGGTAACGCAGTTCTGTGCTCGTGGCACGAGCTCTGGCGTGCCCTCAATCCGAGAGAGTCCAGCTGCATTACTTCTGTGCGTCGCAGATGACACCTCAGAATCAGGAAAGGTGCTGCTGACTGAGCTCGCTGGCTTCTTTACAGAGGAGACACGGCAGGAGCTGACAATATAGGCTCACGTTAGTTCGGAGATAAAGAAAGAGTGAGGTGGTTCTGGTCTGGCTCCTAACAGGTTTATTGACAGAAGTTTTGCAACCAGAACATGGCTATGATCTTAAGCTGGGATCTCGCCGAGAGGCTTTTCCCTCAGTTTTATAGGGGGTTTTAAAACTGCAGGGAAAGGGGAAAGCAGCCAATGAGTTACAAACTGGGGGGAGGATACAATTCAGTGGGGGAAACCAGGAGACAGGAGATACAACAAAGAACCAATGAAAACCGAATAAGAGGGAATTTTCCCAAATTGGAGGAGGCAACTTGGACCGGGGCGTAGCTCCGGGGAGATGCAACTTAAGCTTCTGAGCCACCCCTCGACCCACCCTCCAAGTCTGTGTCTTGGGGAAACTCTATCCACGGGAGTGGCTGGGATTGACAGGCATCTCGCTGCCCCAGCCCCGCAGTGGGCTGGGTCACAGCAACACCATGCACCTTTTATTGCTCTGCCTATGGTTAGTGTTAGGGTTGAGAAAACCACAACATTCAGAACTTCAGGGACACTGAACCTCCAAAAGGCAGGCCATGGCCTGGATGACACTGGCATAAACAATGTGCCCAACACACTTTTCACCTTGGCACCAGCCTTACCCCTTGTGGCTTTTACTGCTCCACCTAGGGTTAGGCTTTCTCTTAGGGTTCATGTTGCAGTTAAGGTTAATGTTAGGGTTAGACTTTTGATAATGTTTAACATTAGTGGTAGGTTTGGGTTTAGAGTTCGTCTAAGGTTTTCGATTTGGTGTCAATATTAGCTTAAGATTTAGGGTTACTTTGACGTTAGTGTTGGGTTTAAATTTAGCTTTATATTTAGGGTTAGGTTAAGGGGGTTTTTTTGGGTTTAGTTTAAGATTATGTTTAGGTTTTTAGTTTTGCTTATGGTTTGGGTTAGGTTTAGGTTTAACGGTAGTGAAAGGTTTTAGATTTGGGTTTGTATTTGAATTAGGGTTAGGTTTAGGGTTAGCCTTGGGGTTCCATTTAAGCTTAGGGTTGGATTAGTGTTAGGGTTATGGTTTAGTTCTGTTTTGGTTTCATGTTAGGTTGATATTTGAGGTTAGGCTTATGGTTACAGTTGTGTTTGGCTTTTGGGTTAGTGTTTGGTTTGGGGTTAGAATTTGTGTTTTGTTTGTGTTTAGGTTTACGCTTATGGTTTGGATAGGTTTAAGGTAAGAGTTATGGTTAGGGTTTGGCTTTGGGATCATATTATGTTTCTTGAAAATCTCTTTTTTGTTATTTTTTTGAAAGCAAAAATCAATAAGTTTTTCCATCCATTTTAGTGTAATGCGCATTATTTGCTCTACAGTAACTATTCTTGGTGATTATGAAATAGACCCTGTTAGATTAAGTTTTGCAGAGTCCTCAATCAGTGTTTGTGGCAGCATTTAATCATGTAAAAAAATATTTTACAAGGGTATGGGTTAGTGTTAGGGTTAGGTTAGGACTAGGGTTAGTGTTAGGTTTAGGATCAGGGTTAGGGGAATGGTTAGGGTTAGGTTTAGGTTTAGGCTTAGGTTCAGGGTTGTATGGATACAAATATGCTGGTAGCAACAATTTTCCTTGCTTCTTTCCAGTCCCATGATATATTTTTCTCTCTCAGGGATGATATTAGTCGAGTTCTTTAACTATGAAACACCTGCAACCTTGCAAAACCCTTGTTTATAATACAGTGGAAAAATATTTTGACAATGGATGTTTTAGGATTTTAGCCAATCACCCCAAGGGTTGGCTGATCCTTTGAGCATTTAGACTATGAAAAAAAAAAGTCTATAAAAGAGTTGTAAAATAATTAAATTAATGAATCTTGCTGCACAATTCCTGCCTGCTGGATCCTTCTTCTCCTCCCTACCACTGTGGGTTACCGCATCATTTTTATGGTTCGTATTAGAGTTAGGGCTAAGTTTTCCATTTGAGACCATCTTCTGTTTCTAGAAGACCTCTTTTTTATCCTGTTCTGGAATTAAAAAATGAACAGGTATTTCTATGCCTTTCTGTATAAGGAGACTTTATTGGCAATAAGATGAGTGTTCTCGTCGGATATGAAATAGGCCCTGTGTTGCAGGGCATATCATCCCTTTCCCAGCACAGATGGCTGGTTTAGATAGGAGAGATAATGCAGGCAGGCAATCCCTAGCTGTTATCGTCTCCTGGTGCCAAAAGGTCTGCTAGCTTAACAGATGTGGGAAGAGATAAAAAAAATACATAGGTGACCAAAAGGCCCGGTTTTGCACTATAAAAGTATTACAGTTTATCACAGAGGCAGAAGTCTCTTACACACTCTTTGGAAATGTGTGAGAGGATTCCTCCCTGGAGCTTGGATGCAACTTCAGGTCACTTTCCCGGGAACTGAGAGAGAGGATTTTTTGATGTGTACTCCATCAAGATTGGATGGTAAGAAACATTGGATCCTAAGTTATACTATTTCTTAGCTAGGGGTAAATGTAATGGTACCTTTAACTCTGCATGTATTATACTAGTATCACCTTTTTTGTCTTATCCCTGGGTAGTAATAGCATGTTTTATGTTTTATGTCTGTTAGTTTTGTATCTATGAATAAATAATTCATTCTATAATAGACCGAATCAGCAATTATTCAAGAACTTGCCAAGTGGATCTCGGCATGCTGGACACCTCAGTAACATGACTGCCTGCTGCCAGAGGCCTGGGAAAAAGGCAAGAGCTGATTTAAACCTACATCATCCATTCATAACACCCTGTTAGAATATTTTTACTGTAAGTTTTTGCAGAGGCCTCAATCAGAGATTGTGGCAGCGTTCACTCTTGTAATGAAAAGATTTTACAAGTGTATTGTCTTGTATTTGGTCTCTGAAGGCAGGATGTTTATGTCTGTACTGAATCCCAGTGAAGTAAGGTAAATGCACATGCCTACACAGCTCTAACAACTACATCTATGTTAAACTTTTACCGAGTTAAAAACTCTATTGGAAATTTTAAATGCACAAAGAGGGTCTGGGAAATAAATACCACAGCATCAGGAGATTAATACTTTCAGATTTTATTCAGATCTGTCCGTTTTGTTCTAAATTGAATAAAAATCCTCTGATAGCCTGGGATATTAGCTAAGCAAATATTTTTACAGTTATATTAGGGGAAAAAAGGATTTATTTGACTAGGCTATTAAAATATAGAGGAGATTTATGAATTTAATATTCTATTTAATAATATCGGTAGTTCAAGAAAGGAAAGTAAACCACCAGCAAGAATCAATAGGATTGTCAGACATTGAGTTAGAAACAGAAAGACCTCAACTGAAGAATTAACTAACGTCTGCTAATTCATCTTTAATTAGTGCTACTGCAATACTTTTTTCTTTTGTCCTCAAACATATCTTGCAGTCACATTTAAATGGGGCTTTGACAATGAAAAACCTTCTGTGGCGATTAAAAAAAAACACTCTCAGGCAGAAAACTGCTGCAGTAAAAGACCATATTTTCTGCCACTTCCAGATAGTTATACCAGTTCTTTTGTGAAAATATCCCAACACCTGAAAGTTTTCAGTCCATTATCCCCCGTATTATCTTCAAAAGTCAGGAAAGCACTGTAATTTCCATTTCACAGGTGAAGAAAGAGAAGTGGAAAAAGAAGACAGAGAAGTGGGAAGATGACTTTTGGCCAGCTGGTCTCTCCCTCACATGAAATGAGAGAGTAAAGGCAGATTATCAGACCTGAGAATTAAAAAAAGAGCTGCTTAGGGTGAAGGCCAGCTGCAGTCAGAAAATAGAGATCTAAAAAACTTTCTTTGGAAACAAAATCAGAAATTCAGGTGAGGAATTCAAAGATGTGACACAAAACATCATACACCAGCCTAACTCTGGAAACAGAACATTCACCGTCAGACTACAAAAGGTGTTTTAAGTGTCTAATGCATTGAGAAAGAAATTCAGGGCAGAGAACACCCACCTCTGTTCCCTGTATCTACCCACAGGCCAGTTAGAAGAGCCAGTCCTGGGAAGCAGCCTGTGTGGGATCACATTCCACAAAGGTACAAAATCCACGTCTCATGTTTTGCCAGCACCTAGGCTGGAGAACAGAGGCAGGTATTCGGAAAGGATGGGATTGCTCAGAGGAGGACTTCAAGATCACTCATCCAAAACAATACCCCTTGTGCAGCTCTTCACTGCAGGATGAGGAAGAAATTCAGGCAGGCCTTGTGCCCAGCATTTCATACCAACTACCAAATGCAAATAAGGAGCTACTTGACTTTCCAGAGAGGATGCCTTTGTGTCTAAATGCCCGTCATCTTCTTCTACCTTTCAGGAACTTGTCCAGGTCTATAAAGGGGTTTTGTAAAAGAGAATAGACTGGAAGTTGAATTGTGCAGACCACAAATCACCTCGTTTCATATACAAGGTCTGCCTCTTCCTATTTTTATAAACAGGCCCCAAATATCAGACACATAGTAGGTTCCAGCTGAAGTATTTCTGGCCGGGTAGGAATTTACCTAGTTCACATCAACATAAATGGAAATATGTGCCTGAATATACCAGGCCATTGGAAAATTTTGCCCCGTTTCTTACCTAGTTTTAGACTGTACTTTTTTGATTATGGTTGGAAAAAATACAGAGTGAACAAACTATTTTAACCTGGATTCCTTAACCTGATATAGAGACATGAGGATCTCATACATATTTCTCCAACTCTGATGTATTTCTTTTCCTCTCCTTCCCTGCCACTCCTCCCTCCCTCTAGCATTTTTAAATATACCTGCTTTCTTCATAGCGTGGGCTAGCTGGGAGACTTTTAAAACAATAAGAAAGAGAAATCTGTATTGCCTTGAGTGAATTATTTTTTTCCTTAAATGGAAGTGGATTTTTAGTGGAATTTGAAATCAATATTGTATTTATTTATTCCGTTCTGTCTTTGGTTATGTGTAATATTATAGTCCTTGGCACTTACACTTAGACTATTTTTTAAGAAGGTTGTTGAAGATGTTACAGTGGCATTTATTATGCAGTTCTTCAGATTTATTTCCTGTTAGATAATTTGGTGGATGTTTCATGTACTGCAGGCTGGATAAAAATATAAAAGGACACCATTCCTGTAAAATTGCACAGAGTCTTTATTAGTAGAATAATTTACAGAGACATTGCAGCCTCAGTTGGCAATCTCACCCTGCATATCCTCACTGACTTCCCAACACCTTTACAGAACTGTCCTCCTGGCTCTTTCCTCGACATTTCATGCATTGACCACTCACCCCTTCCTCCTCTGTGTACTCTTCATTGGTTTCCTGGGGAGAAGAGACAGCACTGCTTATATTAGTGTCCGAGATTGTGAGTGATACGGACTAGTAACAAATAGGAAATGTGAAACACTGGCAATAATTAAAGGTAAAGGGCCAGATGAAGTCACGTATAGCTCTTGCTCACCCCGGCATGAATTGAAAAACGGACAGAAACAGACCAAGCCTGTGACAATAGAAAAAAACAGATGAAGCAGCAACACTTCTTTTAGTTGGACCTACTCCTTCCCCTACTCCCTCTGGCCCCTTTCCCCTCCTCCTTTCTGAGGGCATGTGGTAGCTGGAGCTGAAAGCAGTACAGCTGTGTCTGCCTACTGTCAGCTGGCAGAGTGATGGAAAAAGGTAAAAGGGTTATACCCAGTCAGTGGAAAGTCACCTGGCACTGCTTACACGTGAACTTTAAGAGGTCTTGAAGGTCCACCATCTCTTCCTTTTCACCTCAACACCAATTTGACCAATTATCAGCAGTGCTAACAGCAGGGGCCTCAATAGGGTCAGCACCACATCTGAGAGCAAGTCTGACACATGCTAGAAGTACATTCAGGGCAAAAAGAGGGAATAAATTACTGTACAGGATGAATGTGGTTCTCCAGAACCCAGGTGGAAATAGCAATACAGTCAGTCCTTTGGTTTTCCTCTGCTTGACAAAGGAAGAGTAAGAGTATAGGTGAGAGGCTCCCCATGTGGGCTTCTGGCAGTACATTCTTGTTTTACCACCACTGAATGACCACAAAGGGCATAAAGCAGAGGGATCCCAGCTCTGTGAGCAACTGCACTGCAGGGGAATTCTCCCAGACCCCTGCTCTGAGTCTTTCCTGTGTCCCTGGGACTTTTTTGCATTCATTTGGCAGCACAAAGGAGAGCAAAAATGTCCAAATTATTTAGAATTGTCCTCTGCTCTGTGTTTGCTACTAAGCATATTGCTGGAGGTTTTTGAGCAAGCCCTAATTAGCTTCAAAATTCATCCTATTTCTTCTCTTGTAGGACTTCAGCACAGCACAGTCTTCAGCCAGATTTGAATGATTAAGCTGTGCCCACAGGAGCAGTCTTCACACTGCGGCATGGCACTCAGGAAGGGTTTCTCACCTGGCAGGCCCCAGGCTGGCAGGCGGATCTTCTACCAGCATGAAACTTCTTGGAGACCGGTGAGTTTTTTAATTCAGTGATGTCCTGATAGTAGACTGTTAAATAACTGTGGTGTAATGGACTAGACTTGTAAAATTGAAAAGCAAATCAGACCCTTCTAGATATAAAAATGGCCTGGGTTTTTCAGTGATGTCTAGTTTTTCTCACAGAGCATGAAGAACATGCTTTAACTGAGGGAAGAGTGTGAGTGGAGAAGGGGCATGTGCCTGATGCAACCTCTAATGCACCTGATGCACCACTGAGGGTGTGTGGTGCATCCAAGGAACATGCTGGTGCTGGAAAGATCCCACTGATGTGCCCTGACACCACACCTCTTCCAGGTCCTTCTTTATGAACAAATGGCAAGCTGCCCTCAGCAAGAGGGTCTGGACTCATTTGAAAAGCTGACTAGCAGAGATCCTGAGAACCCACAGCTGCAGAGAGCAGGCCATATAAGGGAAACTAGGCTGTTCAAGCAGTTAGAGGAGGCAGCAGTGTCCACAAGGAAAATCTGCAGTGACTATGAAGGAGAAGCTGATGGTGATCCCTTAAGTCAGTCCTATAGCTAGGCTATTTGCCTCCATGGGTACAACCTGCCTAAATCCGGCATATTGCAGAGCATCAGGAAAAACACCCTGTCTTGTCAATTCATATCTCTCTTCTCCTCATAACCATCTGATCACTGCAGCATGCAAGCCCTGTTGCTAAAGGGTTATATCTTGTTTTGCCCTCCACACCCCAAATTCTCCTCAAGCCTTACTGAGCTCCCAATGTTTCTTTATTACAGCAAGCATCCTCCTGGCCAGTGCAGACCTACTGCTGCTCCCCACAGAAACAGTGTTTGGCATGATCTGTCTCCGCACTGCTTTCATCAGAGTGCAAATTGCTTTCCACTTTCACTCACTAATTCTTCAGACTTGCTCCCCCTCTCCACACTGTTTTCTTTTCCCTGGCATACACAGGGCAAGATAAACACACAACAGATAAAGCAAAAGCTAATTTCAAGGCATGTTAAACACAATAGATGGGCTGTGAATCTATATATCAATACCGATGAGCATCCATATATGCACTGCATGGCTGAGCACCTCTGATAACAGGCTGGAGTGGGAATACATTGGACAGACAATAATGGACTGCTAGTTACAACCCCCAAACTAACTAAATAAAGGAGACAGGCTTCTGGGTCTGTTCATTATTCTTATAATCCTAAATTAGCAAAAACTCAGGGCTGTGGTGGGGATAAGACACTCTCCCAATGCCCCCTCCTACCTCCCAATTACAGTTTTGGATTAGTGTACTGAGCTGCCTAGGGTGGTTTGGCCAGGACCCAGGCTCCAAAGTCACTCACCCCTGGCAACTGCTGCAGTCTGAATGGCAACAGCTGGGAAATCTTGGAGCTAGGCTGGCAGCCTGCTTGGAGAGCAGAGGCAGCTTCTGTGTCTATATCCTTATCCTGTAAGTATTGCTTTCTGTCCTTCACCAATGCCTTGTGTCCACAGCAAGGGAAGTAAGAAGGACTAAGGGAAAAGAATAGATAACACAGAGGACACTGGAAAGTTCTCACAGAGAGTGGTAAGATATCTGCACACCTGTAGCTCCAGCCCTACAGTGGAGTCCAACAGTATATGGACACAGAAAGACACAGACTGAACAGCCCCTCAGTATTCTCTCAAGAGGAACCTGGGAAAACAAGAAGGAAAAAAGAATCTTACAGGAAGAGCATAGTGTGTGCAAGTGTGTGTCTGTGCTATAGCTGTAGATAAATGTAAAGTGGCAGCTACTTCTAAAGACAATCCAGTTTTTACATTCAGATATTGTAGGAAGAGCTACATCACTCAAAGGTATTGCCTCCTAAAACCCTGCACTCTTCTACAAAGTTGGTAAAGGTTTTTTTATTATATTTTCTCTCTACACTCAGCAACAGAATTTTCAGGGAAAAGAAGGAAGAAGTGGTAACCAGAAGGAGCAGATGAAAAGTGGATTTTTATCAGATTGCTTTCTTGAAGGTGTTGGGGTCCCTCCCCTGCCGTGTAGCCCTGGAAGAGGGGCCCTGAGGGCACAGACATGGGGATTCCCTGCCCCTGCTCAGCCTCGTTCCCATTGGTTGGTTTGTGTTCCCTGCGCGGGCAGAAGGACCCTTGGTCCGGTGACTGGAACAGTTCCTGGGCAGAGCTCCAGCCATGCGGCTGGAGAAATAAACATCTCTGAAACAGCTATCAAGAATCTGTCTGTCCATATATATTTCCTTTCCATGGGACTCCTGGTTTGGTATATGCATGTTGCAGTATCCCCACTGCAACAAATGGTGGAGAATTGAGAGCAGAACGATCCCTGATCCCTAAGCGACTGATTTGTGTGAGTAAACCCTGGAAACTTTGGATTCCTCTTCTTGGTTTTGCTTTGCTATTCCATATCTAAACTATGGAGGAACCGTGGGAAGGCTCTTGGCTTTCAGAGCCGCATATGGACATTTATCTTAAAATGATTCTTGAACAACGATTTGTAAATTTTAGCTTGATTCAAGCTCAAAAAGAACTGAAACACTTCCTGGCATGGTTGTTTTTTTATGTTTTTTGGGATTTAATTCTTGGGATTTAATTCTTACCAAGGGCTTTTGGAAAACCGTTTGGACACAGTTAATACTGGAGTCAAAATATATGCCGATGGAAGAATATTTTCGTGAATATTATTTAGTTACCGAGACTGTTGAGCAATGTCAGCTGTGTCCTGGCGAAGGGAAGCCTGGCGAGGGACCGTGCGGCCCAGGCCACGTGCACCGAGCGCTCTCCGAGCAGCAGCGAGGCAGTTCCCGCGCGCGGGCGGAGCCACGCGAGCCGCAGTGTCGGCGGCGGAGCGAGGCGCGGCGGGAGCAGCGGGACCCGGCGGTGCCCGCCCGGCCCCGCGCTGCGCGTGGTGGAGCGAGCCCCGGGAACACCCGACCGAGAGGGGCAGCGCGCGGGCGGTGGCTGGCGGCGATGGCGGTGGAACGGAGCCGCGCCCAGCCAAGACGCGCGCTGGAGCAGGCCGCAGGGGAGTCATCGCTCGGGGGTCTGGCCGAGATGTGGGTGCAGCGCCTGGCATCGGCAGCGAAGCTGCGACCAGAGGAGGCGACGCACGGAGAACTGAGCGGCGCGGCCCGGCCCGGCCCGCGCAGCCCCGAACGTGACCCCGGGAAGAGCGCGCAGGCACCAGCAGCCCCGAGAATTCCAACACGGGAGCGACCGAAAGAGAGGGCAAAGACGCAGCGAGACAGAAAACAGCAGCCACTCGGAAAAAGGAAAAGATCATAGTACCTAAGGTCTTAGGGATAGTAAAAATGGTATAATGTTAAGCAAAATTATGGTTTTATAACAAGGTGTGACAACCAGCAAGACATATTCGTGCATAGAACTGCTATTAAAAAGAATAACCCTGAAAAATGCATCCCAAGCTTGGGAGATGGAGAGGTGGTGCAATTCAAAATTATACAAGGTAGAAAAGGGTTACAAGCATCGCAGGTCACTGGGCCTGATGGTGTTCCTGTAAAAGGCAGTATATATGCTAAAAATCGTGGTCATGTTAGACAGTATCTCTATTGTAAGTCCCCCCTACAGTTTCCCTTTCCTAATCCCACCTTTCCCTTTTACCCTATGTCCTATTACCCCCAGTGTATTCCCAATCCGTCTTTTCACCCATGGTTTCCCTCACAAAACCATGATTTTGCCAATTGTTTCCCCAAAAATCCCTTTCCAATGCCGAGTGGGGGATGAAAAGGGGAAGGGAAGAAATTAAACCCTCTCCTGCCTCAGTTTCCCCACAAAGCATGCTCAGAGAATTCTGTCTCCCTTCTGTCAGCCCTAAGATGTTCCACAGAATCTGTTTGGACATTTAAAGACTCAGGAGGGTGGCTTGTTTTGTCTTGAAACGGCTCTTGTTATGTTTATCCAGTTGTTTTCATTCTCCTTTTATTAAAATAAAACGGGTGAGGTGTTGGGGTCCCTCCCGTGCCATGTAGCCCTGGGAGAGGGGCCCTGAGGGCACAGACACGGGGATTCCCTGCCCCTGCTCAGCCTCGTTCCCATTGGTTGGTTTGTGTTCCCTGCGCGGGCAGAAGGACCCTTGGTCCGGTGACTGGAACAGTTCCTGGGCAGAGCTCCAGCCATGCGGCTGGAGAAATAAACATCTCTGAAACAGCTATCAAGAATCTGTCTGTCCATATATATTTCCTTTCCACGGGACTCCTGGTTTGGTATATGCATGTTGCAGTATCCCCACTGCAACATGAAGGATTCCTTATCTGGCCATAATGATACATGGCATCTCCCAGCACCTCCCCAGGAAGGAGGAAACTCAGCCTGCCTGGGGCTGGCAGACCCAAAGCAGGCATTGCTCCTAGCCAGAACTCCCAAGTCATTCAGCATGGTCACTGCCACTTTGATTTGCAACTCTTCACCATTTTGATTAAGACAGATCTTTTTGTGAGCTCAGACAGCCTGTTTTGTGTCTTTACAGTGGCTTGAAATATACTTTAATGAGAGAAGAGATGGCTCTCCTCAAGGGGCTTCTGAGACCTTTTAAAAAGTTCCAGCTTGACAAACATTGAAAAGGGACTATTATCTGGTTTGGTGACTTCCTTTTAATTGTCTAGTTCTGTTACTCTTGATGTGGTCTATCTGTTAATTGGTGTACCAGTAATGATGAAGGTTTCTGTCATGCTGAGTCTAGACAAGCCAAACAGGAAAATAATGCCCATCTTTTTAGATCTATACACGATGCCCTTTGCATTAAAACAAACGGCAAGCACTTTGAGTGTGCGTGTAAGATAAATGTTAGGGAAAACATGGACGGATGATACAGAAGCTGAATATAATGAGCCAGGCTGATCTCAGCTTCCACTACTCTAGTTTTATTGGTAAATGTAGGTGCTATGTATCTCCAACACCTTGAGCACCTAGCATTTTCATAGATCATGTTAGGAGCTTAAATTAAATCAGAGCAGTAATATAAATGTATCTCTGTGATAGTAAGGGCACCATGACCATCCTGGAAAAGTTTCTTTTTATAATCTGACAGCATATTGACTATTTGGGAAGCAGAACTTGTTAACACTGGAGCGGCTTGTTCTTATTACACAGCTTACATATTTCTTCTTATAGGTCCACTACTGACATGTGCTTTAACAAAAAAGAAATACCACAAATTTAATCTACCTTTGCATCAAAACTGTTATAAAACATGGATATCTTATTCTAACCAAGGGCTAAATCTGGGGCGGAAGCAGGTTCCAGTCTCTCCTGTAGACCCTGTTTTATCCTTCTCTGTTCAAGTGGTGGCACCTGCTAGGCCTCTGCAGTACTGGGGCTCCATAAAATAGGTTTTTCCCCTGGGAGAAGGGACTAAGGTCTCCTCTGCCTACAGATGGGCCACGACACATTACAGTCTCCAACACATGGTGAAAGACAACAGTCATTCTAGAAGATAGGTAGGTCAAACTCAAGACAAAATAGGTCCAAAGGGACCTGAGATACAAGGCAGATTGAGTAACTTATCTGGGTGCATCACATGGGAACCCACACTGTACATAGTACAGCAAAATATTTGAGGGAAGTTCCTTCTTGTCTTCCCTACATTAGTGTGTATACACATTTCCGGGCAAGGTTTTGCTGTGAGTAGAAATATTCCAATGATCTTTGGTAATTGCAGTTTTTCATTAAATAACTTAATCAGGAAATCCAAGATGTCCAGCCAATGCACTTTTTCCCTTTCTCTGCAGAGGTTATAATGCACATAGGTAATAATGTTAACTCTCCAGGCCTTGTTTTCTCCTCTCCTGCCACATGGCATAGCTTTTAGTTGTCATGCCGAGATCTGATATCTCCATGGCATTCTCCAAGCAGCCCTTTCCTCTCACGGTAGCTGGGGGCTTCAGCCAGGCCTTAGTGCTGGCCATTGGGATGTGCATTGACCATCCCTCTGGAGGACCACAGTCACTCTTTCTGGCTTATTTCACAAGGGAACATATTCCCCATTTCTTCCTCTTCACATGCAAGTTGGCAGCACTTAAGCAAGTTGGCAGCAGAAAAGACAGATTTTATCCAGCTTTAAACTCCTGTCTCTCTTTACTGTTTGCAGTCACATCACTCCTGGCCATAATGTCAAGGACAACACCCTATGGAAGCAGTGGACAGTAAATGCTTCTGAAAACAAGGCTACTCGTTTTTTAGACACAAGTTTTACCTTCAAATAATAACACCTAAGGATCACACAAGGGAGCAGCAAGACCTCATCAGCACTTGGAAGAACCCAAGATGGAAAGGGCAGCCGTATGCTTATCCAGGAACAAGGAGAATGAGGAAGAGAGGAAGGCAATTCAGAAATTTCCTTTGCTAATATAATGCCAAAACAAAAAATAATCTCCGTGAGCATACTGTACCGGGGCCTTCTATCTGACAAACCAAATGAAATATGAAACACTGGGAAGCGGGATGGCAAGCTTTATCAGAGAGGAAATGAGCAGAGTGTATATCTGGCTGTCACCAGGAGAGGAAGAAGGTGCCAAGCCCGTATCTGCTCCCAGCACAAGGAGTTGATGAGCTGCCCTGAATGACAATAGCTCTCGTAGAGAAGGATTCAAAGTGCCTGGGAAGTGATAAAAAAGCAGCCAAGCATTTCACTATCCTAAGTGCATCCCCTCATTATGTTTTCTTTTAAAAACATCTTTTGACCAATTTTAATGCAGATGAGAAGTTGCCAGATTGACAGCCCTGGAGACTAAAGACCTTCCTCATTATCTGTAGCGTAGACAAGGGCAATAAAGCATCCCTCAAGCTATTTCTGCTCTGTAAATGTGTCTTCTGGCCTGCAGAATATGGAACGAAGGGAGGGGAGCTCTTAACACATGCTCAGTCCTTCATCCCTGCATGGGGCTAGGTGCTAGCCAGCTCAGATTGTATCCTGTAAGGAATGTATGGAGGACATTATTTTAATTTTATAATACAATAATATAGATCATCCACCAACTTGCAGTATGTGGTGGCCTGTATTTCACAAGCACAGTGCCAAGAGAATAAGCACTGTATAAGCCGACATCTCAAAATGAGCCGGATTCTTATCATCAGACTATGAACATTTTAGGGGAAAACCAGGTCTCTGCTCTGCCCAGGGGTACCATATTGCCAAGCAGATGGTGGGTGACTTCTTGACTCTGAACAGAGCAGGACCCTCTAGGGAGGAGTGACTGTATGCAAAGATGAGATTTTTCCTTTTGTGGGAATAGAGATTTTCCCTTTGCCTTACCTTCCTCTAGCCCCTGCTGAGTTTTGAAAGTGTGGAAATGAGAGACAGTTTGCCCATTTTCTTTCAGCAGGGGAATCCAGAAAGAGCAGGGAAATGGTGCTTGGTACCAAGACAGCCTCACATCAGCCCTGGGCAGAGAATTCACACCATTGTACAAAGCAGCAGCTGCCAGCTCCTGGTGAGTTAGGAACCATATTCCCTGTGTAACCATGCTTCTGTCGCTAATAAAGTGGTGAAAAAGACTTTCTTTTTCTTTCTTTCTTTCTTTCTTTCTTTCTTTCTTTCTTTCTTTCTCTCTTTCTCTCTTTCTCTCTTTCTCTCTTTCTCTCTTTCTTCCTTTCTTTCTCTTTCTTTCTTTCTTTCTTTCTTTCTTTCTCTCTTTCTCTCTTTCT
>NW_024582063.1:15385719-15485670 GCF_017639235.1 Corvus kubaryi | reverse complement strand
TCTTTCTTTCTTTCTTTCTTTCTTTCTTTCTCTCTTTCTCTCTTTCTTTCTTTCTCTCTTTCTTTCTTTCTCTCTTTCTTTCTTTCTCTTTCTTTCTCTTTCTTTCTCTCTTTCTTTCTTTCTCTCTTTCTTTCTTTCTTTTTCTGTCTTTCTTTCTTTCTCTCTCTCTCTTTCTCTCTTTCTTTCTTTCTCTCTTCCTTTCTCCCTTTCTTTCTCTCTTCCTTTCTCTCTTCCTTTCTTCCTTTCTATAACCCAAAGACCTTCATACTCAAGTTGGAATAATCAGGGAGCTGACTTCAATGGGTCTTTCCTTGCTGAAAAATTACACTATTTTTGAAGGACTTATATGGGGAGAGGAGAGGAGAGGAGAGGAGAGGAGAGGAGAGGAGAGGAATCTAAGACTCACTAAGTCACCAGTTTCTGTGGCAGTTAGGATTATTATTATTATATCTGTTGCCATAGACATTATTAATGCTATTATAATAGTAGTTAGTATTATAGTTAATATAATAGTATTAGAGTAATACTATTAAAGGGTATATTAGTATTATAGTAATAATTAATACAGTAGAAGTAGCTGCTGAGGTCTTAGCCAGCTTTGTTCTTCATAGCTGGTTGTATCTGCACCTGTATATTCAAAAGAAATCCCTAGCTCAAAAAGTAAGCTACTTTAAAAGTAATAAAGAATGATTGGAGCAGGCTTAAAGTACTGTCTACTCTCTCACCACACAGTGAATTAGAAAAAACCTTTACTTTGAGTGTAAGAAGAAGACAGTGACGTAAATCAGGTAAGAAGATGCTCTTCATGTCACCTCCCTTTTAAGTGTTGTAGAAACACCTGGCCTTCTTGGTTAACTTACTTCAACACTGTTTGGAGACCCTGCTCCTCATTTACAGGCTTTGATCTCAATGGAATAGCACAATCCCGTCTTTCCCCTGGCAGGAGTTTCATCTTGCCTGCTCTGAGCCTCTTATTACAAGTCCCAGGAGATATGATGCATTTTTAATGCTTGCCTCCAAGAATGTTGAGCAAAGGATTAGCCAGGAATTTTCCCTGGGAATAGTTTTTCAACAGAAAGTACAGTTTCCACCAAACTGACTGATTTTCCTGGTCATCATTATTTTTATTGTCGTATACAACAGGTTTATGAATAAAATATGTTTCCCCAGACCAGGAGATACCTCAGAGTTCATACGAAATGTTTTGCCTGCTTTAACTCAGAGCTAAAGTACTTTCTGTCTATCATCCCAGTTACCTCATTGCTTTCTCTCCTTTTCTGGCTTATCCAGGTGGCAACTGTAGGGTATTTAATGCTGTTCTGCTGAAGGCCAAGGTGCAGACAGAGAGCTGAGCAGTTGCAGCTTTCTCCATGCTAAATGTACAAGGCAGGCTCCTCTACAGTAGCACAATGTTAGAAGCAAGTGTTGCTGCAGAACATAATTTTGGTGTGCTTTTTCTCAAACTCTTCTTTTCCATCCCAAGCACGTGAACAATTACTTTGAAATGTTGTAGGTTAGTTTAAGATCTAATATTCTGGAGTATGCAGATCTGCTATGGGTCATCAAGTCTTACTTACATAATGTATTGCTGGGGAAGCTGTTTTAACACCAGGATCCATGACTAGGAGGTTCCAAACTCTGCAACAGGGCTTCCAGATATGGGAAGGAATAGGATTGACTCTCCTTGCCTCTGGCCTGGAGCACCAAAGGAAGCTCAAGTGCCAAAGGCTGTGAGGTGCTGTCAGGGCAGTAGCCAGGGAGCTCTGAGATGCACAGCTCCCTCCCCCATCACACTTTTGGACTTTGCACAAATGTAAAAACTACATCTTAAAGAGATTGGGGGCAGGAAAATTATTTAACTACTAGTTAAGTAGTTTTGGACCCTGTTTGGAACCTGTGAATGATATGAGAAAGGGAGCATAGTCAGGGTTTATAAGACTGTGGCAGGAACCAAGGAACCTGTCTGAAATCTGAAGTTTAGCTTTGCCACGGATTCTCTGTAATTTGTGCTTATCACATTTTTCCTTATGCCATCAAAGCTATCTATGATTCCTTCCATATGTGAAAAAATTGTAATTATTCTCTTTGGGAGAAAACACAGATGGGGTCTGAACATTTTTTTCATAGTGTTGGTACTCCTTTTTCTCAGTAAACCAGATTTCTCTTCTTTTTAATCTGCTTTAAATCTAGATTTCAAGCAGTATATATTAGAGCAAGTTGTCTATGTAGCATCCAGAAGCTACGTAATTGCTTTTATGTTCAGCACAAACCTCTCAAAAAGTGACATTCTGAAGGAAAAGTTTCTCTGACAAATTCTTCTTTCACCATCAAGAACTTGTAAAAGGAGCTGCTTTCAAGGTGAGAAATATTTCTGCAAAAATAATTAGGGGTTTTTATGGTGATATCTGGTTTTATTTTTCCTACTCCCTAGCCAAAAATTATTACCAAGTTTTCAAACTTCTGCACAATGTGTTTTGTGCCTGTACACGGGACATATTTGATGGGGGACAGAGGGTATTTTAGTTTTGATTATCCTGTACTTTTATATAAATGAGGCCTCCCAGTTACCCTTTTTCACAAATAAATGTCTCTTCATTAGTTTTTCAGCCCACATATACATTGTACACCATGCTATATATAGCTGCATTTAATAAGATTGCAAGATGCTATTTTCTGATGTGGAGGTAGCTTATCTCCCTTGCTAGTTGTCATGGCATTTTTAAAAGTTCTAACAAAACATTTGGCTTCCCTGTAAGATCTCAGAGGGCTGGGACAAAATAAAACAGGTAACATTTCATTAACCTGCTGAAATGTTACTGAATTTTGTAGGTACACTGTCACGTTACCAGATATTGATTCTTTTCATCAAGGAAAAATGGAGTAAAAGGTCTTCATGGGACCACTGTTATTAACCTATGATGAATATGTAACTTCTAGGCATTCTGACTAGAAGTTCTCCTGTGTCCCACCTGGAGCCACTGAGTCTGAGGGTTGTATCCTGAGAGGCAGAGTAAACCTTGCATTGCACAAACAGATAAAGTTTAGCTAGGGAATGGTTATTTAATTGTTATCCCAGAGTGAGCCTCCCAGGAAACTCTGAAAACTGTAGTCCTAGTTAGCATCTCATTATCCAGCATCTTGCTTTTATCCATTTTGCTTTGCCATGGCCTTAATACAAGCCCTGACAGGAGGCACTTTGGGAGGGCTATTTAAAGTTTGCTGGGGATTTACATCCAGGCACTAAGTCAGATCCTCAGCTGGTTTGCTATGGTTTGCCTCAGCACTGGCAGGAGCAGACTTGTTCACACACACCAAAGACACTGGTCCTGTGAATACTGTAGCAAATCCAGATGTGATTTCTGCCTGTCCTTTGAAATTCTGTGGCTTCATTGCATCTTTTTTTGTCTCTTCTAGGCATGCCTTGCCCTTTCTGAGTCATGTCCTTCAGAAGCCTCCTTTATTCTCGTTTATTGACTCGATTTGCTTGTAGTCATAATTTTCCTTTCTAAACCTCTGCTATAAAGCAGCTTGTGCTAAAGCAGCGTCCAAGCTGCTTTCTTTGCTATCTGACAAATTACATGGGCTCAGTCTTCTGGGATTTATGGCATTTTTTTGTGTTTTGTAGTGGCAGATGCCAAGTGAGCCCTTTCATTTACTGCAATGAAAACATCATTGTTTTAAATTTCTCTTCTGAACTGGCCTCACATTTTCAACTCATTGCTTGTTTCAAGACATCCTGTGCTTGATAGCTCTGTTTGTAGCGTTTCTCAGTCCAAGGTCTACTTTTGCAAGCTGTTCCTTTTGTGGATTATGTATGAATAGGACCCAGACACAAATCTTCTGGGTCAGCTACCGAAGTGTATCCCTGAGATTTATTTTTTTTTCCCTCTCTCCCAATTAAATGGAAACATTTCTGGTTCATTTATCAGCTGTTGTGAATCAACATCATGGAAGTTAGCAGGGCTGTACTGATTTATGTTCACTGGGAATTTGGCACATGCACCAAGCCTGCTAGCTTCTTCATCAAATGCTCTTTTGTTGTAACTCATTGTAGCTGTGCCTTTCTTAATGGTAGAATTTTTGGACCTACTATTGCTCTAACAACAGACCAGCATCATCTTTTTTTCTCTGCTTTCTTCCTAGGGTCATGGTTTAGTTCAGTATAAAATATCACCATCAAATAATCTCACGTTTCAGTCTGACAGCTTTTTATGTCAACTTTGCAATTGTATAACTGTAGTGGTTTGGTCCAAGATACTCATTGCTGTTTATCTTCTGTGAGATAAGAATTAGGAGAAATGCAAAGCAGGCACCAAACTTGAAAGAATATAAAGAAGTTTATTAACAGACCTAAAAGAAGAAAAAAAATTATACCACACCTTCAGAATTCTTCTTCTCCCCCCACCTTCTTCCCTTCTCCCGCTGACAATATAAAAAGACAACCCTCAAGATGTTCAGTCTGTTTACCACTTCCACAATAATCTTGTTCAATCCATTTAGGAAGAGAAGTCTCTCTTGCTCATGCTATGAACACATTATCACAACAAGACAGCCGCCCACTTCCAAATAACTTTGTTCAGTCCATTTAGGAAGAGGAGTCTCTCTGCTCGCATGTGAGTCCCTTCCCCCAACCTGCGGCTTTTCCCACAACTGCTTTCGAGGGTCCACTCTTGAAGTTTTTTGGGATACAATTTTAAGAAACAGAAGTTCAGAAACAAAAGTTCTCTTCACCCATCTCTGGGAGCATTTCATCTCTAAGAACAGAGGCCCTTCTCCTTCCCTGGGAGCAAAGGGTCTTCCTCATCTTCATCTTTAGGGCTATTTCTGGGAGCACCTCTAGGAGCTGAGGTTTTCTCCTTTCCCATTTGGAGCAAAAGTCCTCATCGTTTTCATCTCTCCCTGTCCAAACTTCTCATGAAATTACAGCTGTGTCAGCATCTGCCTATCTCAGCACAGGTGCTTTTGCTAATAAGTTGAACTGAACACTCCACCCCCCATATCTTCATGAAATTACAACGGGATACTCTGATATATCATAGCTTCACAACAGAATTTCAGCTTTAAGCATCTCCTCTCTCTCTTCCCTCAGGTTTTCAGCTCTTCACAGCACTAAAAGGGTTAATCTCACCTAGGCCTTGCAGCTGGAATGTGGCTTATCGCAGTGGAGAGGGGGGGGAGCCGAGCCGCTCTGGCTGCCCACAGCAGGGCTGTGGAAGGGGTTCCACGGGTGGAACAGGGCCCATTGGCTCCAGGATGGCTGTGGCCCGGCCCAGCCTGGCCCAAGCAGGGCCTGGGCTGGGCCCGCTGGCCCCCACACGGGGCCTGCAGCCACCTGTCCCAGCGCCGGAAACGAGAGAGAGAAAGTCTGCCTCAGGGTTTCTATTCTTAAGTGTGCGTCACAGAGGTGGTCACAACTTTAAGTGGCTTAAAGAATTGTCCATATTCAAACTGGCCAGCTGATAGGTTCTACCAGGTCCCAGAGGAAGCTGTAAGCACCCTTTGGCAAGGACATCGCTTCCGGACTATGCTTGCTAACCCATGACAATAACTCATCTTACAAGTTGCAAGGTTATGGAAAATAATGTGCCCAACACCAGAGTCTCCTAGATTCATCCTCCTTGCCATGTCCATCTGGTGCAAATACCAGGGTTTTTGGCTATCACAAGAAAACATTCTTCTCCCTGTATACATAAAGTTTGTACTGTGGCTGAGACTGTCTGATCTCAGCATTGGGTGCACTGGTGAATCAGAAAGATTTAGGGCTGCAGTCAGTAGTTTATACCGCCTTCAAAATATGAGATGTCCTTCTAGCTCCTTGCTCCAGGGACACTTTGGCCAAGTCCCATCTCTCTGCTGGGGCATATGCATGGTTCTCTTCAGGGTTTGTATATGGTTTGATAAAGCGAAAATTTGAATTCGAGACCAACAGCAGGAAAGTTCTGGATGGGAAAGGAGCGGTCTTTAATAGAATTCTCTTCCTGGCAGTACAGTTGGCCTGTCTTTTCCCACCATATACAGACAAAATCCCTCTGTTCTGACTCACGCCTGTGATGCTGTTGCTTTATGACAGTATAATTCCAATCTGATTCCTTTTTCACCTGCTCTTCTGACATTACTTCTAGAAAATGCTACAATTCTCTTTCCCCATCCCTCTTCAGCCTAATCTTTATGTATTACCTCTTTCCACATGTACTGTCATTTTTCCTTGTGAGAAATAGCAACTAAAATAGTTCTCAACTTCTTTGCTATTTAGTAGACACTCAACTAGGCTGTTTCCTTGGGGTATTTCTTTCTTAGGAGATAGAAAGCAGTCATTTATTGACTTTCTCATCCAAGCTGTTCAAGGGTTTCTTTTCTTCACCCACCCCTGCCTCCAGTATGAGTTTTAGCTGAGTTCATAGTAAGGCAATGTCTCTGACTCTCCAAGGATTTCTGTGAAGTTTTTCATAAGAACCTCACCTTCTACCCCAGTCATCTGACTGAATGAAAAGGCACTGAGAGATAACCTCTGTTATGAATTTCCTAGGGCTGACCCCTGTATTTTTCAGACCACTCTAACACACATGCATCTTCCCAGACCAGATTCAAGCCCCTGGGATGCATAACTGCTACACACATAAACCAAAAATATAAAAAGTTTCCAACATCAATGCAAGACAAGTAAGAGAAATGAAAGGGAAGAATAGAGAGAAGTAAAGTAGAGCCAAAATTGCTACAGGCAGCAGCAAGACTTGGAAAACCTCTCTGCATGTGAAATCTTTTCTAGGTTTCAGAGCCAAGGAAAACATGCAGGAGAGCTGTGATGGAGAGACAAAAAAAAAAAAGAATAGCTGCGAAGGGTTACCACTTCTCACACATGTGGGGGGTAGAGGACAAAACCCTGGCGGTGTTCAGTGGACTAGTTAAAAGACAGGCACTGAGAGCTGACACTTTGTGCCAGCTGGATTTATGGGAATTTTTTGTTGTATTTCTTCTGCACATGGTAACTTCCACTAGCAGGAGGCTGATGGTCACTTTTCCCCATCACTTCTGCCAGTTGTATGCCTTTTGCTTTGATCCAGAAAGCAGGTGAAAATGTCACTTCAGATTAAAGGTCTGGAAAGACATTTTTCTACCTGCTGTATGTTCTTAGCTATCGTATTTATTTTATTTGAACTGCTAAGATTGCACAGTGAGAAATCACGGAGAGTGTTGCTACTGCCTGAGTTGTGGTACAGTGGCGCTCTCTAACAGACAAGATCTGCTGCCAGAGCAGACTAGTTAGCTCTGCTTAGAGATTTGTTTGGGCATCTGTTGCTAATTTTACAGGGCCACAGTGATCCTTCATTCCTGCTCCATGTGCAAACTAATGATCTGTGTTGCTCCAGAGGAGCTTCTCAATGAGATGCAGATTATGAACTAAACTACTGTCAGAGAATTGGGGAGGTGCACGCTCACCTCCAGTGGCAGGATACATTCAGCACTTTGCCCCTGAGTCTGAGAAATCAGGAAAGATTTTTAGTTTATTTATGCCTTGCACAGATGATCTTGCAAACCAGGTAAAGCTTGCCAACAATTAGTCTACCCCACTGTTATCAAAAGTTCCAGAAGCTGAGCAGGTACTGGATGGAAGAATTACTTTGGGTTTTCTTGTGTAACATCCTATGTGGGCACTGGTGGCTATCCATGGGGACAAGGTACAAGGCTATATAGACTGAGTTCTACTGCTCTAAGCCCTCTCAAAATGACCTCTTTTTTCTTAGGGAATTAAACTGTTGAGAGAATTAAAAATGACATCCAGCCATCTTACTTAGGAAGGGTATGCTGGTTTTGTGGGTACAGGCATGCTGTGACTGAGGAACTTATGCAGACAAGCAGGCAGAAGGTGGCTGGGCAGTCTGCCTCCTGCCAAATTACAGGCACACCTACCCGTAAGGGTCTCCCCAAGCAAAGCAAAACACCTGAAGCAAATCAGTCCAGAAACTTATCAGAATTATGCCAGGTCAGCCTGGATGTCTTGCACTCAATGATAACCCAGGGCAGGCTTGGAAGAGCATATGTGTGTGTGGTGGGGTAGCTCCTCTGAAGGCTGCTCAAGCTCTTCACTGTGGCTCAGTTTTTCTGGAATGAAAGAGGTGGCTTTGGGGACACAGCCAGGCTGTTCTGACCCTGCTTGTGCCCACAGCAGCTTAGGCTGCCAACTCAAATGTGACCACTTCCCACCAGGCCCCCTCCTACTCACCAGATACCTCTGACACCCCAGCTGCTAACTGATCCCCATGCCCCTCCTGGAGGGAGCACAGCCATGCATTTCCTTGTGACCCTGCATGGCTGAGGTGAGTGGAACAGGTACAGCCCAGGATGAGCTAGCAGGGCCCCAAAAACAATACAGCTATAGAATAGATGCCATTCAACTTGCAAGAAGCAGACAGGTGATTTACTGATCTGACATAGGAAGGATCCAGGAGCTACCACTGTTGTCCCACTCCGAGCACTGTGGTGATGGGAGCAGAAATATGCAGAAAGCATTTTGTCTCTGCAAAACCACCACTCTTACCCGAGGACTTTACTTCTCCATCTGAGCTGATGGAGATTCCAGGATGGGCTCTGTTGGTGGGCTTCAGATTATTTTAACCACCAGAGTGTGAAGTATGAGAAGGTCTGTGGTTATCAACAGCCAAGTTGGTAGGGAGATAGTGGCATTTCCAAAAACAAGCCTACCCAGGCTGGGGCAAGTGGGATGACATGTTCTCTGAAGGTGCCCATTTCCCTCCACTGATTGTTGGGGGACCCGCCAGCATAGACTAAGCGCCTCATTGAAGCTACAAAAGATGAAACCCTAGCTCAGAATCAGTAGTTCCCACACAGAAGGTGGAAAATATTTGTTCCTCAGTGTATTTTTAATCTCCTAAGTTTAATACTCTCTTTGCCAGAAGGAAATGCCAATCTAATCTTTGTAGAAAAATTAGGGCTTCTTGCTAAACAATAGCTCTGTCATCACTCTTTTGCCTCCCACCACCATCCCAGTGGACAGGACACTGGCTGCTCCATGGCTCTTCTTCCCTGCAACATGCCACTTGCCATCAGATGTGGTTATTGCTCCTCAATTTTAACTTGATAAATTGAAGCAGAAGGCAGACCTGAGTAAGACAACGAAGATGAGAGAAAGGTAAGGAGGAGAGAAAAGGAAAAATAGAAAACAGAGATACAAGAAGTGACAGAGGGAAGAATGCAGTGCAACAGTACTTCAGGGATGTTTCATATTCTGGAGAAAGTATCGGCTCCTGCATTTTGGGAAAAAGACTTCTCACTGGTGAAAGTGAAAGGAGAAAGGAGGGCCTTCAGAAAGACTAGGGGGTGTTTTTCAAATGTATCCTGGAACATGAGCAGCCCTGGACTCCTGGTTAAACCTGAAGTGAACAATCCCAGGCTCCTGTTCCTGCAATGCCTCTTCCTTAGCAAGATGCTACATTTAGGTCTCTCCTGACAGGTGGGAGAGCAAGATATTGGCAAGAAAGTTACAGTGAAGTTAGAAATGATAAAACTTTCCTTGTTGCACTAGGTAAACTTGAACTCAGCCTTTGGGGTTATTCAAGAAAATTGTTGCATTTTTTAAAACTGTTTGTGCAGTCCTAATGAAGAAGACACTGCTGTGGGGGATGCCACAGTTTTAAAATATGCTCACAAAACAGCTCACAGTTCTGTTGCTTTTCTTGGGCAACAAATCATAATAGTAGTAGTTCTTACACTTTGAGCATGAGGGATAGAGCAGGACCTTAACACATGTAAGCTACTGCCTACTGTAACTTTTGCTCTTTTTTCATCAGGAAAGGAAATGTTAATTTATAAAGGGCAAAAGCCTTCTAGGCTTACACAGAACTAGGTTTTATCCATGCATCTTTGAGCTTCCATATGTTATACAGAAGATTTAGTCCTGTCCTGTCCTCAGATTCCTAAGGAATATAAATCCTTCCTTTAACCCTCTGCCAGATTACTACTACAAGTCTGTTTGTTTGTCTGGTTTTTTTAAAACTTGTGAGGTAAGATAGAATTTAAATAGTAGAAATCAAAATTATATTGGTCTTCCAAACCAATTTGGAAGATACGACTACATTGTCTGAGACTGTGAGAAAACCTGATGTTCCTTACTAATAGAGTGATGCCCAGGAGATGCTTTAAGACAGGTTTAAAACAGAGAAAAGAATGGTTTTTTGAAAGTGTGTGGTACAACTCTGGAATTCATTTCCATGTCTCCAACACTTGTGGAGATTAAAGATGTAAAAGGACTGGAGAAAGGAGAGTCAAATGCACAGAAGGTTGATACCCCAAAGAGCTATTAAACTTAATGTTCCGCATGCTCCACATCTGCAGCACAACAGATGAAGAGGAGAGGAAGGTCTGTCCTCAAGGCTAAAGAATTTATGCTTGCCTTTTTTTTGTCTTTTTTTCTTTCCTTTTTTTTTTTAAATATTCAAATTATTGATTTCTGCCTGAGACAGTATATGGGTCTCAATGATCCTTTGGAATATCTGTTTGGACAGATATTCTTGTGGTTTTTTAAATTATGCCTATGCCAGCAGAGCAATACTCCTGTGAGCTCAACTAATATTATTTAAGGATGTGATAGGGCTACACAAAAATAGTTATAGAAGCAGACGTAACATGGGCAGACCCTTAAAGATTGCACTATATTCACAGGAAAAAGCCTTTTTTCCTTGATGCTATATTGACAAGAATAACGAGTTAGTTTTTTATGCAGTTTCAGATAATGAGCATCATTGTGAGACTTATGACAGTAGCTGCAAATTATAATTATAAGTGTAAACAAATCAAATCCAAGATAAAGGCTCCAGCTGATTTTTTAACTCCTCGGAGCAAAGAAGGAAGAGCTTATGAATGAGAGGTACATGTGGTTCTTCACACTTAGAAAACATGCATTAAATTTTCAAAGAGCTGAGATAAGATTAATCAAGGTGATTGGCTCTAACATGAATTGCTTGAATGCAAACTTCACTACAAAGTGGAAATTTAAAGTATTTTGTTATATTTTCTGAATGCATATTGGGGTTGCTGTTCAAAACCAGTATGGATCCTATAAGATATTCAGGAATTGCTTTTTCCCACTCTAAGTTGAATAGGATGAGTTGAATTTTAGCTGTAGATGAATGAAAAGAGAACTTAGATTTATGTATATATCAGTTTTGTGGCTAGTTTAACACACTCAAGGTTATGGTCATCAACAGACACTCAGGAGTGCTTGCCTTTCCAAGCAATGGAGTTTAGTCACTGACACAAATACCTAGGGGAGCTCTGGATTTACTGCTTGAGCCAGGGTGATGCACCTTGGCCTTCACCTTACAGACTAATGAGGCAGGGAGAAGATTATTTGTTTTTCAGGCTCTGTGGTTTGCCTGAGACAGGGCATTCCTAAGCAGATATTTCCACATTGGAATATTTCCAATATCATTAAAATTAATGCTCCTGGATATACCACGAAAAACCAGAGAAAACATGAGGTTTGCAGAATGAAGATCTCATGTCCCTGAGCTTAAATGATGTAAGGTATAGGTCATAGGCTAGGTCATAGGCTTTCTGCTGAAGCCCTGCCTAAGGGTGAGTTTCAGCCATTGCTACACAGTTACCATTAGTCTGTTGAAAATCTGCCAGAAATGTTTCTAGGTAGTTGCTGAGCCTTGATTGTGAGGGTAAAGGGAGACGATATCCTTGCTGACCTTTTCCATTTCTTGCTTCTATCACTTTGTGACCAAAATTGTTTATTTTGCTCTAGTAATTCAAGTAAAAAGTTATCTCTCGACTTTTTTGTAACATCCTGAGCAATTAAGATCATTTATTTTCTTTCTTCTTCTCCTTAGAATTAAATTAGTTTGATAAGAAAACCACAGGCCAGTGGTACCAAATGTATAGATTTTAATGGAAGATCCCACAGGGAAAATATTCTGGTTTTATTGAATTTAGAAACAAGCACCTTTAAAATAAAAGAATGCTTTAAAACCTTGGCAGTTTGAAAGACAAAGGCAAACAAATCAATAAGAAGGCATAACTACTATGTTGTTTTGGAACATCTTTTCTCATAACAGACAATATAAAAGCAAATATTGATTTACTCTCATTGGATTTTTGGTGGCTACAAAGAGCTATCAAGGAACTATCAAAAGTTTGAAAATCAAGTGTAACATGAGTAGTAATTAGCTGCTGAGTTAGAGAACATATAGCATCTGCAACACTGTAAGAGAAATAAAAAATAAAAAGAAACCAAACAGGGAGAAAATGCATAGTCTGCTGTCCTCCCTTTGGTCTGAAAAATTCTTGACAGTCTCATGGAATCTCACATGAGTAACGCCTCCCTGAAAATCAGCATAGTCAAAGAGCAGAGGCATTGACCTGGCATTGGACACACCTTCTGCCTTGCTAGGGATGGCACCTTTTGTGGCAGTGCAAAACCAAAGTCCTGACTGCTTCTTTTATACCCACTGTACCTTTGAACAACCTGGATCCTGTGTTTGAGCACATGTAGAAATATCCCAACTGGTAAATATGTAAAAAAGTAGCACTTGCTTCTGAACGTGTTTTCCATCCCTTTATGAATACATCAGACACAAGGGTCTGGCCCAAAGCAGACTTTTGACTCCACAAGGGCAAAAAGAGCCAGACTTGGCTTCTTGTTAGGAATATCACTCCAGTCACTTATTTTAGATGTAAGGTTTACTGCGTAAGACAGTGATAGGTGGCAGATGGCTGCATAGAAACTGTGAGACCTGTCTTACAGAGGGTTTCCCAGACAAATTTCAGGATACTTCATCACTTTGTCTGCAGTCTCAGCTAAATTTCAGAGGCTGTTTCTCTGGCTTCCCTAAACAGTCATGCATCTCCTCTCAGCAGTGAGGAGTAACCAAAAATGGTTTACAATACAGACCTGAGCAAAAGGTGCAAAATTAATTAGTTACAAGCTTGCGGCTTCAAGGTTAACAATATTGGCATGCATCTTTGAGTAAAGCAATATATTTAACTACAAATCATGGGTGTAGGCTAAATCATAGTCAGAAAGAAAAAAAAGACAGTATGAAAACTCTGTACTAGAGTGGTCTTTGTATTTGTCTTTGCATTTGTATCTCGGAATTTGACATTCCAAGCTGTTACTAGCACTGCATAGCTAGCAGATTTTCTCAAAAGGTGAGGAAATCCAGCATTAGTATGACTCCAGCTGCTTGAGCTCTGAGGAAGACAGCTGATCACAAGATGGAGATGGACACACGGGACGTGAACTAGTAGTTAGAAATCAGCGTAGCCCCATTCAAACCAGTGATATTTCACCAGTGAAGACTCAGCCAAATATTTCGCCAGGTAGGACTCATAAGAACAAAGTTGGATCCATCCTAGCTGTCAAAACCTGTTCTGTTTCCATGAGGTCTGCAGTTTACTCCATGGACTGAACCCCTCACCACTTACCAAGTGGAGAATCACATCAAGTTTGTCTTAGTGGAGGCACTTCTGCATGGACTCCTAAAAGCAGAACAGATATATATGACTGGCTTGGTTTTACTTTGGTTTGTTTTTCTTATAGTCAAAACAGCTAAATGAAGAGAATGAATTGTCTTTTTGCTGCAAAATAAAAAAGCTAACCAGAATTATAAATGTACACAAACATAAATAGGGATTTGGATGAGGTGCTGCCTTCCTTTGTACAGTGGGCAAGGGAGAGCTTAAGAGCCATCCCACAGGCAAGGCTGGCTCTGGCATGTGCCATCCTATCTCGCACTGCAACACTTCCCCTTGCCCTTCTGCGGCATTAGGAAAAGGAAACCAGTACACCAGGCTGTGTCATAGCAGCCAGGCAGCTTTGGGTACAGCTCTGCAAGGGCAGGAGTTGACATTTGGCACTACTCTTGCTCTGAGAGATCCATGGTAGATGAATATTTTCAACCACCACAACCACCTTCTTGGGTTAACTCACAACTTGACAATGAAGTGACTCACTTTCAACTCACGTTCTGTGTCAAAAGACCAGCGTATCATAGAAAGCACCCAGCCATGGGGTCTTCCCTTCCCTACAGCATGTAACTCCTAGGGATCTTGCTGCTGCCCTTCTAGGAGAGGTTGGCACAATTCCCTTGTCCCTGCTTTTGTCAAGCCCTACCACCACCTACACCCATCATCTCCCACACTGACTCAGACACAGTTTACAACGGCTTTGCTGTTCTAAAGTCCCCTGTCTGCCCCTGGGATTACCATTGCACTGTTTGCCCTGCCAATCATTCCCTGCTCCCATCATGCTCCTCTATGTGTCTCTAAAGTGCTACCACCACTTCCATCCTCTAAACTCTTCTCTTCTCCCCTCCCCTCTTTGGATCAGCCAAGAATGAAGCAAACATGGCTCTGAAGGATGAGCTGTCGATCCTCAGAAAAACCTCACTGTTGTATTTCATGTCATTTAAGGTAAAAAAATCATACATGCTCCACACGGAACTGAGCTGGGAAGAAAAGAGATAATGACAGCTGTAGGGGTGTTCCTACATTAAGTCAAAATAATGTCAAAGTTCAGAACCTTCAAGCAATGAGGCTCAGAGATAACGGGTCATCTCTCATGCCTGCTGGCCCCACAGGACCCTGCACACTGACAGACTCCTTTGGCTCATAGACTTGCCACGACATGACATGATAATTGGGAAGGGAGCAGACACGTCACACTGAATTAACCAACTGACTGTTATTTGTCCAACACAGCAGAATACTTTTAAGGAAAACTTTCCTGATTGTCCACAATGATAGCTCAAGAACAGGAACACATAAAGGTTGCTTTGGTCTTTGGTCACACTCTGCTGCTTCAGAGAAGTGGGGTGCAGAGACCTGATAAATGGTTTTTCAGCTATTTTAGAAGTCCTTCTGAAAGTATCAAATGGTGGTGAAAAACGTCATATTCATACCTTGGTAAGCTGAGGTCCTCTGCACAAAATGACTGCCCTTTAGCTGCTGGGAAAAACTCTTCTTTGGCTGAGGGGTCAAACGGCATTCCTCGTCACAGATTGTTCATGATTCTTTTTCACCGCGGAAGGGTTCACTGAGCCTTCCTTTTGGCCTTATCCAGAATTCTGGCTTGAACTCTTTTTGACTACCTGCTTACTCCATCACAACACAGATAAACTGTCACCCTTTGATTCCTGCTCTAAAACTCAGCAGTCACTTGCAGTCACTTGCCACATTACTGCTAGAGCCAGTCATAACCAACAGTGGAAAAGTGGAAAAGGTCAAAATGCGGTGTTTCTGGCTCACAAGGCCCAGAACAGTTCTTAGCCAGGAGGGTGTGCAGGAAACAACTCTTTTGTCTGTGTATGGTTCTTGTGCAGGTTCTCCACATGCCCATTAGGGCCTGGCATCAGCACAGTGGGATAGAGAGACTTTGATGTGATTCTGGGAAGGAATTTTAAGTTTGCAGTTGTCATCTACCCAGAGAAAAAAACCTTCTGTTTCCGCCTGCTCAGCAGGCTATTTATTTCCCTGTTTCCCCCTGAAAGCACTGCACCAAAATCACGTGAAAATTCAACAGTACAGCATGCCTCATGAGGGGGACATTTTTGTGAGCAAGTTTATTTGGAGATAAACCAAGAACAACTGTTGCAAAAATATACTTCACCAGCTCCCTCTGTGCCTGGAGGCCAGCTCCCACCTCAAGGGCAGCTGAACAGACATGGCTCTCTGTGTTCCATGGCCCCATCAGAGCAACAGTCCTTTACAAAGAGAAAAATGCTCTGTCCAAAATATTTTGAATTGCCTAAATACATGTTTATGACTGAACCATCTCTCTGTATCCCTAGAGATTAGTAGGAACTCTTTGGTGTGCTGTCTCTCACCTCTGAACTTGAGACTTTGCCCCTTTTGATGATGGGTTTTGGATTGGCAGTGACGCCTGTGCATTAATAACGACTCCCAGCTCCCGGAGTCATTCTACTTGACTCTGAAATTATAGCAGAGGGGGCAACAGGGGGCTGAGTTCATTGGGAAAGGCACAGGCTGAAGCCACACATTTGACCATGCAGCATTGCTGCTCACCATCCATAAATGTGACAGCAGGTAAGAGCTGAGACCTGTCAGCAAGGCTGGTCCTCCCCAGCTGCTGATGGCATAAATCCACTCCATCCTCCTTTGTCTCCATAGAAACTTCCCTGCTGTCTGCAAGAGGCCAGCAAAGAACTTTATTTCTCTGTAGCTATCCCTTAACATAACATATACAGAAAAAGAGTGAGGAGATCAGCAGAACTTTCACGCAGCAGCATCAGTGGGGTTATGACAGTGGTGGTGAGGCAAAAGCAACTTTAACCTGATATTTAAGCTGGGATGCTTCTCTACAACTCTTGGCTGCAAGTTTCAAATCCACTTAAGGGACTTGAAGACTCAGTTCTCATTAATTTTCAATGGAAAGGGACCACCTAAGTCCTCCAGGCAGCTGAGAAGTTACAGCAGTTGAAAAGCCAAGGCATGGGCTACAGGCCTTCTGAGGATAACATCCATCTTGAGATTTGTGGCATCTTGGGTGAAGCTGGAAATTGCAAGATACAGAGCCAAGTGTCCTTCTAGACAGGAATGCAAAGGCTAAAAAAGGACAAAAACTGATGAAAAAAAATGATTTTTTAAACTCTTTTCTGAACTTACATAAGCTCTGTCAAGCTTAGGGTGGGAGGACAAGTCGTTCTGCTTTTTAATCCAAGTCAGTTCTCAAACATATAACAGAACTAATTAGAATTTTTGCAAAGGCAAAAGCTTTTCATTGGTAAATGGCTTTCTTAATGTAAGCACCCTGAAAAGCAAATATATTAGACTGTCTATTTCTTATGAAGTGTTGGATGACATCCTTAGTGCACTGTCAGAATTTTACTGAAATTTTCATCAAGGATTTTTATTTCTTGGTTCTTTCATAATTCTTGCTATTCTATTTTTTAATTTTTGGTAAGTGCAACACAAAGAATCTCTACAACATGTTCTAAAAAATAGCAGTGCATTCTAAACATAACAAAAACAAATCCAAAACTCTTTATAATGGAAACGATTTGCAAGTCTCCACGTATATGTCCCAATTATTAATGTCACCAGCCCTCCCCAAGAAAAGTTTTCTCTATGCTTGGGAAGAGTTTTTCATAATACTGTGAAATAAATTTTAGTGCCATTCTAGTAACAACTGAGTGCCATTTGTTCAGTTCACTCATTCTCATATTCCTAATGCACCTACTACTGTGACATCTGGGCTGTGCGAGAGACTGGGCTGAACAGAAAGGTCTGGGCTCAGCTTTTGTCTGTGGTCTGTCCCTGACATCACCTACCTAAAGACTTAAAACCTCTAAAAAACTTATAACCTGTGCCAGGGAGAGAAACATGAAAGGTGCGCTAATGAAGGAAAGAAGAAATATCCGTACCCAGAATGTGATGAGAGAGTTAGGGTAAAGAATATTTCATGGGGATATTAATATTTCCACTTACACTGTTCTGTGTGTGGCAGACAGATAACAGGGGAAGAAATACTTTACAAGAGACAGAAAGGTAAGACAGGTTGGCCAGAATGGAAATAGTTTTAAAAATTTACTACTCCAAGGTTTCAGCAGGTAACAAGGATTTACCATCCCTGTCAACCTCAGCTTCCTTCTGAGACCTGAACATACAACATTGCTCATCTCTAGGCAAACTGCTTCAGACGAAGAGGTAGGGCCTTTATATAGTTATTGTTCTCAGAAGTAATTAAAACTTCCATCAGATCTCACTGAGGAACAAAGAGGTATAGAAAACAAAAGGTGGAAAAATAATATTAAAAGAACGTCTTACCTCATCTTCAATTAGCCATGCTGTCTCTAGCACGTTAACTGCGTGGTTCATTACTGATGAATAACTACCATTAGGGTAATGGACTCAAACTGGAGACACTGGGATCACTCATATGGGGAGCATTTAGTACCAAACCATTTCCCAATAGATAACAAGGGAAGTGCACTCTCCCCAGACTGGGTATCAGCTGCACATAACTTGAGTGCGCTCATCCCAGTCTCCTAAGCCTTTTCCTCATGAAAAAAACAGTGTAAAAAATTATAACTGACTTAGTTTTGTTTTGTTTTAGAAAGCATAATAGCAAGAACTGATCCTTCAAATTAGGAGGAATATAAAAAAGTTCATAGCCTTCTCCCTCATTCCACCTAAAATCCTGGGAAGGGGAAGGCTCAACAGGATGTATGTGCCAGCATCATGTCACTTCCACACCACATAAATTCACTCCACTTTTAAGCCTCTCAATCTGGGAGGCTGAAATCTGGTTTCAGTAACAGAATAGCAAATCTATTGAAGAAACAGTGAGCTTTGCTCCTCATTAACCTCACATATGTCTAGATATATTCCATAAGTTCCATGGTGTGTAGCTCAAGCCTGAGCCTCTCATCCACTGTCCCAGGTTCCAGACAGTGTGATCTCTGCCAGCCACAAGAAGTGACTCAGGCCTGAGTTCTCCACACTCAGAGAAAGGAGGTAGGCCGGGCCCTGCACAACTGTTCCTGGAGATGGGAGTTTTATTGAAAACATCATCCAAGATGCAGAAGGTTTAAAACATTTAAAACATTGTGAAAGAGACTAAGTCTTCCAGTGATAAGTCCTGGGAGTCCTTGCAGAGTCATGCACATCCTTGGCACACAAAAAAAAGAAATGGGAGTCAGGTCCACTTATTTCTTGACCCCCTATACCATCTCCCCGGAATAAAGAGGGATGAGGTCCTATGAAACAAGCAAGAGGATGCAGAAGAGACTACAGTAGCACTATATACAGTTTTTTTGTCAGGATATTCTTCTCTTTATGAGAAGCATATTATTCCCCTCATATATTCCCTTTATGTATTCCCTTTATATAAGGGAATTTGGAACAGATCCACAGCTATCACTGTGGATCACTTAAAGTGTCCTGACTTCATTAAAGCCCTTCAGATGCTGAGAAAGCTGGTAATCAAATTATTATTTTATTTATCCAGGTTTCACTCAACAGGGTGATGAGGATTTTTTAGCCTCTCTCTTCCTTCAGGAAACCCCAAGCCCAGGTTTGTTCTGCTGAGAGGAGATAAGAAGTCATCTGTTAGAGTGCCAGGTAAGTGCTATCCTTTTGCACTCTACAGAAGAGAAAGAGCTGGTAACAAGCACTGTAGGGTGTCCGAGGGGCAATGAAGAAGGCATTAGCGCACAGGATCATGGCAGCAATTGCTGCCTGAGAACTGCATGATACACATCTTTATGGTTTCCTAAAGCCCAGGAGTGGAGTGACACAGAAGCAGCAGGGTCAGAAGAATCTCTCAAAGCTCAGCCCTCGGCCTCATGAGCTCAGGAAAATGGGAACAGCAGGACTGAAGCACGTAGGTGGCCTGTCTGTCTCCATCCAGCATTAAGCAGTGATGTGCATGCACTGCTGTGGTACAGCCTTTTTGGTTCCTTTCCTGGCTATACAATTCAGCTCTCTCTGTACAGAGCTATCTATAGAACTTTTACAGTTCCAGAAACAATAACATTTCTTTAGCATGTGTCTTGGGGTGACCTTATGATGTGTATCCCATATCGCTGCCTATGCCCAGAAATTAATTATTGGCCTTTCTATGCCTCTGAACTGAGCCTGAGAGGGGGAAGAAAAAACTGAGCAAAACTTTCTCAAAGCAGTTTGAAACTTGTTCAAGGTCACATAAAGATAGCAGGTTTTTTTTTCCAGCTGGGGGCAGGGGGGAGGGAGGAAGCACCCGGCTGGCAGTTTTTTCCAGTCAGTTTTTTTGGCCAGTTTTTTTGGGCAGTTCCTTGTTCTCTGGAGAGAGGCTGAGAGCTGAACTTTTCCTTCTCTGGAATTTCGGATTTTCTCCCTTTTCTACTGGACTGCCTGATTGCTGTAACATCAGAGCACATCGGGAGGACTTTCCACCGGAGACAGAGGGCCTGGCCCCGGCCCAAGCCCCAGCTCCGAGGAGACCAAAGGGAGGACTCGAACACTTTCCCAGGCTTTTCCTCTACAGCGAGAGATTTTACCATTTAACATTATTTTCCTTTCCCGTGTGCTTGTTAAATAAATAGTTTTATCTTCTTCACTTTCCTTCGAGGAAAATTTATTTTTTTTTCCCGAACCTGGTGGGGGGAGGGGTGGTTGTGCCTTCTCTCAGAGTATATATATATTTCTAAATTTGGCCAAACCGGAACAGCATGTTTGCCCTGCCACTGTCTGGCACTTTTTATTCTGCCAGAAGCTAAGCCTTGACACCTCTGCTGAATTTTAAGACGAAGATCTTTCTTCTTATTTCACCTGAGCAGAAAGACTGTGACAAAAAGGCTGCAAGAAGGGAATGGAATCACTGTGAAAGAGAGGGAGAGGGAAAGGGATTGACTAATTCAAGTATTGAAGTAGGCTTTCTCATGCTCTTACCAGTAGTGGAGGATTTGCCTGCATTCTTACCATCCCAATCCTTCTTTCACCCAATACTCAAGGTACCAGCACATCCAGAGACCAATGTCCCATCTCCTAAAGCTGTTCTGATTTTGCTGTTTCTCTGTCCCTTGTGCTGCCCTGATTCACATCTCCCCAGAACCTGCCCCTTTGAGTACGGGGTCTGAGAAGTGGAAGGAGCAGCAGGTGCCAGTATTAGTCCGTGCCATATTGCCATCCAGTTCAGTAGAGTTGAAACAAACTTCTTATAGTATAAAGAAGTCAAAATCCCCAGCAGCAGCTGCAAGTAATGCACCACACTAGTACTATCTGTACTACACCCTGGGGGTCCTTGGAGTAGTATATTAAAGGAGTCCTTTTAGTCTGCCTGCTTTCATTGCCTGTATTATATAACAGGAAGATACTGGAACAAAGCCATTGCAAGAACAAGACTGGGGAAGAGAGTCTTTGGGGGGGATTTACTTTCTCAGCCTCTCCTATCTAGCTCTGGACCAAGCAGCTCTCTGTCTTGATGTTTCCTTTCCAATCACCTGCTCAGAACTGGCAGGCCATTTCAGTGAGAGATGTCATGTTGTTCCCTTACTTTCCTGGAAGGAATTCTCAGTACAGAAGCCTTGATTCAGCAGATAACTTTTTGGCTGTCAGCAAGGAGTTAGAGACCAGCCTGGAATTTATGGAGCAAGAATGGCAGAATCTTTAACAGACACAGGATGAATGGGAATAAAGTTTGGTATGCTGCTTCCCTCTTCCTGAATAAAAGAATGATACAACTGAAAACACAAGGGTTTATCATGCAGATCCAGATCAGCCCTCACTTCCCTGATAGGGAAATATCCTAGGCCTCAGATATGGCTCACATCATCCTGCTTAAGTAGCTCCTATGATCCTGCATCTCTCTGCTCCCTGCAAGACCCCAGGACCACAGTTGACTCTTGCCATGGTGATTACCCACAACAACTGCCCTACACAACCTCAAACTAGCCCCTATTCTCTGCTAGAGCCTGAGCTGGCGTCCATGGCCCTGGCACACATGCCCTGCTCCTGCCGGGGTTTGTGGCCCTCATGGATTACCCTCCAAAAACCACGCGCACAAACACAGCTACCGCAAACTGCCCTGGGACATCTATCCCACACGCTCAAGGTTAATGCTCCATAAACTCTACTGTTTTCCCTCAGGACTTAAACAGCTGTCTAGGTCATGTCGAGGTCCACACCTGCACAGCCCCAGTATCCTGTGCCAGACTCTCCATTATCTCTCAGCTCCTCAGCTGCTACCCACTATGATGCTCTGGGACAACTGCTCATCAGTCTGTAGCCCTTCCACACATCCACCATAGGAAACAACCTCTACTTCCCCAAAAAGCCTGTTTTCCCACCGCTAGGGCTATTTTATCTTCTACTCAAATTATTACCTCTACTTTATCCGAGATCACCATGCCTATAACATGCCAAAAATATGTAAGAAACATAATTTCAGGTTTCTCATATACGCACACAGACAGAGGACTTTTCAGCACTAGTCCACGTCAGACCTCTCCAAGCCATGGGGCTCAGCTGCTCAGCCCCCACCCCACTGGCAACTGGGCTGTCAAATAAGAGGGACACATTATTCCTGATGTCACAATCACAAATGTCCAAGTGCTGACACTCAAAACAGTCTCCATCTGTTTTATTAAAGAACAGAGCTGTGGGTCAGGCTGTTTATTAGGTACTAAAATTTTAATAGAAGCAGTTTTTGAAGAACAAACTTTCCCAAAGTGGTATAAATGTGCTTAGATACCAAAAAAATGCTGCATGTTCAGATTTAGAACCTGTCTCAGGTTTTGTTTAATTAATTATTTATTGTATTGTTCTTTTTAAGACAACAACAGTTTATCTTTTGTGTTAGCTTCAATTGGCTGGGAGGATAGAGACCTACCTACAAGCACATTCACCAGCCTCTGAAACAGCAAAGGACGTCATGTCTCTCCAAAGGGACAGTGTGTTGAAACTGTCACAATAGCATGAATACTTCAGGTTACTTAACATTTTGAGTTTTTCTTTCATCTTTTGCTAGATGCCTGTCTCTTGCCTTAACTGTAACTGTATGGACATCGAAATCTTCTTGGCAGATCCCAGCATCAGGCTGACAGGGACCAAAACAGGGCTATGCACAGTTCGCTCCAGCTGGTAAGTCACAGAATGACTGAAACCAAAGGAGGATGGAGGGAAGCAGTGGGTTTGGCAGGGTCAGTTTATAAGCCGCTTCCTTCTATTTCTGTTTATTTTGATTTTGACACTTTTCTCTGTTTACAGAGCAACAGATTATAGTCTTTATTTTAATGTGGGGCTATTTGGGGTTTTTTTGTTTGTTTTTTAAATTATTTTTTAATTTAAAGCTTTTTTCTCTGCTTTGTGGAACTTGTAAAATGAACATCTCCATCTCAAGGCTCTGATCAAGTCGTGGTCATAGGAAATTTGGGTCATGCTATCATCACTTTCTAAAAAGCTGCACCCATTTTGTGTTCTGGGGCACTGCTATTTGTCTCTGCTGAAGAAGCAGTGTTTGTTAGCTCAAGTTCAGTTCCCAGCTACCACAGCTGGACTGCCAACAGGTTGTGCAGGTCTCATTTGAGAGGTAGGTACTGCTGTGGGCTCTCCCGGTGTGCCTCATCTCCAGGGATTGACATGACCTATCCCTCCCCAGGGACAGCACAGTGAATACAGACATCTGATTTCAGGGTTTAAAAGCCATTAAGGGGTAAATGCTTAAAATTTAAACATTCATGGCCACAGGTAAAGCTTTAGCTTTCAGCTGAAGGCTTCTACTAAGCACCAATTCCCCTTGGAAAACCTGTCTCTGTATTGCCACAATTAAATTCTCAGTCAGGACCCAAAACCTTATGATAAAACAAATTCCTTGGTCTTTAAATTATTTTCCCAAGGTTTTATGTGGATTTTGAAGTCACAATCATTCATCACATTTCAAATAAAATGGGAGATCATTCAAAATTACAAGTGCAAGCAGTAAAGTTTTAAAATACAGCAATTATTAATACAGCAAGGATCGAAAGGATAGGCATTATTCAACAGTAAAATTGCTAAAAGACATATCCAATAGGAGTAAATTTCACCTCAGTGTCTTTAGGGCCAGTTTTCCGTATTATTTTCCATTTTCAGGGACCATCTCAGAGCTAAGATTCCTAAGGAGAAAGTGTCTTATGCTATTTTTTCCTATAATATTCCTAGTGTTTCTGGGTCTCAAACACTGGAAACTATAATATATAACCTATGCCTTATTCATTATTTGTTTGGGGGTTTTCTCTTTCCAACATACAGTGCAATTTCTGTTTCCTGCCAGCTCCTAGATTCTTAAGATAAGGGTTTTTTTCCTGGGTGACCTGAAGGTAGGAATTCTGTTCTCAGGCAGCCATGTGAGTGTTATTCCAGTTTAATAGCAGGAAGAAGCTTTCGCTTCTTCTCCAAGACCAACTTCCACTTCTGTGTGAAGCATAAAACCCAGAGTGGGAGAAGACTAGGTCTCATCAGACTCCTTTGAGAGTGCTATTGAGCAAATTCACTCTTTTCTTGAGATAAGTCATTTTTCTACTTCAGTAGGCAGAATAAGAATAAGCATCTGTCTTCATGAAGTTTCATGCCAGCTTGAGGCAGACCTTTGTACCATGGGGGGTGTCGCGGGTTCGGTTTGTAACCGGGCAGAAACACCAATTTAGTGTAGTGGTTTGGTCCAAGATACTCATTACTGTTTATCTGCTGTGAGATAAGAATTAGGAGAAACGCAAAGCAGGCACCAAACTTGAAAGAATATAAAGAAGTTTATTAACAAACCTAAAAGAAGGGAGAAAAGAAAAAAAAAATTATACCACCTTCAGAACTCTCCTCCTCCCCCCACCTTCCTCCCTTCTCCCACTGACAATGTGAAAAGACAACCCTTAAGATGTTCAGTCTGTTTACCAGTGCCATAATAACCTTGTTCAGTCCATTTAGAAAGAGAAGTCTCTTCTTGCTCATGCTGTGAAAACAGTATCACAACGAGACAGCCGCCCACTTCCAAATATTGTTCAGTCCATTTAGGAAGAGGAGTCTCTCTGCCTGCATGAGTCCCTTCCCCCGACTTGCAGCTTGTTCAAGGTCACACACACACAGATAGCAATTGGTTTTCCCGCATTCGAGGGTCCACTCTTTAAGTTTTTTGGGGTATAATTTTAAGGTTGAGCCGTTCAGAAACAAAAACAGAGGCCCTTCTCCTTCCCTGGGAGCAAAGGGTCTTCCTCATCTTCATTGTTAGGACCATCTCTGGGAGCATCTCTAGGAACTGAGGTTTTCTCCTTTCCCATTTGGAGCAAAAGTCCTCATCTGGTTCATCTCTACGGACTGAGGTTTTCTCCTTTCCCGTTTGGAGCAAAAGTCCTCATCTGGTCCATCTCTCCCTGTCCAAACTTCTCATGAAATTACAGCTGCGTCAGCATCTGCCTATCTCAGCGCAGGTGCTTTTGCTTACGAGTTGAACACTCCACCCCCGATATCTTCATGGAATTACAACAGGATACTCTGATATATCATAGCTTCACAACAGAATTTCAGCTTTAAGCATCTCCTCTCTCTCTTCCCTCAGGTTTTCAGCTCTTCACAGCAATAAAAGGGTTACTCTCACCTCGGCCTTGCAGCTTTGCAGCTGGAATGTTGAATTTTTCTTATCGCAGTGGAGAGGGGGGAGAGCCGAGCCGCTCCGGCTGCCCACGGCAAGGCAGTGGGGGGGGTTCCACGACTGGAACAGGTCCATCGGCTCCAGGATGGCCGTGGCCCGGCCCGGCCTGGCCCAAGCAGGGCCTGGCCGGGCCCGCTGGCCCCCACACGGGGCCTGCAGCCACCTGTGCCAGTGCCGGAAATGAGAGAGAGCTTGGGGGGGGGTTTGCCTATTCTTAAATGTGGATCACAGAGGTGGTCACAACTTTAAGTGGCTTAGAGAATTGTCCATATTCAAACTGGCCAGCTGATAAGTTCTATCAGTTCCCAGAGGAAACTGTAAGCACCCCTTAGCAAGGACATCCCTTCCAGGACTATGCTTGCTAACCTATGACAGGGGGTCACTTGGGGGTTGTGTTGACCTGAGTTCTTTCTCCTGTTCCTGCCCAGGGAAAGCATCTTCTGCCCAGAAGAGCTTCCTTGGGCTTGCTTTGAGCAACAAGCAACAGAGATGAACATCAGCTCAAGCATGACCAGTTTTGGCAGCTAATGTTAACTTGCAATGACACCTACAGAGATAAGGGAATTCAGAGTAGGATATTAGGACCTTTTCAAAGACATTTAATTAGTCCAACAATGGCTCAGCTTTGCAAAGTGTTTCTTTTCACTTTATGCCTGTTAGAAACCCTCAATCATTCATAGCATTATAATTTATGGTTACGATTTTGTGTCCCGGTGAATTATTAAAGCTGCATGAGCTGTGAAACTTTTATTACTAGGTTAACTTTTCAGGTTTTTTTTTCCATGGCAGCTCTTTGAAATGCAAGCCAGTGTTGCTGTTAGTGGTGACTCACCATCCTAGCCACTGTTTTTGATGCTAAAAAAAAATTAATTATTAAATGGAACTCTTTTCTCTTTAAAAACCATTCCTTTTAACTGTTTTCTATGCAAAGCAAGCACAAAGCTATTTATGGACAAGAATTACATTCCCTGAATCTGTTGATATTGCTAAGCACCTAGCCTTAATGAATCTGAGCACACGAACATCTAGACTGAGACTCAGTTGAAAATTGTACTAGGAAGCCCCTTCAGCTGATGAAATATTTTTTCAAGCCAGTGAAAATGCCTGACCCTTCTAAGACTGAACCAAACAAAGCCATAGACATGGTGCTTGTAAGTTTTCATACTCACTTTAGCATATCTCTTTTTGCAGTCTTGGCAGCAAGAGAAACAAGAGGATTTGATGCTGAAGCATAAGAAGGCATTTAGTATTCCTACACTAGTGTGACACTTTCTGTTCTAGAGCATTATCCATGGCATGCCACTTGTATAGTGTGCTAAATACCTGGTATAGCATGGCATGCATGCCAATAGTGAGACACCTCACACAGACTGGAAAACACCGGCAGTAGATCATTTTTAAAAATCCTCTAAACTGAAAATCCTACAAGCAGCTTTCTTTCTTCCATACCTCTTCAACATAGTGTATTTGTCATTAAGGCTTTAATTGAATCCTTTCAGCATGCGATCCTCTTCCCTGCCCTCTGCTTTAGGGCCCTTTCTTGGATTAACCAGAATTTCTGATGCACATGATTGCTGTGAGATACGTACAGGGCTGAATTGCACCCTGCAAGAAGAAACTGAAATCCAAAACTGAGGATTGGCTAGCTGCAAGGACTGGAAAATAGTAATTTCTTCTCTGGGGCAGTTAGTTGAGTCAAACTCAGGGAAAGCTGACAGTAGACAAGTTACAGACTGATACCAGAATTTATGGCGGGTCCACTTGTTTCACTGGATCTGTTCCAGCTTATGCCCTCCAGAAATCTGTCTCCTTTGCCTTCAGTGGTGTTACACCAGGTGCCAGACTAAGGTATACACCAGCATTGAGCACCCCTTTTTCTGGGAGGGAGAAGGATGCCTGAGGAAGCATGGGCATCTCTGCCAGTGCTTTTCTCTGGCAGTGTCCGCCAAACCAGCATACATCATGTCACATGTCCCACACCTTAAGAACACACAGAGGGATATCATGACCAGGGACCAGCTGGCGTGCACTTAGGTCTTACCGTAATGAAGTTTCTGAGTCCATTTGAGCCCAAACAGAGTTCAGGCTTTCCCCCTGCCTGGCCTATAGTGAGGAATTAATGAGATACTGGGGTCTCTGTGTCACCTAACCTCTCATTTGACCTTCTATGTGGGATCTATCTGGTCAGAGGTTCCAAAGGCTCAAAGTTTCCACTCCATGAATGCTGGTGGGATTTTATTGTATTAAGGCAAGCAGCCAAGCACGTAAACCAGGGATGAGCTTTATTTGCAGTACAAGAGGGAAAAAAAGAAACTTCTTTTTTCTCATGCTAATCCTTATCCATTTTATATCTTTGCTCAAGGACTGCTTGTAGGATGTTACAGATGAATCCTTCTCTGGGAAAGGGCTGATGAGAGCCCACCCTGAGCACGCAAAAGACATAAGCTCCTCAAGTGCTCAAACCTGTAGAGGGAAAAGAAACAGGACTATGACAGCTGAGGAGTCTGTGTGTATTTTTGGATTTCACTGAAGCGAAGACTCTCTGGGATATAGATTAAGATCTCTCACTGGTTGTTCCAGCTGTCTCAAAGCGGAGATGACAAAGTGTCTCATAAACAGATGGAAAGGTCATTTGATTTCACGATTGCTTTATTTGAGTACCTCTGTGTCCTCCACTGAAATGTTATTGTGTGCCTTCTTCAAAAATACTCCTCAGTGGTTACCCATTACAACACTTCAGGGTACACAGAGCATTAGGGATCACAGGGCAGCATCTGTTCTTAATTATAGTGGCATAAATTTAATAATTCCACTGACTTCAGCAGGGGTATTAACGGTTTACAGAAACATAAATGAAAACAGGATTTGGTCTTTGCAGTCTAGATCATATATGAAGGTGTCTATCTTCTGAAAATGAAGAGTATTAGAAAATATGAAAATATTGTTACCACAGTAAGAAGGAATACCATTTCTAAGTCACCAGCATGATATTCTCTTCCTTTCAGTACACTCAGTGATGATGGATGCTAAAGGTTAACTTAGCATTTGTCAGCAGAATGTTCCTCTGACACTTAAAAATCCCTCTTCATCAGAATTTAAACTTTTGATAAAGATAGAATTATTATTATGTCTTTCTGGTTGTCATTTCAATTTATTTATTTATCCACTAATAATACAAGAGTAGAAAGCTTCAAAACTCTAAGATATTTTTGTTTTCTCCAGCCTTAAGCATTAATTGGCCTAGAATTAACTTCAGCATTTTGGTTTGTTTCTCATCAAGTTCTAACACCAACAGTCAGAAATATTAATACTTTTTATGAAAGAAACAGGGATTTTCCCCCTTCACTTTATAGGTAATGTGTTTATCTAAATATTGTTAACCTAACAATTTTTCTTAGAAGTCAATCGTATTTCTATTACTGACTAAAAATATAATTAGGTCAGTATTTTCATAAATTGCTCTTTTTAACACAATATTTTCCTCTTTTATTTTTTACATATTGATGGAGTGTGTGGGGGAAAGAAGCAAAGGAGACAGTGTATGTATCAAACTGAGAGGAAACACAATAGGACAGAAGAAACACCAGAAAAGCTCCTAAATCTAACAGGCTAGAAGAACCTTCCAGCAAAAAGTTGAAGAACAGAAGGAAGAAAAACTCGAAGCTCCTGACTCTCATTGCATGACTTCCCCCTGAAAAGTCCCCCCTTTCCTCACTCACCACAAGCACCACTTTAGCAAGGCTCTGCTCTTAATTTAAGCACTGGAGATGCATGGGTAGCCATTGGTGGTAGAAGCTCCTGTGTAACTCTTGTAGACTTGAGATTGTTGGATGAGACACCACCAAGGCCTCCCCAGACACAGCAGGAGGGCTCAAACCACGGGGTAAAGGGTAAGTGAGCAGTGGTCAGCACTAATTGGCTGATGTAGGGCAGCTGGACGCATCCCTCAGGAAGACACAAACCATGTATTTTTGCTCTGCTTGTGACAGAGAGCAAGTATCAGCTGGAAAGCTTCACTGCTGCAAGCACCCAAGGACAGTTTCGAGGAGCATATTTGGAGGACTCAAATGAACTGGGGAAAAGGGCTGAGATGCTGCTTAGTCAGTCTCCAAAGACTCTTGTTCAGTCTCTAAAGAGCCTGAGAAACAGGACCTCCAAGCTGACATTCAATTTAAAATCAATTTAGAAAAAAAATTAGATGCATTATGCACTCTGTGTGAATGGAAAAGATTTGAAGGTAGATGTCAGGCTGAAGACTTTCATTTGGGCACAGGTAACATCAAGAATGGGAGGAAGTCATGTCCAAAAAATTACAGCTTTGCAGTCACTAAACTATTCTAAATGCTGATCATTATGCTTTATTTGAGAAGTAAGTTTTAAGGTATTTTATGATTTTCCCTCCTCTAAACTTGACTGGGAAATATGGTTGTATTGGATTTTCATTACAATTGTGACTTCTGTAAGTCCTAGAAAAAACCAGAACCCTTCTCTATGCTTTGCAAGGAGTTAAAATTAATACACAGAGAAACAAAGTGTAGTTTGCTTGATGCTGTTTAGCATCTCCTTTCTTTTTATTCAAACACAGAATGAAGAAAATACCATGGCAAATCTTTTCTGAGTTACTGAGAGTTTTGCTTTGTGCAAGCTAGGGAAGAGATTTGGATCACTGCTTATTTTTGTAACTTGTCCATGTATTTATCTGTCTATTTAAATGCCCCTTGTCACCTGAGCACTTAAGATTTGAGGATCTATTTTCAGTCCTGGTGGCAGATCAGCCATAACAGAGAGTTTATCTGTGCTCCAGGTTTGTTTGCAGGTGGTTATTTATTACCTTTGCTGCTTGGAATCTTGTAATGCCCAAACCCAAGGCTAATCTGTTATGTTTGTTTTAAGTTTTAAAAAAAAAGGTATATGCAGGGACTGTGGAGACAGATAATTACGGAAAGAGCACCATCTATTGTCAGGTAAAAAAACCATGAATGCTGTTTATAGGCATAGAGCTTCAACAATGTGGAAACAGCTGTGGGATTTGGACCTATTCCAGAAGCTAAGCAAAAAAGTACTTTGAATGCTTTTGGCCCCAAGATGAAATGGTCTGGGTGATATGAGTCCTCTCATGTAATATGTCATAAAATACGAGACCCTGTAATTTACATCAGGCTGGGTGGTCTTCGTGCCTGTTTCTTTATAGGGTTCTGGTAGAAGAAGTGGGTCATGAATGGAAACTGAGTCACAGCTTGATGAACGGGGACAGTTGTGGTGTTTAATGGGATATTTGGATGACATGGGAGCAAAAAAATAAGTCATGAGAATCCCTGGCTGGCTGCAGGCAGCGCTTGGCTCTGGGGCATGGTGCAGTGTGGCTTGTGCCCAAGCACAGTGGCTGTACAATGTTTTGTCTGAGATGTGGCTTCTGCAACCCTCATACAACAGGGGCAGAGCACTGCCAGGCAGCCACAGGCAGAGCTGGCTCTCTGTGTCATTCTCCATCACCTAGTGCAGACTAGCTCAGACCTCCTACTCTTACTCTGCCTGCCAGCAGACATTGATAAAGCCCCTGGACTGGTCTGGGCTTTTGAGATTTGTATTTGGAGGTGGGAAGAAGAGAAGGGGGTAATTCCTTAGTGACTATTTGGAAAGACTGATTCATTCCAGGCAATATAAGTTACTATGCCAAGCACTTCATAAATCATTTATTCTTTTCTCTGCATTTTCAGTAGATAACCTAATTATTGGTTTAATGTCTTAATAGAAGAGAAGCACAGTGACTCTCCAGACCAGCTTGTGTGGCCTTTTCTGCTGCAAACAACAGAAAGGAGAGAAATTGCCAAAGAAAGCCAAAAGGAATGAATGATAACTTCTTTCTCTTTCTTTCATAAGCTTTCACATGTAAGGGAGCCTGCCTTTGGACTTTCCACCCACAGACAGAAGAAGAGAATGTAACTTTGCAGGGACACCTCAAACCATCAGAGAAACCATTTCATCTCCTGCTAATGTCAGCTAGTGGCTCAGGTACTCAGCATGTGCAGTGGTTCCCTCAGAAGTGCACTCATCAATAAGCAGAAAATTTAGCAACAGAGAGGTTAAAGGAGGGCAGTATCTTTGTCCTCCAAATAGATGCATTTGTAAAAGAACATGCCTCTACCTGGAGGCTTGTGCATGAGGAATAAAGCAAAATACAGAAATTGGTCCAAACGACCAGAGAGAGGTCATGTGGTTCTAGCAGAGGTGAGGGAAAGGAGGTCCTGTGTGAGCCAAGCAGCCAAGGGGTCACTGAAACCCACCAAGTTTTCTGCAAGTAGACAAACACCAAATGGGTATGAGCAGGGAACAGATGAGGGATGTGACAATGAGGTAATGCAGGCAGCTGTCAGCAGAACTTACCAGCTTGCTTGTGTGATTCTCTGATGAGTTAAAGCCCCTCTGATCCCTGCAGTGACTGAATGCGAAGGGCACTGTGCTTGGTAACTGATGCAGAGAAAAGGGAAAAAGCATGTTGAAGTGGGCACAGGGGAGCTGACCATTTTGTCTTGATCCCAAAAACTACAATTCCCTGGAATCTGAGCTAGGAGTGATAACATCACAAAAAACAAGATCAGGGAATCTCACTTTTCTTGGCTGCCTGGCTAGTTTTGTCTGGCCATGCTGCGGGTTCTTGATGACCTCTCCTCTCATTGTTGCTAGAGTCTCCCTACCAGCAAAGAATGGGGTCTGACAAGTGCAGCATGTGAAAGACAGTGCAGTCTCTGGGGATGAGCACTTCTCAACCCTGGAGATGGACACAGACCTGTCAGAAAACACTACAAAGCCCCTCCATCTTAGTTCAGGCTGGGGAAGAAGGGGGCAGAGGTGATGTACTGTCATGTTCCCCCTGACACTACAGGTGCACAGCAGCCTGTGAGTGCCCCATTCCCATGAGAAGGGCCTGAGCCAAGGTGCAAAGCAAAGTCCCACTGGCCTTTTCTCTTCCATCCCAGATCACCCCCTCAGCTGTCTCTTCCCTGTGAGGACCACTTTGGGTACAATGGATGCAAGGGAGGGAAAAGCATTTCCTTAAGTAAATTTTGTGCTATAAGTCCCAGGCTATGAGTCAAAAGCAACTTTTTTACACTTCATGTCTCCTATCTGCAAATGCAATTGAAATGAATGAATGAAGGAGCAAATATCTTATGAAGTATAAAAAAGATTTTTTTTTTCCTTTCCTAGTCTTTCACATTCAGCATTGATTCAAAGGCCAAAACACTCTTTGTGTGGTCAAGCATCAGAGAAGCTTGATGATTACTCTATTTTCCACAAGGGATTTTAATAAATATATTATCATTATTATTCCAAATTTATTGGATTTTTAACCAGTGAAAGGAATAATGGTGTTTCACATGTACACCTTGCCTGAAAGAAGTCAAGGACTAGAAGTCCATTTGAGTAGAAATCTGTCTCTCTTCTCTTAGTGGTGCCAAACCACAGTGCCTTGTGTCTGTCTCTTCTGAGCCCACACCTCAGAATATTTATGCAGCTTCAGTAGCTGCACTCACAGCTGCACTCACTCTTTTTTTCCCCTCAGTGATACTGGATTTGAAGGAAAGGAATAGATGAGTACAAACCAAGGCAAGGCAAACCTTGTAAATATATGTGCTCTGGCATAAGTATCTAAACCAGGTCAAGTACAAGAACTAAGCAAACTGCCATTGTAAGCAGTGAAAAGGGATTTTTTAACCACTATATCTGTGTATATAATCCAGAGGAGGATACGGCAGTGGAAAGATTTTTTTGTATTATTTTTATGCATGAAGTCTGCATGATGTCAGATCTTATACTTCCCTTGAAACATACTGAACCTGAGGAAGAGTGGGATTAAACTGCTTCATCTCCTCTGTAATCTAGTGTGACTTCTTTCTCTTTCACTCTCACCTTGCTTCCTCTTTGGTTACATGACAGTCTTATACAGACTTTTTCATCACTTGATAGTAAAGTGCTTAACAGTGATGAGGGGTGTTATAGTCTGCATTTCCTGGTGAGTGAACTAAGACAGGGAAAATTGCTGAAACCACCCAGCAGCAGAGCTGGGAGTTACACCCAGCTTTACAGACCCTTCTTGGAACTCATCACCTACATCAGCTTATATAATATGTTGTAAAGGAATACACTGGAAATATTCAGGCTCTCATTTCCTACCTATTGAATGTTCACTTGCAATTGCATTGTATAAACCTGATAAAGAAACCAGCAAAATAATAATACTAATAGTACCAAACTCTACAGAGGAAAAAAGGGGGAAAAGTAAGAATAAGGTGTAACCCATGAAAAATATCCTGAGAATTCATAAATACTGGAAGGAATACAGAAAAGAAAACAAGAATCTCTCTTCTGTCGAGTGGAACAAGTTCCAGCCATACAATATTCATTCTGCTTGCTCAGGTTTATATGGAAATGTACTTTTAAACCTCAAGCACATGTGTGATAAACTAGGTGTGAATTTTTGGAGTTGATTAATTTGTTTGTTTGTTTAATTATTTACTTTTCTAGACAACATTAAATGAAGCTTTACTTCTGGTGGAACTCAAGGCTGGAGTGTCAGGATTCAGGGAATATTGTGGAGAAATGGGGAAGTGACAGCTGAATTCCCAAGTTCTGGATGTGTATTGGCTTGACTGCTATGGAAGGAAACACTAAGTAGGTGATGAGGACAACTGAGGAACCATGGCTGAAAAGGGAAAATGAGTGTCATCTTTAATATCTGCAATCCTCTCAGCAGCAACATGTACCTGAACACCTACCCTGTGAAATCCTAAGTGATATCTAACTTTGTTAAAAATGATGGTGACATCGTTTCCAGATGACGTCCATCTGGTGATATACAGGACGTGTATTGAATGTATATCACGTTCAGGCTCACAAGAATTTCTGTCTTTCAAAATAATGAAATGAGATGAAAAACAACAAAAAAGCTTTCTACTCTGACATCATCCTTTTTCAATTAAAAAAAAAAAAATCATAAAATCTTTAAAATGTAAGAAACAAGCTTATTTTCCAAAAGGATAACTAGTTCCACATGGAGTTTAGTTTTTGATAAATCACTATTTCCTGATGAAAAATACTTTAAAGTGTCCTGAATGTTCCACTTACTGAATTGAGCTCCAGTGGTGCTGCATAAGAGCTGGCACCACAAAGAGCTCCATCAATGTGGTTGTGGGGCTCTTCACAATGACACCAGGAAGCCAGTGGATCTGGGCTGTCCTCTGGCTTCATTAACGTGTTGCAAAAGACAGAGACAAAAAAGAGACAGAACTACTGATGCAAAAGAGACTGCTACATTAGTCCTCAGAAGATCTTTATTCACCTACTGGCATACCCCCAAATTTTTTGGAAATTTCTGGGAAACATTTCAGCATGTTCTGATCTGTTTCTGTAAGGGAATATCTTAAGACTTCCCTTTTCCCCCCATATTCATTTTTAGGAGAATAATTTCATCCAGGTAGGGCTGTCTCTCACTAGCTGACAGAGAGAGCTAACATCCAGCTGAGGGAGACCCTGACCTCACCAGCTCATTACTGTAGGATAAACAATAAAGAACAAGAGCACATTGCCAAAAGGGCTTGTTTTTCTGGGGCTGTGGGAACCATTTGCCTGCATTTATTTGGTCTACAAGAATGATTACCAAGGTAAAAATGGCATGAGCTACCAGACCTCTTGGAAGCACAGGTGAGCATGGACCACAGCCCAGCAGGGAAAAGATAAAGATACCTTCTTTAGCAAGGAAGTGTCTGAGTTTGCTCTTCCTGCATGTAGCTTAGCAACTCTGCTGATCATGGGCATGAGAAATCACCTCCTCGTCACGGCAGGGAGAAGTGTAACCTATTGCATATATCATTCCTAACCAGGGAGACAAGTGGACAGAAGAGGCATTTCACCAGCTTCCAAGTCTCTGTGTTTCCTGAGGTTATCCAGTACCCAGCATACTCAATGGCCACTGGCAATAGAAAAGTGTTTCCAGCCTTCCCAAAGCAGGGCATCACACAGCATGGCATTTAACAGGCTTGGACAGGCTCTGCAAGGGAAGGTGGCAGTCCTCTCAGCAGCAGCAATAAAGGTTAGTGTTTCAGGAAACTAAGAACTGTCTTACCCTTGTTTCTGTGTGCTTCTCTAACCTATCCCATTTGCTCTCTGTATGATAACATAACACAAATGTGTTTTCACAGTGCAGCCAGCTACACAGGAGGAACAGCATTGAGCTTGCAGAAGGGAAGGAGATCTTAGAAACAAAAACAAGTCAAGCTGATACTTATGCTCAGGCCAGAGGCATTTTCCCCTGCTGGAGACTTGTTGAACTAGGAGCTAAGGAAGTCAAGGACGCCATCAGAAAGGAGAAGATGAAACTTCCCAGTCAAAGCAACTGCAGCCAATGCTCTTTGTAGTCCTGGTATCAGCAGAGCATCAAAGAAATATGTTTGCCCTGTGCTCCTGGAATTCCTGCTCTAGCCTTCTGAAGAAAGTTTCCCAGTCTTTCAGCACCTCATCCACAGGTAAATTAAGAAAAAACCTTAGTGATCAAGGTCTGACCTCTAGACAAGTGCCCTGCTCCCATAAACTGGAGTCCAGCTGGGAATTACAGGGAGGATTTTGGAGTAGAAAAGGTATTACCCTTGAAGATGAGAAAAAGATGGAAGCTGCAACTAAGCTGAAAATGAATGGAAGGTCATGGACAAGGTGATGAGAATAAATTGTATGTTGAGGACTTGAGGAATTATGGCATTTCTGCACATCTTGGGGCCTTGAGGGACTGCACGTTTTCTGCAAGAATTCTAACATATTTGGAGGCTCAAATAGAGGAGAATGAGAGCTTTGCAGTATAAGGACTTGAGCATGCATGACCATGTGCATCTGGCATGAAAATAACTGAGCCTTTCTCCCTCTGAAAAAGATGAAGAGAGAGCAGCCCAGGCCATGCCTTTGGGGAAATCAGCATATGCACAGAGCAGCAACTGGGTATCTTCGGCATCTGCTCTTTCCAGCAGGGAACCAGCATATTCCTTTGGAGCTGCCTGGTAATTTTCTGTTTCAGACCAAAGCCTTAGGAGAGGAGGAGGACTTGGCAGGGCAAAAGAGCAGTCTATGAAGATTTATTCTCTCAAAACTTGGATCTGAAATTCATCCACCATCTAATATGTTCAAATATTTCTCTTACCTCCTGTAAGCAATGCACACATATAGATAATACTTCTGCTACTCCTTTTCTTAGTATTACTGTTTACATGAGAATTGCAAGGCTCTTTGCAGAGAAAGGCTCATATCACCATGGGAAAAGGCCAGAATCCAGGATAGAAGCCATTCTTTCAAGGACATACAGCTTTAGTGCAGCAAGATCAAAACTTGATATCAAATTTCGAAGTTCTCTAAGCCTGCTCCAGCACATCACTCTGTGTGCAGCCTGCTGCTGCAACCTACTTTGAATTAAAAATAAGCCAACACCAAACACCGTCTGGCAACCATTTTTAAATTCTGTTCATGATGAAGTGGTTTGAACCAGCCTGGTTTTAATATTATCTTCAGCATTTTCATGGATTTTAATTTTATTTTCAAACATTATTATAGCACAAAAAAAAAAAAAAAGTTTTGCTTCTTTTTTTAATAAGAGAACCAAGTTTTTCCTATGCACTTATAGAAGATTGATGAAGAGGGTCCAAACCTGCAGAACTCCAGGCTCCAGAACCACATACTTGAAACATCTTACAAATAGCCATGAAAGTAACACACCCATATCTTTGTCACACAGGTATGGTTTCAAGAGATGCAAAAAATAATCAACAGCCCAAAGACCTGGGCTGAGCTCACTAACTGCTTCAATACTACTGGCCAGAATGCAAATGGTGACATCAACATAAACTGCCTAAAAATTCACCTTTTCCTTGTCAGAGACAAAATTCATTCTTTGCCTGCTGTCTAAAGACTGTATAACTCCTCTGGCATTCAATTCCTAAGTCTCTGAAAGCTTGTTTGAGGTAGTTCTGTACTCTCTCCATGCTCTTCTTGGCACTTTGCATTAAGGGCAGCAGGGATGGAGACTCACCATGGCTGTGGCTGAAGTGGATCAGCCTGCTGCAGGCTCCTTGGGACAGACCTGAAGTTGGATGGTGGTTTAATTGATTTTAGTAATCATCTGATTTTTTAATGTACCTTGGGAATGGGTAGTTTGGAATAAAGTTATTAGTCTTTTCTATCACCCCACCTTTTATTTTCTCCTCAACAGATCTTAAAATGCCGCCCAGTAAGCAACTCTGCACCTGTATGCAGGAGGTGCCTGAGTTTCCAGGACACACCCAGCTGTTTTCATCTGAACCTGCACTTCAGCAGGACAAAGTTCCACCTACCATGTTAGGGGGGCCCTAGCTTTAATGGGTGATTTCCATTTGTCTCCAAAAACATATTCCAGGTATAGAGGCACAGACAAGAGGCTGTGAGACCCCCTCAGCACATGTACACAGGTACTTTTCTTTGCGGTTTCTTAAACCTCCCTGTGCTTCAGTATGTGCAATGACAATCACCTGAGCAGCAAATACCCTACATTAGTCAATGAAGGAGTAAGAAATAACTTCCATGTGTAAGCCTGAATCCTACAAGGATGGTTTCCTTTCCGATACAAAATATTTATTTAACTCACCCTCAACAGCAAGAACAATGCTGGAGCATAGTGCTACATCTCAGCTAAACACAAGTACCTCCAGCAGAAAAGTGGTCACAGACACTCACTCAATGCCCCAAGCAACTGCTCATAGCCCTTTGCTTGCTGCTGCTGCTCTCTGTGTGTCCGTGCCTACTTTTACCCTAGGATTTGCTGTGGTAAAGGCTTTTATCTTTGCCCAGAAATCTTGGAAACTGTTGGCTCTTCAGAGCAAACAGAAATAGGTGGAGTGGAGCAAGGTTTTGGTGAAAAAACTTTCTCACACCAGATGTTAAAATAAGGAGAAGAAAATACCTTGGTAAAGCAATGAAGCAGTGTCAAACTTGTAGCATTGCTCATACTTAGGAGTACGCCCTCACAGAGGGATCATGATCCCTGGTGCTGGAGGTGCTCCAAAGACCAAACAAAATGCCTGCTATCCTTCAGAGAGTACCAACACACAGATGGCCAGCACAGTTTTTTATCACAAGAGCAACTGAGTACAAGCAGCTCTGAGGCTTCCATCACACTCTCGAAGAGCCCACACTTGTTTACAGCCTGCATTGAGGCACACCTCTGGTTTTGCAGTTCATCAACCTGAATTGACCTGAATTCTCTCAGATTTGTAGCTTTATTTCATAATCCCCTTTCTGAGCAGTGACTAGAAACTGCCTTTCTTTCCTCTAAGAGTACATACCTTGTGGAGCCGCTCTGGGACAGGGATTGTTTAACCAAGTCACGCAGAAGCAAACAGCTTGCACCAGAGGGGCAAGGGCTCTATCCCAGAGCACCCCAGCATCTGATGGCTCAAGCATTTTTTTATTGTCTTGAAAGAGGGATTCAGTTCCCTTCTCTGCCTGGGGAGGTTTGCATTTGTTCTCCTCCTCCAGCAGGACTGCTCTGACGATCAGCCTAGAGCAAGCCTGAGAAAGGGCAGGTCCTGAATTGCAGTCCAGCAATGGCTCCATTCACATCCTCTGATGAAGCCAGCTGGCATCAGCTAGCAGGAACAAACCTTCTTTCTTGCAGAAGCAATTTCTCTACTAAGAAATCATCTCACCTTCTCTTTAGTGTACACAGTGAATTTCAAGTGCTGGTATTAAAAGATGTTTCATTATCAGTCGGTGCCTGGAAATCATGGCCTCAGCAGCTAATCTATGCCTCTTCCATCATTGCAGTGAAATAACTCTCTGTGGGTGAAAAACCACAATAGCAGTGCCAGCATGAAGGGGGGGGAGGGGGGGGGAGGAGGCAAATTGAATCAGCTGTCTATACTATGTCTTCCCTTTTACTTTATAGAAAAACAGGATTTAATGCTCTACTGAACAAATCAGGTTCTTCAGGTCTGCAAAACTCCCCAAAACACAAATTTATGACAATATATAATTCATTCTTAGATATCAAAGTGCTCTGTGCAGGTGGGTGATTGCATCATTTCCTTCACTTTAGCAATGAAGCAGCTCTCAAATATATGTGCTTCTGATCTGTTGAAGACCAGACATCAGGTAAATGGCAGAAGAGCAAAATCTACTAATACCTAGTCTGTGTAAGCCTGACTGACTCTGTAAAAGCTGGGGCTGGGAGGCTAGAGAAGGGAGGGAGAGGTGAAGAGAGCCAAGGCTATGTGTCAGGCATTCAAATTAGTCTCCAATCACTCAGGAAATATACTCTGCCAGTGTGCCCACAAGTGCTAAACAGCAGCTGAGTGCTTACAGGGAGCCTGAAAAACGTGGGCACAGCCATCATTTATTGGCAACTAGAAACAGAAATGTGGTGTGCAAGCGAACTGCCAGCCACTTGGTAATCGAAGAGCACTTCACAGTATTTATCAGTTCTATGACCAAGAACACATGAATTTTTTAATAACTGCTGCATTGACAGCCTCACCACCACGTACTGAACTCAGACCATTTAAAAGCCATTAATTAATGATTTATTACTGATTACACTTCACAATGTCATCCTAAATTGCTCCTCTGGTGGTGGTAGTAAACATGCCGTGGCAGTCCCTCGTTCCACCTTCCAGAGGCCAGCACATCACCTAATGGAGTCTCTAATGGAGTATTACTCACCAGAAGTGCACCAGTTCTTCTTTATTGTGGCAGCAGCTCTGGAGCTCAGTGTAGGATAATCTTATCCATGGTACAACCCTGTTCCTCAGGGTACATAATATGGCTGTGAAATTTTCAGCCAGGACTGCGGCAGCTATCAGACAGGGCTGCTTGGATACTACTCCAGAACCAGATGAAAATGTGACCTTTCCAAGGACTGGAGAAGAATGGCATTTTCCTTTCTGGCCTTCCCTGAAGACACATGGAGAAGTGAACCCCCCACTCCTGCAAAGGATTTTTTCCAAAGATCAATTTTTTTTCAAAATTTTCTGGACTCCTTTGCACTACTAACTAGACCATTTCTACATCAGTCACAAATTAACAGTTTCAGCATATCTTCCAGTATGAGAATATTTCTGGCATAGAAACTTTTTTTATTTTTAAGCCACATGAAATAACTTCCTAGATCTGCCTCTTCCATTAACTCTTCAGCTCTCCTGTGAAGACTTCTTTTCCACTTTGATTTTTTGCTCCACCACTGGTTCCTCTCCTTGCTGTGTTCTAATCTTCGTAAATTATTCACCATCCAACATCCATCACACCAGCATTTCCTGTAATTTATAGTGTCTACTATGTTGTATTATTTAACACCAAAAAGCTTTTCAGGATTCAACTTTAGATGTATCAGGAAAGATGTAATTAATTGCGTTGTGTTGGATAAAACCCTCGGCAATAAAATGGAAAACGATTAATAGCTTAATGGTGATCATCCTGCTAATGTCTCAGGCTTTTGTGCCTTGTCACGTTTATTCTACTGCAAAAGGGGCAGGAGCTTTTAAACTTGTTTGCTCCCCTCAGAGAAATTGCTTTTTTCCTTTTCAGCTAACACCACGTGCTTGTTAATGGAGTATTAATAATAACCATGTTATTACCTTCTTCCATCAGACAGGGAAGTCCACTTAATAATTTCCAGCAAAATCTCAATTCCAGATCATAAGTGCAGAAGGCAAGACCACAGCTTTTGGCAGTTTATTCAGCTTTCATCATACTGTCATATCAGACTAAATTATTGAAGACTGCTGGCAATTTACATATCTCCTCTCTAAGTCAAACAAGCTAGAGTTCACTCCACTGTGTTATACCTCACTGCATTCATAAATCTAGACTAGCAGTCCAACTTGTTTGCATAGTATATAATGAGGTGAGAATAAAATAAAGGTTTCTTTGGTAGGTGGGGCAGAACTGAAGCCTGTTCCAGGCAAAAACCATAAAGACTATGCCAGCACCTCTTGGCTGGTGAAGGACATGTTGTCCGCAACCTCTTAACCCTTTCGATTTAAATGACCATATGACTAATACATTAATTCACCTAACATTTTGGGATTAATTTTGTTGGGTTACTCTGTCTTTACACCAGAGTAATTAAGAGAAGGATTAAGTTTATTACTTTATATTGAAAGGAGCGTACAAGAGTTATAATCTAGTTTTGATCTTGTGTAACATTTTACCTTTCTATTAATTGTACTATAAAATTCACACTGGCTATGCTTCATATGCACAACGTTCAAACCCCTTCTGAAATCAGGCATCCTCTGTGCTGTGTCTGTGAAAGTCAAGTGTCACTTTTTACATCCTCATTTCAAAATGATTCCTCTAATGACCAGGACAAAAAAAAAAAAAAAAAAAAGTACTATTCGAAACTGAGTAATAGCTTTCACTAGTATAGCGATGGCTGGGTGGGATACACGGACTTCTTACATGCCGTGTAAACATTTGATACAACTCCAGGTCTTCAGTAAAATATTTTTCTGAGAGGAGGATAACAGATTTTCACTCTCAAGTTCTTAATGAACTTATCTCTATGCAGAGCCTACATCCCTACTTAGACATCCATATTAAGCGGTTTTATTTTTCGGAAATGCAGGTCACACTGGATCTGATTTTGTCTCACAGCTTCTGAAACCAGACTGCTCCTGACTCGCCTTGAAAAGATATTTTATGGTTTTATTCAGCTATTCACTGCTTTCACTGGGAGCAGTTCACATCAATATTTTCAGATAACTAACTCTAAAAGTGCAAATCTAGCACCAACCTAGTCTGAAAACTACACCCTTTTTATATAACTGTATATTGGGAACATGATCTCAGTTTTTAGACTCTCTATAACAGTAATGCTCATTCCACGGGGAAGTTACAATCTTTAATTCCTTAATCATATAATTCATCTGGTTTTGCTTATTTTGAACTACAGTGAATTCCCTTTCTTTCCCTTGATAATACATCAGTCTCATGTCTACTGTCCCAATTGTGTGTCAGATTGGTTAGTTGTATTCAGTTAACATATCACAGAATCCCAGAATGGGTCAGGTTGGAAGGGACCACAGTGAATTATCTGCTCCATCTTCCCTGCTCAAGAAGGGTCATCCTGGAGCACATGCCACAGGATTGCATCCAGACAGCTCTTGAGTAAATCTAGGGAGGGAGACTCCACAACCTCTCCGGGCAATTTGTTCCCATGCTCAGTTACCCACACAGTAAAGAAGTTTGTCCTCATGTTCAGGTGGAGATTTCTGTGCATCAATTCCTGCCTGTTGCCCTTTGTCCTATTGCTGGGCACCACTGAGCAGAGCCTGGAAACATCCTCTTGGCACCCCCCCTTCAGATACTGACAGACACTGATGAGGTCCCCTCTCAATTGTGTGTTCTTGAGGCTGAACAGGCCCAGCTCCCTCAGCCTTTTCTCATAAGAGAGATGCTCCAGTCCCTTAATATTCTTTGTCACCCTCTTCAGGACCCACTCCACATCTCTTGTACCGAGACAGTCTCTTGTACCGAACATGACTCCTCGTTATAATAAGAGCACACCACTCAATATTTGCTTTACCTTGACGTTATTGTTATTTTTCTTGCTAAAGCCAAAGGCCATAAATTGTAATTACTGATTCATATCTTAGCAAAGAGTAATCTTGTAAAAAGCATTATAGATGTACAAAAATGTCTTAAATGTATTAAAAAAGGATTAGGAATGGGAAAAGTAATGACAAGAAAGCAACATAAATTCCTGCTTTCCAGACAGATCTCAAAATTCACCATCATGTACAGTATCACACCTCAGCCCCAACTACAAAAAAGCAAGATAAATGGACACCAGAATAAAGTACATAATAAAAAAACTTCTAAATTCTGGCACATGAATATACCAGCAATGTGCATTAGAAAACTGATAATTTCTTACTGTTAAACCTTTCCTTACCAAATTATAAGAAGTGGAGACAGATTAATCCAGTGTTACCTCCAGTAGAGAAGTAAGTAAGGAAATTACAAGATAATGAAATCCACAGTTAAACATAAACAACACAAGCCGGAAAGGTATACTGTCTGCACTTTTTGTCTAAGGGACTCCAGGATATTATTGATTATGTAATACTAGGTTGAGAAAATTAAATGAGGCAGCAAATTGCAGAATCAGTTGGTAGCTACCCTGAGCAGTCTAAGTCCTCTCACTGAAAGGAATCCCAGTAGGAGATTTTCCCTAGGTAGTTCCTTCTCTTTGTACAGATGTCAGTTCTCCACATTTATAAGGCAAAATTCTCATGCAAATACTCGATGGAAAAGTGCCAGGGCATAATGGTCTATGAAGTCATTTGTTTGGGCAGTTGGTTTGTGGTTGATTAAAACCTGATGGCTTATTATTTTTTTCTGCATTAATAGGCCAGTCTAATAAAAGCCATTACCTTCCTGGCCTCCCTTATACCTGTGCAGCATCCCTCACCATCCCTCTGATGTGATGTGTTACCATCCCTTTCTCCGCAATGCATCCCTCGGGTGAGTGGGACACATCGCTGCTTCTAGTAAGGATTGCCAGAGGGCAGGAGCTTTTTTGCTTTTCTCAGCATGTAATGACCTCCTTGCTTTCCTGATGTTATCCAAAGGAACAGGGACACAGGGAACTGTCACTGCACATTTGCTATGTAGAAAGGGATTAGGGAGTTTCTCCTTGAAGAGAGCATAAGTCCTCCCCCAGTGGACCCTTCTCTCTCCTCTGCCTTGGAAACTACCACACTCACCATTCCTCAACAGGAAACAAAAATCTTGGAGATTTCTAGAAAGCTGAGGTTTGGATAATCTATCACAGTTTCTCAGATAAACATATCTAACTCCTTCACAGGCAGCATGGAAAAAGACTTTATCAGCCTAAGTGCAGATTTCACTAAAACAGGTTGGAAAACAGAATCATAAACAGTGAGGAGTGCCAGGGTACTGGAGATTGAACTTTTACAACTCCACTTATGCCATGTCTGTGAGGTCAGGAAATAAAGAATATTTTTTTACCAGAAATTGTGTGTATGTGTCTAGTTAATCAACAAAAGTTTGGGAAGAAGCTCAGCCTTCAGTAAATGCAGGCTGCTGTGCTAAAAGGAAATCAGGGAGGGGACAGAAAAAGGCTTCCAAAATTTTGCTATTAGTCTTCTAAGGAGCTCAGGCATACAAACAATCGAGAAGAAAAACCTGAGACAGTGAATGCATCTCAACTGTTATGCACACAGAGAAATTTCTGGAAACAGTTATTCAATCTTGTTCAAGTTTTGCCATTTAAAGTGAAATAATTCCTTAGTCCACAAAGAATCATCACTTTGTGATACAGTGCTACTGATACTGGAACAAATATGTGTCATTTGAGAATGAAACTGAAATGAGCCTAGAAATCAGCACAAATAGCAAAGAACTTCCTAATGCATGAGATTCAAGGAACCCAAACTGAAAGAATTTAACTGTGTTTTTTAGGTTCTTCAATCCAGCTGCAGAGGAACAAGAATGGAGCAAATGCCAATGTGTCAGCAGCTAGGGTGCTTCCCGGGTGAAAAGGAGAGAACACTGATGCAGTTGAAAAGGAGTTATATTGCAGCCGGTTAGAAAAATGAAATTATCATGATAAGAAGAACTGACACTTCCTCTGCGAGGTGTCTGAGGGCTGACAGGTTTTCAGGGAGGTATCTAGTTCAAGGCCATATGCTACAAGCTGTCCTTAGAAAGTATTATAGGCAGAGAGAACGTCAAGAAAACTGAAGGACCTGGCAACCTATATCCAGGGGAGACCCAAAGCACTGTGCAGAGAGCATCCTGATGCTACCTGAAGTAATGCATCCTCATTTGGTTGCTGTCAGTGAAAGACTCAGAAAAGCTTTCAGAGCCAACTAAATGATCACTGCACCAACACACCCAGAGCATGCAGACAGATGTAATAGCACCGTGTCTGTATGAAGTCCTCAACAATATATAGAAAAGACCATTTCACAAAGGAAGAGTTGCTCCTTAACACCTGAAATAGCTAACATGCTTTATAGGAACTATGCCAAAGACTTCCAATATCATGATGGTTGTTAATACAACCTGCTTTCTGCAAAAATCTGGATACCAAGGAGTTAAGTAGACAGTGTTTAGCAAGCAGCATCAAGCTGTTTAGTTTATTTTTATTAAAATGTAACATTATGTGCTATTTCTAGGTAACATGGAGAGTCCTTGACAATCTACATGAAGTAGAAAAGAGCACAATAACATATTAATTTTAAAAATGGTAGTGGAAAGCAAGCTGGTAGAAGCTGGTACTAGAGAATGCTTTTCCTTTCAGTGAGACACAAGTTTTGTCTTCTGCATTTGAGAAGGCAGCCTGTAGAAGTCAAAGTGTCATCTTCCCCAGCCAGCACCCTCCAGTTCTGCTCCTCCCTGAAATAAGCCTCTTGTCCTCCTGAAAAGAGAAGTAGCCTTGGACTAGGTGTGATGGAAACCAGCACTTTTATGCCTTTCTGCATTTTTTTAATTCAGTTTCTTTGCCCCTCCATGAAGAGAAAAAGAAAATAAAAACAAAAAACCCCCAAACCAAACAACAACAACAAAAAACCAGCAACAACAAAAAACTCACAGAAAATGTAAAAGATGCCACTGCAGATCAATTCTGGGTGAAATCTTTAGGATTTTCTGATAGATAGCATAGTCAAAACATGATGAACATGTTAGTTTATCAATAATGCCTACTGTTACATTCATTTATTTATCTGGAAGAGTTGATCTGTACCTTAAGCATGAGGTCAGAACACTCAAAGTCAATCCCTCCCTTTTTCTGTGGCTTTCTTACTGTGATCAAGTCACTGAGTTTCTTTGTGCTTTGTTCCCCCATCCATAAATTATAGGTCCCCCACATTGTCCAAGGATGTCCTTGTAGTAAGTTCCTTGTTATAAGTTCCTTCATCTGTCCAGCATGTGTTCCAGAGAGGAAATGGGAGAAAAAGAAAAGGAAAATAGTGGTATCAAATAAACAGTAAATAGAAATGTCGGGAGAGTGTATATGGGCCAAAATAATATCACATGACACAGAATAATTTAGAAAACAATAAAATCAAATTCTAGACCCTATTTAGCTCTTCTGGATAGAAGTCTATACACAGACCTGATTTTCCAGAGACATCAGTACTGGGATGGCTTGCACAGTCATGAGTCAATATCTGCCTGGATAAGAGAGCTAAGGAGATGTGGGAATGGCCATATCTGTTGCAGCAGACTTACAAGAAACTGCGAAGACAATGATGGAAAATGCTGATGATTTAAGTGAGGACACATAAATGCAAGTAGCTATGGAAGAAAATGCATCTCCTAGAGAGAGAAAAGTAAGATCAGAATAAATGAGGAGGAGCAGGAAAAATCACAAGATAGGATTTTCTGTGAAAGACAACACTTTTGTCTTGGGTTGAAAAGATTTAATAATATGATTTTCTAATTAAAAAAATATGTTTTAATAGTATCAACCTCAGCTCTTGGTTTCATTTAGGTTCTTAATTTTCCACCCTGTTATCATTTCTTCTCAGAGTTTCTGTAGTGTCTGCGTTATGTCTTTAGCCGTTAATTTTATAGCTCAGCAAATGCAGTGGCTGAACTTCCTTTTACACTGGGGTAAAGTGCTGCAGAATTCAGTGACAATGCTTCCAGTGACACAAAGGTTTTCCCTTTGCATCTGCTTTTCATCATGTTCTTTCAGAGCTGGGTCTCCATTTGATAGATGCACTGATAGATAGGCTTGAACTGAATAAAAATCTTTGTACAGAGTCACCAGTCCCTGTCCTACCCTGAGCACACTGTGGCTCTGTAATAAGCTGGTGGAAAAACAGCCACAACTTCTAGGTCCCACTTTTGGCCCAGCTGTGTCACTCCAGACAAGGCAGAGACTCAGCTTTCAGTGCAGTGTTTCCATCTCATTATCGCCACTAATTGCATACGACCATATTTAGTGACTGTCTTAAAGACCTGCTCTCAGTTTAAACCTCTGACTCCCACCATGTCTGAGGCCAGTCTAATCCCACAGCTCTTCTTGAGATTGTTTCTGTGTTTTATCTATGCTGTCCCCTGCAGAATGTCTCAAAATTCAAATTCATTCGGAGGAATATATCCACACTTCCAGCAGAAAGTCACACCCACTAAGGGTGGGAATCATCTTGCTTAACAGCAGCCATTAAAAGTTAGACAACTCCCTAAATAACCTGGCTGAGACAGAAAAATATACTTCAAGAAGTAAATTCATTGATCCTGTACTAGGTTGTTCGCTCTCTTTACTGTCTACACAAGCCTAGATGATGACCCCAGACTAATTTTTAAATGGCTGATAATAAGGAAGATGAATACTACCCATGAAAGAATGGTAGAAAAAAAGACTAAAGCTCCACTTCCAAGGCCCTATAATTTTTTCCCATCCCAGGGATATCAATATACAGGCTGTTCTGGGACCACTTATCACTGTCCTCTTTCTCTGCTATGTTTTGGCCCCTGACATCACCTGCATATCCTTTTCTCCTGTTTTTTCCTTTTAAACCCTGAGATGTCTCATGTTGCCCAGGGCAGGATTCTGCCTGAAGCAGGAGTTCCTCAAGATGCTTGCTTCCATGGAGGTCATATCCATTTTTATTCAAATCTGTTGAGATGTTTCAAACTGAAATCTATCACACTGTTGTAATAAGTTTGACTTCAGGGAAAATAAATGTTAGTCAAAGGTTAATAAACAACAGAAAGGGACAACTCTTAGTTGTGGCAGTCTGTCTCTAGAATATTACTGGTCTGTATTACAGTTCCTATTAAGTATTATCCAATTTTGCTTGGCTTTTCTTCTGTAAATATTGAATATACTAAGATGTATTCTCCATTCCACTGGGCTGCAATAACTGCAAACTAAATATAGTGTAAAACCAGTATAAATGAATGGTAAAAAAGGCTCAGTGATCTCAATTCTGATCCTATGGCTCTCTGTGTGCACAGAAACTGAGCTTTATTTTGGCATAGATGAGATGAAGTCTGTTTTGGTTCATAGTGTGAATGCTTCAGCAAACTATTGAATAAACACTAGATATAATATTCCAATTCTGATTATTTACTTTCTTTGCTCCACAGAAATCCCATTCATAGGCCTGGTAGCAGTTCACATTTCAAGGTTTTTTCTTCTTTGTTACTTAATGAGTAAACATAGGTGAAAAGATTTCACTTTGGGGTCCTGCCAGCGATGGTGTGACAAGCCAGTGCATTCTTCTCCCTTCCCTATTTCTGTTTGTCTCTCATGCTTGGAGGCTTTCAGTACTAAAGCTTTCCACACTCTGCATTGCCAGTCCACATGTTGTTTTGAAAGCTGCTGGCAATTCTGCCCTCAGCTTTCAGCTTTTCTCTTTTGCATCCCTCAGCAGTGGTGATCTGTAACAGTGACTGTAATTAGAAACCACTTTTGAGCCATGTGAGCTTGCAGGGTTTGCTTCTTTTGTTTTTCTGCTTTGAAAAATTCACGTGCTGGCTTCAATGAAAGAAGCCAACCTCCTTCACTGCTATGTAACAGAAATACACAAAAATGCAGTTCACATATATTAATGTGTATGTATATGTGTGAGTTCACAGGTATGTAATGTACACATATAAAATTATGTGAATTTGTATGTGTCCCAGGGCTAAAACACAGCTGTGATTTGGCTCTGCAGCCTCAGATGGATGTCTTGCTTTAAATATGTGACATAAAGGTGCTGGCCTCTTTCTGGGCTCAAGACCCGCTCAGAAGAGTAAAAGGTCACCTGCAACAACAGCAGAGGCACTAAGTTCTGTATGACGCATTCAGGTTTGAAAGGTGCTTGTCTCCTTTCAGAAATGCATTTTCTCTTCACACAGAAGCATTGTGCTGACTCCACTTACAGCTTGCCACACTCCAAAGGCACCCCAGCGCATTGTATTGGGGAACCTGTATTTTCCAAAATTGAATTTCCACATGTGAAAGAAGATAGAGGTCTCCGGTGACCTTTTGAAGGCATCCTAAAGGAAATGACAGAGGCAATTTACCTCTGATAATTTGCAGATGAGATACAAAAGGGAGTGGAAGCTGCCACCTGAATTTAGGATCTGCCTCCTCCACAAGAGGACTCTGTCTGAAGCTGACTCCATCTACGTCACAAGACTGTGGAGAAAAAAAGGCAAGTTCAAGGGGGCGCATTGCATGAAAGCTGACTGCCAGAAGAATAGATTGGAAGCAGGCACACAGTGTATGGTACAAGCATTTCACTAAATACCAACACTGTAGAGATGCAAACAGACTGATGCTATCAAAACAGACTCTGATATTGACCATAGCTGGAGGGTACATGTGAAACCTCTTGGAGAATAGAAGGAGAGAGATCTGGGGGAGGAGAGTGCATAGCAGCACTTTACCCCGTAAGTGAACAATACCAGGACTGCCATCTTGCAAAGAAGAAAGGGTGAGCCAAGTATTTAATGACTCCCCAAAATAAACTCCAAATCCACCCCTATACACTGAAATACTACTCTGAAATGGATGCCGCCATGAACGAGTTTACTTTGAACACATGGCTCTTGGCAGATATCCTGTTATCCCTATCTCATGAGGAGCTTCCTGTAGGGACCTGTAAGTGCATCTGATTGGGAGGATCAATCTGAGTTGTGGAGGATTCAGCCTCTTTACACATGTAGGTGTTGGCTGATAGCTGCTGGAAGGAGCTATAGGCCTCATGGTTCAAGGTTTTCAGCTCTCCTTGGTTGCTCTGAATCAGCCCAAGGTAACTGATTTTGTTTGACTTCGGTCCTTCACAGCTGGTCTCAAAGCATCTGCTCTCTGTGCTCGCATCTGCAGTGCTGTCTGTAACAACGCCTTTTGGGATTTGTGTGCTGTCATTTTCTGTTGTTTCTTGCAAATTTCTGCTAATGACAGTGGCTAAGTTTCTCTTGGTGGACTTTTTTTTCTTGGTGCATTTTGTCTGCTTGTTTACACTTAGCAGGGATGAAGACACAGAAGATGCTCTGAGGCTAGGAAGAAATCCCCACTCTGATGCACAGATTGTGTTTGAATCCAGATTTTTGGCTCAACTGCCTGGTTCAAATCCATGCAGGTTTCTCACATACACGGTGATGCTCTGTTTTAACCAAATTAAAGAGACAGGGGAGACCATAAAATGCACATGCAAATCCCACAGTTGCAAATCTCATGAGTACTTTAAATAGAGCTTTTTCTTTAGTTCTTTCCTTAGACACCAGACTTGGATACAGGCTGATCCCTGAAGCTTTGTGTGATGAAGGCCAATGAAGTGCATTATGGAAAGACCAGTCCCCTGAAGTATCTCAATAGACATAGATCTCAGCTCCTTTTTAAGTACTTAGAGAAGCCCCTTCTTCCCAGTAAATCTCAGGAGCTTCAAGATTCCTGATGTCTCCAGGAGAAGTCTGGTCTCCTAATGTGTCAGGAGGCACAACAGGAGCAAGGCTGAGTTTGGCCACTTCAGCATCTGAAGTGTAGCCAAGCAGCGCTGGCTCTGTAAGCCCACCAGTGTGAGCACCTGCACAGGTATCACTCCTGTGAGCCAAGAACAAAATCATGGAAGGATTTCAGGCAATGCCTCTTCATATCAGGTTAGACTACTGAGCCATGGTTTGGCAGAAGCAGTGATCCCTCCCCAAAACACACCTGCCATCTAAATTAACCCCATTTACGACTGAGGATATATAAGACTCAAAAACCATCATGGTATCCACAGCATCACAAATGAAATCTCCCTTCAAAGAGAAGCTGTTGTGTAACTAAGTCAGGGAATAGTCCAAGCACTCTCTAATGACAGGTGAGCCTTGATGCAATGCTTGCTGTACAAAGACCAGAGGAAAAAAACATTAGGAGCTCAGGGAAGCTGGTTTTTATCTTGAATCACGGGTGATTACTTTTATTTTATCTTGTGCAGCTCAAGTTGTCACAGGATATCTATTCTTTATCAAAGTCTGACCTTGCCTGAGTGGCTTTCTGCAAAAGAGTCCCACTGGACAGTGCTGTGCTGCCGAGACAAATAGCTGTCTAAGGATTCTTGTCCTCCTTTAATTACATTCAGCCACTACTTGTGCTTATATTATTGCCTAGTGTCAAATGGGCCATAAGAAGGCCCCCTATTATGCATAAAATCAAACACATAACAGAGGACAACCAACCTTATATGTAAGCCTTTGAATTATCTGCAGTGGGAGTCTGCACCAATGCACTTCTGCACAGAGATGAAAGGAGAAGTAACCTTTTTCACTCATCCCAAGAGGCTGCTAATCTTCTGCAAAAGGAGCAGCCAGTATTTTCCAAAACATGTAGTGGTTTTGGGCAGCAGGACTCTGGCATCTTTCTTTTAAAAGAGCATAATTTTCAGAGAGTACTCAGCACCTAGAAGCTAAAAATTCATTATCTATTATGGGATTGTCAATTTTAGATCCCAAAATAGAGATCTTTAAGGACCTCTAAGTATCTGAAAATTTTGATCAGTGAGTTCAACAAACTAAAGACACTGATGTTTGGTCATATGCTGATCACTGTCTAAAACATCAGGAAGTAGCTTCCTCTGGGAAAATGTTTTTGTGGGCATTATTTTCTTCCTTGCTTCTTAGTCAAGTGTCAGTGATGTTTTTGGGAAGTGTACAATATCAGACTAGATGTACCATTAGATAAGGCAATCATTTGGTCAGTAGGTAAACAGGCATGTTTGTGTTGAGGCTGTGAAATGTAACTCTGTAATGTCTTTCTCATAATGTCAGTACAGCCCATCCACTTCCAGTCTCCTTTCTAGTTTTGCAAGATCATGTTGAAAATGGCATTTGAGAGCCTCAAGAAATATATTCTTATGCACCTCACAGCAGCATCTTTGCAAATGCAAAGTACTGTATGCCATGCTACATTTATGCACTTCAGGTTTGATAGATGAGGGATGCTAATGGAATGTAAACTATCAAATTAAAAACTTTCATGTTAGGGATGCCAACAGTGTTTGCTGTACCTAGCAAAGTGAGATGGTGCTTGCAATTTTCCCCAGCTTTCTAATATGATGCAATATGCACATTCTTATATGTCACTTCTTTAGAAAGGTGAACGTACAGTTTTAATGAGGAGGTGTTCCAGAATCACAAGAAACTGAATTAGTTTTACATTGAGCAGGTCCATTATGCAGTCTGCAGAAACTGTCAGATTATTACACTTTGCACACAAACCTTAAGCCCGATTTTCCTCTTCCCACCTGTGTCAACTTGCCTCTACTCACACATCACTCATTTCAGTAGAGATGGTTTGCCCTTGCCCTGCAATAGGATAGAGCATGGCAAGGGAACTGGAACCACCTCTCACATCCAGTGCTCTTTCCTGAATGTGACAGGGACAGCAGAGGATTCAGGGGAAGACGAGGTGTGCTGAGTGGATCTGAGCCAGACCCTCAACCCAGGAATACCAGTACCAGCACTCAGCACCTCTCAGCTGAGCCCATGCAACCACATCCCCACTGGTGAGGAAACTAGGTAAAAACAGACCAGGATCAGAAATGGGTCTCAAGACAGGGCCTGAGGCTGATATCTCAGATACTCATCTGCACTGATTTGTAATCCATTTGGAAGGAGATAACCATGGGGAAAGAGGTTGATGAAGAGATGGATCCCCTCCACCTGGACCATTTGCCTGCATTCCCTGTCTCATGTTTTTCATACTCTATACAGTTTGCTGGTTGCTTGTCTACTGGAAGGCAAAAGAAGAGAAATAGTAAGAGGGGACCTCTTTCAAGAAGTAATTTGCAAAGGATGTTGAGGACAGAACTGTCTCCAGTGGATGTCAGCTCTGTAAAAGATTCCCTAGATTTGGTTACCAGGGACTGCAAAGTGTGAAAGGAGAGTAAACGCCTTAGAAGCATGGTCAGGCACTCGTTCTTCCGGCTGCTGCCAGTGCAGGTAATGCAGTTCAGTGCAGCCAATTGCAAGATTAATGGAACTGTTCAAATATTTAATCCTATAAAGGTGTTACATGAAATGCTCACTGTAGCCCGCTTGTTTTTCAGCTTGCCAATGTGTGTGTCTGCACATGTGCTTCAACATTGGGTCAGGGTAGGGAAAGGAAAAATAAATCCATAATATATGAATAATGTGAATGATGTGAATAAATATGGCCACAGCTTCCTATTTCTTAAGTGACTGGGCTTAATGAGGCTGAGAAGCCCTGCAAGGTTTTGGCAGTACAAGGGAGGCAGTAGGTCAGACCTGGGTTCTCCAGGTGGGTTTTGAGGAGATATGGGCTTACCATGGGGCTGTTTGTCTGTTCTGTACAAATCATAACAAGGAGAGACAAGCTGTTGATGTGAGCTGTGGAAAGGTAGGAAAGAGAGAAAGATATAGCTCCCTCTCTCATCTCTCTGAATTTTTAAACTTCTGCTGTGGAAATATGCCCCTTGCCTGAAAAGATTCTGGTCAGTGTAGGAGACGGGCACAGGAACAGTCAAATGGTCTGTCATTACCACAGGTCACACTCTCACAATCCTCACCCAATCAAAAACCTGCTTTCTTGTCTGAAATACTCCCAGCAAACTGAATAATTTCTTAACTCACTGCCCTGCCTGTGGTGCCCTGAAAAGACTCTCCTCACTGCTTCTCTTTTCCTTTTCTGAGTTTCTTCCATCTCTTAAAAGCTTAATCACTTCAATCAGCATCCTAAAACAAACTGGCTTTTTGAGCCTAACAAGTGGACTTCTTGGAGGAGTTTATTGCAAGGCATAGGCATGGACAGATCAGCACCCACTCTCGGTCTGGCCTGAGGTGCTGTCAGAACAGAGAAGCAGGAAAAGGGCTTCTAACGGAAAAGACTTCCATGCCAACTTTGTCTAAGGGGGCAATGAAGGTGAATCCCATTGATGCTGAATGAAATGCTCCCACTAACTCTTCTTGCAATGAGGTAAGGAAGAATGAGCAAGCTTACTTACTACACTTGAACTGGTCTCATGCCAGAGCCACGATCCCCCACGTCACATCCAACAACACATTTTCATCCAGATCCTTATAAAGTACTAAAAGGTAGGAAAGATAGGCTGCTGAATCTGCCTCAGACATACCAGTTTTAGCCCTTCTACACCCCACACTTGCCTCTGGCGAGGGGCTGGACCAAAGCCTGCAGCCCATTTCATATGAGGGAACATGCTGGCCACAAGATTGCAATGGCTTTCTGATCTCTGCTGATATCAGCTGCAGACTTATTATTTGCAAAGTGGCCGGCTCTTTGTTTTGGACCTTGCTTCATTGCTTTTCCCATTACCAACACATGGCAGTTTATTGCATTTATTCTGACTCATCATGCACGACAAAGAAGAGATTTAGGGTGACATCGCACAGCCGTCCTAGGCCATCACTTACATGCTGTGTATAGCAAAAGCCTCCCAGAGATGGGAAATTGCTTCTGGTGGTTAGAAGCAGCTAGGACATAAGGGAAAGTGTTCTCGTCCTGAATGACTCTGGGGAGCATTTTGGTTCTACTAATGGCTCCATTTCATAGATGAAGCCACAGACAAGCCATTTGCACGGAACATCTGAAAATGCAAGGCACACCCCAATTTGCCTTTTTCCTTATTGAAAGATTTCTGCACAAATGGAAAAGACAGTGACATCAGGTAGTGTTAATAGGGAGAGAGGACTATATTCTCCATCTTGTCGAGATCTCCTTTCCCAGGTGTATTTTACTGTGGATAGCCACAAAAAGAAGAGCTGAGAGAGGTTTTCCTCCTCTCCCCAGCACTTTTCTGAGAGGCAGGAAAGACATCAGGATTGCAGAATTTCAGGTTGCAAAGGTACTGTAGGATACTGTTTGCTCCAAGCTCTACACCTAGCAGGAAAACTTCAAAGATAATGCAGGATGCTCAGGGCCTTGTCCGCTTGAATTTTTAATGTCTCCAGTGGTGGACATCCACAGATGCTCTGGGCCCTGTTTTGGTGCTGCACCATCTTCCTGGGAAATGTATTTTTCTTTCTAAAGAGGAATTTTTCTTGCTGTAACTTGTATCCTTTTCTTCCTGTTTGGATCTCGTGCACTTCTGAGAAAGGCCTGGTTCCACCTTCCCTATATTCTTTTCTAGATGGGTGAAAAGGAGAAGTAATATCTCCCCTTGCCTTCTCTTTTCCAGACTGAACAAGTCCAATCTCTCAGCCATTTTTATCCTGCACGCCAGCTCCTTGACCATCTTGGTGGTCATCCACCCAGAGCATTTTGTTCCATTCTGCTGATATCTTGCACTGGAGGGATAAAACTGGACATGGTGATTCTAGATGAAGTCTCCCAGCCCCTGCCAGTGCTACTGCTCCACAAGCAAAGCTTCCTGAAGATACTGGAGAGACTCTTGAAGCCCAAAAGAATCAAGGCAATCCAAAGTAGATATGGGAAAGAAAATAACACCCAAGAGCTCACACAGAATAAAGAGAGGGCTTACAGCTGGGTGGAAATTACCATTTGCAAAAAACATTATTCATCCTATTTATGTAAGTACAGTAAATCAGTGTAAAGCCAAACAGCCAGGCAATCAGAAAGCTGCAGAGACCTCTGTGGAGGGCAGAGCAATGACACCCAATAGCTCTTTAAATAATAATAGCGTTTTTCCTATGGGACTCCCAGTTCATATCACTGCTATGCACAGCATGCAAAGATAAAGTTCCCCATGCCCCAGAGAAGGCTCCAATTTCTCAAATAATTGATAGCTGAAGCTCTCCTTGGAGGATCGGGAGGAGGAATGGAAAAGGACCACCGTAATGGCTGCAAGTTTCATTCAGCACAAACCTGGTTTGGTTTGCACACATGTATTAGGTTGATGATGGCTGCACTGAAGCAGCTGCCCTGAGAAGGAAAGTGAGGACTGACAGCTCAATTGAGTCCTGAATCTCCCAGCAAACACCCAGGCCTGCACCTAGGAAAGACTAAGCAAATAGCTCAGGCAAAATGACTGTGAAACAGCAAAGATCTTGATTTACTTCAGGGGAAAAAATGTATGGACCCCCCTCCCACCCCCCCACATTGTATTTCATATCCTCAGTCAAGCTGTCTTTAAAAGGAATGAGAGGAGATGTGGAAGGAGGTGTGGGATGAAAACAGATTTAACACTAATATATGAGCACATCTTTTTTTCTTCAGTTGTAAAAAATGCAGCAGATTTCAAATCTCAGACAAAAAATGAGACAGCACATCCCACTACCCTCTTCAAGCTTCCTTATAGATTATGATGGTCTGGGCAGAAGTAGAGTGGTGTGCAGGGGGAAGGCATTCCCATCTTGGAACTACAAATCCAGAATGTAAAAATGCTTTAATGACAAAAACTATTCTCAGAAGCGGGATCTCTTTGTTTTGTTGTTGCAGAATCGTAGGGTCAGCACTGTGCTGCATGAGGCAACATGTACAGTGAAAACCAGGATAATTCTTTGCTACACCAACTGAAAAACTCAAGCAGAGATTTTCATTGTTGGTTTTTGCTTTCTTTTGTGGCACACTTGATTTCTTTTCCAGTGAAAGTGGAAAATATGGTTGGTGGCTCCATCACAATCCTAATGCCAGAAAGCTTGCTGGTTTTAATTGCTCAGGCATTTCAGTAGTGGTTCTCAGGAGTACACAGGCACATGGATGCAAAGAGATGAGGCAGGCAACAGGGTGGAGGAAAACAGTACAAATTCAGACTCCTGAGGTGGTGAAGTGACTTGCCCAAGGCCATCTGGACATTTCTGTCAGAGGCAGAGCCTGAAGTCTGGAGCCCTCGGCCCCCAGTCATTTCCTTAATCACAAGACCCAGGTTCCTCCTAAGTTCGCAACAAGCTAGCAGATGCTTTTTCTTTTTTCCGGCCCACATGTATTAAGTGACAGATGGGGTCACACCCACCTTGGGATGGTGCCGCAGGATGGAAAAAGCACAGAGCCTGCCCAGACACCCTCTGCCCATGCCAGGTCTCAGCCTCTCAAGCAGGTGACATGGTGAGGACAGAGCAAGGCTACGAGGCTCTGGGGGAATGTCTCAGATGCACACTGGGGAATGTGAAGAGGGGGCTGCTTGAATTGCAGATTGGGTGTGTAAGACATGACAGCTTGGCCTTTGAAGCAGACACAGTGCCTGACTGGCAAGGCTGTCACTGCAGTTCAAGCAGACTGCAGGGGTTCACTGGGTCACATTTTGAAAGAAGTCAACTGCTGCAGGAATTGTTTGCCTGAATATTTAACACTGCAGCTGTGCACACAATTAAACACACAGATATCTGATTATCACTTGGCTCAAGCAGTCATGCCTACACATTTAAAGATGTTAGCAATTACAGGTCTGGCAATGGTGGCACAAGGAGAAGAAATCTAATCAATATTAGCAGAACCACGACTGGTTAAACAGCTGTTCCCAATTCCCTTCCACTGTCTCCAGTGCTTCCAAATGCCTATTGTCCAACACAAAATAATTGAACAGTTGCTAAACCTCTATGTTGGCCAAACTAGTTGTTCTCGTTCATCTTTTTATTGGAGGGGCAAAGTGTGTAGGAATGAAACATAATACCTTTTAATAGATCATATTATTCTTCTCTTCCACTTTCCAAGAAGAAAGAGAGTGCCTTTAGGCTGAATTGTCATTCACTACTCTCTTCAGATCTCACACACTTCAGAGACTTTCTTGCTGAATGAATCCCTGGAAAATATCGCCTCATTCTAGTTGCAGTGGTGCTATTGTTATGGTGGCAATGCAGCAGCTGGGTGTGGAGGTTGAGGTCATGACCCTTCACTTCTGGAAGAAGTGGGTGATTGTTAACCAGCCTGAGAAGGAACTTGCATATGTGGAAGGTTGCACCAGCAGCAGGTCTTGTACCATCACTGGGCACAAAGGTTGGCAGGCAGCATCAGCCCACATTCATGCCTGTCCGTGTTATACAACACCCAGCAGAGTGACCTCAATTTGCCACAAAAAATAACAATAAAATCCAATAGAGAGATTTCTGAAGAATTTAGAGGGATGATGAGAAGAATAGCATGTTCCTCTGACCCTTTATGACCTTTACAGCTACAGAGTTGCTATGCGTGTTTTGTCCACTGAAAACTGAGAGGTGGATCTGACCGTCCACTAATTCACAAAAAAAAAAAAAAAAAAAAAAGAGATTCACCCAAGAATGTCTCCTGGGTTTCCATTTCTCTCTGCTTTTCTGGAATAAAAACAAAAATAGAAAATTTTTTATTTGTTTTTTTGCTGAAACCATTTGCACAACATTATTTTCCTGTCTAGAACCATTGTAAAGTACCTTCAAAGGGCTCCTGGGAAAGGCAGCAGGGGCTGAGCTGTGCCACACTGCACAGAGTAACTGAAGACACTCACTGCAGGCAAGGCTCAGGGTACAGAGAGGGGCAGCAAAGTTCCTGGAGGGGCAAGTTTCAGGAGGAAGCCAGGGAGTGGGAGCAAAGACTGCTGTGACTGCTGCTCTGATGAGCAAGGGGACAGATATGCTGAAGACAAGTGGCAGAAGGAATCTTCTGACACAGTGGCAAGAGAGAGGCTTCAGCTGAGAAGAGGAATGAGTGTGATTAGGTTGGTGGGAAATGAACGTGAAATTCAATAGGCTCAAGACAGTGGAGAGCACATGTAGGTCACTACAGGAAATCAGTGCAGTAGCTGAGAAAAAGCCTTTCTCTTTGGGTGTAAATTTCTAGCACAGAACAAGCAATGCAACAGGGGGACTGATGGAACTGTTAATACAGTCTGAGCCTTTCTAGATGTCCTTGCCCAGCTCAGAACCTTTAGATATCACCAGCCTCCAAATAATTTCTTCTAAATTTCCATTTATGAATGCAGGAAGTTGACTATAGGAAAGGATGTAATAGTTGTCTGTGGTGGCTTATGGAAAAGGGTCACGAGGCAGGTGTGCTACTACAAGAAATAGAGACAGCAACATCACAAAGCCAAGTGGAAGAAACAGCCAAATACCGAGTGTCTGATGCAGAGGGAGGTTCAATAACAAAAAAGATTATTAGCAGGTGCAGAGGTGCTTTGTATTCAGCAGCTGGTTGTCCTGCTTCTGTGAGAATTCCCATTAGGACAGAGCAAAGGTTCTGGGCGTCCTGTGAGTCATGGCTTTCTGAAACCCGAACACTTCGTGTCCGCACAAACTTCCCAGACTTGTCCTTCTGGTCAAGGATATTCTATTGTGATCATTTCTGTGTGCTGTCCCAGTCAAAGCTCAGAAGATGAGAATAAAATAAAGGGAAAAACTAAATTTATTCAAATGCCAAAAAGCCTTACTGAACTTTTTGTTTATTTGTGAGGTGTTTTTTTTTTTTGGCTCTGTGTTAGAAGGAATGTCTTTGTTCCCCTTTGTCCAGGCTGGCTTGTCCACCTGCAGAAAGTACCACTGGTGGCTGCAGCTCCCCTCACAGTATTCCAGCTTTAGTTCAGACTCACCCACTGATCAGCAGCTACACAAAAGTATTGATTCTCTTTTCCAAAATGGCTCTGTAGGTCAGGCACTCCAAGCAGGAAGTGAGAACTACATGGCAAAACAAGAAGATAGTGCTTTTCAGGATTCTGGAGGGAAAAGGACATCAATAATATTGTCTGCATGCTTAATCCCACCAAAATCCCCTCTTTTAAAGACAGACATGGCTGGTGTGTGAGGACGGGTGAGAAAGTACCACAGAGTACTTAGAGAAAAAATACTTGAGAATAAAAACAAGGGAAAGAGTAGATCTGGAGTGACTAAGGGAAAAGACATCTTCAAACAGACTTATTCAGCGTGTGGCATAATTAGAGGGAAAATCAGCCAATAGCACTAGCAGTCTTTCCCATGTTGATCCTTAGTCCAGGAGTTCACTGCTGCAGCACTGTCTCACTCCACAGTCATAGAAAAATACTCTGCATTATTTGAAGAGTGTTTTTACTGGCTCTGCCTGGGAGGAGATTGCTGGGTACTCCAGATCTCACAACTTTGGCAGTGCTCAGTGCCACAAAGCCCACACCCATAATTTCTTTACAACTCAGTGTCCCCATGCATAAATGGGAATAGCAGCATCTCCCACAGGGGAGTGAGAAAGATTATCTATTACAAATATATAACAATAATTTAAAAGAACAGGGGATAAAAGAGCTCTTCAAATTCAATATGCTATGGGCTAAAACCGAGTAATCTTTTTTTTCTGAGAGGTGAACAACATAACAGAGAAGTCAAAGTACTGGAAAACTATTTGACCATTTATAGGACTGTGTGTTCATGTAGTGTGCAGGGATAGTCCCCAGTGAGCCTTGTCGTGTCACCTTGAATTATGAAGGATATGAGCTTAGCTCCGTTGGATCAACAAGCAGAGCAAGAAATTGAAGTCTCAATCATGTTTGCTGAAGGAGTAAAAAAAACTCCTGTTCTCTATTACCTGCTGCTCCTGGAGACAAGGCACAGGAGGAGGAAGAAATAATAGGTCAGAGGAATAATGCAGGACAGTGAATAGCAATAAGATCTCCAAATCAGTGGGACAGACTCTCCTCTAGGGCAGGCTGACTCAGGGGACAAATGCTTTCTTGCAGCTCGTGGCTGAAGCTAACATGGATTTCATGACTTACTCCTAGGTGGATCTGGGCTGCGGTGAGAGCCAGCAGGTGGAGAAGGCTCCCTGATAGCATAATGACAGCTTAAGAATGTAAGTAGCTCTGTGAAAAATATTTTTTCTGTAATGTTAATGAAAACACCTGTATATGATGAGCTGGCCAGAATACTTTTAATTTAGCATTTTTATTGAAAAGCAATGTTTTTCCAAAGTTAAAACATTCACATGAAAACATTAGCTATAACTAAGGGTCTCTTTCACCAGGAAGATCTCTGAGAGGCAGGTGGGACCAGCTCATCAGAACAGGAAATAAACTCTAGCAGAAAAAGAAAAATAGCTCTATAAGCTTTTCCAGTCTGAAAAGAAATGTTCCTACACAGTTCTTTTATGGCAGATAAAGTATTCGCAGAGCTTTATTTTCACTCAGAAATAAAGTACATTATTTTTTATGCATTGCAAGTGGCCTCAAAACAGCCTTTTCCATCCCCATCTGCCTTTTCACACAAACCCATACGCGTCTTAAACCCAGTGCCTCATATTCCTAGGGCAGGCCATAGAGTATCCGCAAAGCTCTAGCCTTCAGCAATCGCAATGCCTGTGGGGATAACCAAGTTGTCACAAATTATATGAATAAGAACCACATGTAGTTATGTGCAAGAATAACAATTCCCTAAGACAGGAAATATAAGATGGCCATATAAGAAACTGAAATTTGAGGCTGAATTTGAGGACAACTGTCACTCACAGCTGCCAACTGTTTATAGAATTAAAAGTGAAGCCAAATAAACACAACAGAGCCACCAGGTCTTGGAAAACCTACTGCAAGTTGGTCTCAAAGCACTGCTTGCTGGAACCATTGTTTTTCTTAGGAATTCTGGACACCAAAACATTGCAGTTTTTATTTCAGGGTGAAGGTTACTGTGGCAGGGAAAACCCTTTCCCCCCCCTCCTTTTATCATGAAATAATCTTAAATATCTTAAGGATCAAACAATCACAAAGGTAAAGGCATGTTGTGTGTAGATGCTAGTAGCCACTCCTAAAGACCACCTTTTAATGCCTCAGGCCCTGAGTCCAACAGGTGTGAATAAAATGAGCCCAACTTTTTCCAGAATTGTGTTTTAAGAGATGGGATTTTCATCTTTTTCTTTGTTTGTACACTCCCTCAGAACTTCTGCAATGTATGAGCACTGCAGGGCCCAAGAGTTGCAGTCACGGCAATGCCTTTGGCAGACTGGTCTCTACTTGGACCTCCTTTTCACACGAAAAAGAGAATTAAGTCATGAAAAAGAAGTGCTGCTAGCAGACTGGGAGCTAGATGCTCCGAAGGACTGCGAAAGTCCACTTAGTAATGCCAGCAGCACAATTCTAGTAGAGGTAAGGACCTGACAAGGAGAAGGGAAGCTGCTCAGTAACTGAAGTCAAGTTGCATACAGACTACATTGTCAGGAGTTTTGCCCCCAAATTTTCCTGCAATGTACTTTTCTTCAAAAGGTGCCAATAATCTCTTCCTTGCTACAAGGTGGAGTAGGAAGCATCATTACCTGCTCAAGTACCATTAGTACCCAAAGACCTATCTGGAGAAAAGGAATGGCAATAACTGCAAACATTCAGGTTTGAAAACACTGTCCTTGGTGTCTGCTCAAATACCACTCACAGAGATGCAACTTCCAGCAGAAGATATTAACAAGCCCCAAAACCTGAAGGGGCATCCCCAGCATGAGGAGGTTGCCTTGTACTTCAGTCACCAAGGAGCTGCATGTGGAAGGTGTACCCAGGAGCAGCCCAGCACCAGCAATCCCCACTGTGCTGCTTGGCTTACTGCTCAACCAGCTCTTCTGTGCTCTCTCTCTGCAGAGCACAAGTTGCAGTCTGATAAACAAAACCTGCCCAAAGCCAGTGCACTATTACTATCTTAACTATTTAGCTTAATTTTTCATTTTAAATACTCTTACCTATGTTCACTAATTCAGCTTTTAATCATAAGCCTATTTGTGTAGATATATTTTTTACCAACATTCCCCTCTCAATATATCCAAGTTCTCTAAAATACCTTTCTACTCTGCTTCAATAGCTCTCTTCATTCCTAATGACTTCTATCTCCTCTGTTTCAGTTCTGCAACACTATTACTAACACCAAGAGTCTCTTGCCAGTTCCTTTCTAACAGTGTTTCTGCTGTGGGCACTTCTGTAGGCTCAGCCCTTTAGCTTGAGAGGCTGTTGAAGACACTTCTACATGGGATCCAAATTGATTTCAGCCCAGGAAGCCCATTAAAAACATAATTGTTATTTGAACATATGGTAGAGGGACCAACACCCAGGATAGAAACCCTCAAGAGCGCTGACCATTGCACCAAGATAGGCAGGTGCATGTGGGAAGAGACTACAGGTGCAAGGGGGCACATGAGTATGCCTGAGGAAGCAGGGAGGACACAACCTCAGGCTGATAAACAGGGCTCATCCCTCACCCATCGCTTGTTTTCCTTGATGTCAGGGCAAAGAAATGTTAAAGAAGAGTCTGATGGACCATAACAGGAGGCCCCATTCAGGGAGGTTCTCCCATGTACAGTCAGCCCCTGCACATGGTGATAACTAGAGAAGCACTCTCACACAGGTGAGAAAGGAACAACCCCCATTCACAGGGAGAAAAGTAAAAGAGTGGAGGTACTTCTATGGAGATGTAGTGAGTGAGGGATGAGGGCAGCATCACCAGAACAGCAGCAGTGTAAGAACATCAAAGGTGATGCAGGGAGTAGGGAGAATCATGGAAAGTGACCTGAAAAGACTTATAGTTCTCTTCACTCTCTATGGGGGGCAATATTTGTATATACACACAGTAAAGCCAGACAGAAATAGAGCACATTCCTGGAGACATTATTTGAAGGAAAGAATAGAAATTCATTTTTAGAAAATATCTCCAGGACATTATCTGTTCCTCAAATAGTACTTTTCATTTAAAGTGTATAATTCTGTTCGCATCATAATTAAGAAAAAAACCCTCATTTGCTTCAACACCTCCACTATTCTTTTCATTTGCACTGTTTTATCTGACTAGAAAAGAAAAAAAGAAAATTAAGGACACATAACTAGCCACAAGCCCTCAAACAGTACATCTCATTAAATCACAAGACTTCCCATGACTGAATGAACTGTCTGAATTCACTTCAGGAGCCTCAAGAGTCTCTGAAAGTCTGAGCCAAAATTTCAGCATCTGGAGGCCACCATGCCCCTGTTGCCATCTGTGGAAAGAGCCTAACCTGCTGCCACAGGGTGTGTCCTCAAGCAGAAGATCCTGATATCCACCACTCTGTCGTGTCCACATTCCCAGCGCAGCCCTTTGTGATCCTCAGAGCTGTAACCTCAGAACCACCAGTAATGTTAGAGGTTGTCCCCTATCCATAATGTTCAGCTCAAGCAAGCTGTTTAAAAACCAACCCTGGATCCCCACCTGGACCTCATGGCCCAGGTCACTGTCTAATACTAAAAGACTCCTCTGCGGTGCAGCAATAGGATACAATGTGCAGCTGTGGTGCTTAAAAGCTTTGGGAGGTGCAGACCTCCAGCAGCACATCTGGCAGCTGTCTTTGAGCCAGGCTGCTGGAGGAAGCTGGCACAGTAGCTTCTGTTTCAGAAACTCTGCAGGATTTCTGCTGCTAGAAAATGCCAGGGATATCAAAAGGTAATTGCTCAGAATTTCCCTGAGGAGACTGTCAGTGCTGAGACTTTTATCGCGATCAGGATTTCTTTTTAAAGAAAAACTAAATTGGCCAGTTGGTTTTATTAATTATTGCAAAATTCTGCTTAAACTGTTCTACCAACAGAGGTGAGAATATTTTTCACGAAAGGAATATGCTCACATGGGAAGAGGTGCAAGCAAAAAAAATAAATAGTGTGTTACTAACAGAGTCTATACCAAACCACTACCCCAGTGTATCATTACTGACTGGGATCCACAGTTGGCACAGAAGTATTTCAGATGAAATAAAAATTCTGAGGTTTCCTTATCTATGTATCATCACTAAGGGACCTTTGGCAGTTTTCCGTGAAAAAGAATGTTATCTACATCTGCTCTCCACGCAGGCAGTTTGTGCTCTGCCAAGCTCTGTTCCCCCGCCAGTCCACTGGGTGGTCTGTTCCCCTTTGCTTGGACAATTGAGCAGCATTTGCTGCTCAATTGCTACTCAATTGCTACTCAATTACTCAACTTGTGATTATCTGTGATTAGGGTTAATTGTGCAGCACCTGCAGGACAGGCTGATAGGAAGGACTCTGTATACAGAACTCGCAGTTACTACACATAGCCAAAGACATGCCTGGTGGGATCCCTGGGTACACAGTCCCTAGCGGAGCTTCAGAGAGTGAAAGAAGCTGCTGAAATAGGACATACGTATTATTCTCTGAATGGGATTTTTTGTATGTATTTGTATAGCTAACAAGATCAGAGCCTGTTTTGTTTGCTGAATTGATCCTTCATATTCTCCCAGTACAATTTAGGTTATCATTTGTTTCACTTATACACCACAAACACTCATAAATATTAGGTGTGGATAAGCTCTAAGCCTCCAGACTGATTGCATGCGATATCTACTTTCAAACAGAAATTACATATAGCAGCAAGAAAACCATACAGCTTTTCTTTTAATTGATCAGGTAGAAGTAAACATAGTTAAGTCCTAAGTCCTGGCGCTGAATCCCCATCATCCCTGCACCAATTGTGCTGATTTGCACACCAATTAGAGAATGAAAAGAGCTATGGGTGAAGTCCCATACCCTTTTTGAGGCCAGATTGCCAATGCTTCTTAGCACAATGGTGTTAACCTACCCAACCAGAAGGATCTCTTGCCTCCCATCCCCATAGCCCAAGAGAGTCCCCAAAACAGTATGCGTCTTTTCCAGAGGAGCACAGAGCAGTGGGGCAGGAACCCCATCTCACCTTCTCTCCCAAAGTGCTACATTATTAAATTCTGGCTGTATGTTAGGCTCTAGTTTTATTGTCAGCTTACTGGTAGCTGTGGAATTGATCGAATCTGTCAAGGTTTTCTTGAGATGGGAGGGCAGGACTTAGTGGACAAGCACAGATCAATTTTCACATGCTTGTCCATTCTCACAAGAGAAATGAGAAACATTGATTGCTTGTGCATGTATCTCAAAAGAAAGTCATGGAGGGACAGCACCCCCAGTGCATCCTAGAGGCAGTGACTGCAGACATGAAAGGCCCATGTGTATGTGCAAACCAGTCCTCACATGGGCAGTAAACCTGATACAGGAGCCCTTAGGTATCCTAAGTACAGACCACCTTTTTTGTGCACTTCAGTCTATGGTCCAAGGTTTCATTAAAGTTTATCCAAAAATAAAGTTTCTATTGCAACTGCCCACATCAGTTACTCGCAGATAGGTGATGTTAAGCAATAAAATGTTTATAAAAACAGGCTCTGCAAACCCCAGAACTTTGAGACTTACAGTTCTCTCCACCTCAGTGGGTATTACACCACCCCGTGAGGAGATGGCTTTGACGCATACCTAGTGACTGCCCACCACCCCTTCTCTGTGGCTGCTTAAACCTCCCACTGGCTTCTGTAGGAAACAGCTATGCTTCCAATGGCAAGTAAGGTGGGCAGCCAAGTCTCCAAGGAGTCACATCCCTCTCCCTGGCAATGGGACCCCCAGCCCTTGCAAAGATTTGTTTTGTGGTTCCTCTCCATTTCTCCACTTCTCAGGCCGTGGTTAATAGAAACTACAACAAAAAAATTATCTGCTTCATTGCTTTTCAATTAGATAAGAACTCCCATTAGAGATGCAATTAAGGTGCCGTTGTTTAACAGCCTCCTTGACATTTCACAGTGCTCATTTGTTTTGCTTTGTATTTTTTCCTTTTCACAAAAACAGATGCAAAAAAATTATTCATTTGCAGAAACACAGACAAAGCAGAAAGACTCAAAAGAGTGGGAGCATGGTGAGGTGGGTATGTTGCAAGACTGAAGAAGGAAGAAAGAAAGTAAAAAAGAAATGCTTATGTTGTTCTGTAGAGTAGCTCCTAGGCAGGAGGAATACGGCAGAGAAGAGAAAAAGACCAAAGTTCCTCCGTGATCCTACAGGGCTGTTTGTTGCTGGAAAACAGCACATATGCAGAAAAGGCAAAATAGAATAACAGAATAGGTCAGGAATTTTTCCCAAGAAAACAGTTTTCATCGCATTTCTTAACTAGAATGAAAAATTAATCAGCTTTAAAATGTGTCAAAATATTTCATATTTTCCTCAAAACAGAAAAACACCCTCAACGACCACAATTTAAACTCAAGAGAACATTTCTGAAAAAAATAAATGTTGGTCTTTACAGTTGAATAAACATTTTTAACCATGAAATATCAAATTTATGAAGAACATTCGGAAATTAAATTGAATCTGAGGCTTGAAAAATGAGATGTCTCAAAAGACACTTACAAATCACTTTCCACTGAGCTGCAGAGGTGGGACAGGAGGGCAGGACCTATCTGAAAAGCAGTGCCAAAAAGAAGGCAAAAACAAGCACATAATTCTATAGTGTATGCCACTTTCAGCAACAAGTGTCACAAAGCATGACCCTTTCTTCTCGGGTCTACATGCTAATTGTTTATGCTGTCCTTGACCCCCTGTCTTTCAGATTGTCAGCATCTTCTGTTTTTCTTCTTCATGCAGATGTTTGAAAAGTGTTTATTCCTATCATTCAAAATGAATTATTTTGCATAATCCCTAGCTGACAGCTGATATTTACATCTATGTGATGAGAAAAAACAAAAGAGCCAGGGTTCAGCATCTGCTGCCTTTGAACTTCTCTTCTATTATAGCTTCATCAGGCCAAAGGCAGAAAACACAAAAATCCCATTTTGAAAACATTTCATGAGTCTGACACCAGGGTTGCCAGAGCAGTTAGTGCATGCAACACACAGCCACAGAGACATGAATATGTTAAAAGGACAAATAAATCTCTATCCACTTCCTGATCCATTACCCAGAGGCTACTAGGAAACATTTATTTCTGTGAAAGGAAAATCATTCCCCTCTTCATTTTTCACCCATTCCCTGCTACTTCTATGCACAGGATTCCTTCTCCCAAAAATGCTAATATTTTCTGCCTTCAAAATCCTTCCTAAAATTATTCACACTTTTGCAAAGCCGGAATGGGCTCAAACCCATCTCCAATATGTCACAGAGAGTTGAGATCTCCATTGTCATCTCAGTGCAGCTTAGACTTATCTCTAGCTCTGGAAAATATTTCAGTGCAGAACAGCCATTGAATTTGAGCTAAACTGTGTGTTGCAAACCCAGGGAGAAGCCCAAAGAAGCAGACTAGTGTAAAAACCTGCATGCTCTGTTCACTGCCTTATTCATTAACCATCACTGTAATATCCACATTCAGATTGTTCTTCAGAGCTGCTGATTTTCATTCCCTGAGTGATGTACAACAGACCTGCATTTTCTCCTCTCTCATTCTTCTCCTGATAATGCAACATTATGATACCTTTCTTTGCATGCCGGAAAGAGCTAGTCACAGAATAAGGTACCAGGTAAAATTCTCTGGTGATGGGAGTAGATAAGGAGCTGAGCTGCTGCAAGTATCTTGCTGTTCTGTATTTGTGCAGTTCTTGACTGGCAACATCAGCAGAAAAGCAGTCCTGCTCAAGTCATCATCCCTGAATCCTCCCTGTAGGGTTGTCCCAAAATCAAAAAACAGACTACCCTCCAGGGAAACAGGGCTCTTCTTTGTAAATGGGTTTTCCTCTCAGAGAGGGGCTGACACAATGCAAGGATCTCAATGAAACTGTTCCAGGTGTTTGGATCTGTAGCCTGCTCCTACGACTTATCCCAACTCCTTCCCACCAACCCTTTCCTCCTCCTTTGTGCTGACACATAAATCTTTAGCCAAAGTCACCATCATGTTCCTTGTCTATCCCAGGAGAGAGGCTGAGGGGAAATGTGGGAGAAGTGACTGGGAGCATTCCCATGTTGTTGCTCTTTTATACTTGTAATGGGGAAGGGACTCATGGCCTTCTGAAGTGCATTACAGAAAATTTTTTAAATGCTTTGCCTGAGGGGTCTTGCAAAGCTTCGCTCTATTTGGGTGACTAAATCTAGATTAAAGATTCATGGCTCTGCCAACTGCTGCTTTTCAATTTAGATGCTTGCACTGTATGCTTATTTATTTATTTTTAGTATATTGATTTTGTCAGGAGGCGAAGCAAGGGTTGTGGGAAAAAATATAAGTCTAGAAGTCAACAGTGTTGGACTTTTAAGGGCATAAGGAGATTTGCTTCTAAAATAAAACCTTTGCCAAGTGCACCAGTTTTATCTAGGCTACAAAGTCCCAAGTTTACAATCATTCAAGGGCAATGACAAAGTACCCTTGACTCCTTTGGGAGCAAGTCTGGGGCATCACACAGCTGCCAGCAAGCGATAACCTGGCACGGATATGAGTTGCCAGAGTGCCTGGCTGTGAGCTGCATTTCCAGCACACCTTCAGGCACCAGCAGTGCCAGTACGATATCCCAGGTTAGCTTTTCTGAAGTGAAAACCCAGTGCTGTTACTGCAGATTTGGACCTGGTGCTGGGAGGTGACCCCATAGTATCCAGGGATGTGGTCAGGCCAGCACTTCCCTGATGGCATAGCCAGCAGATGCAGATCATTGTCAGGATGCCTCCAGCCACGTGGCTTGTGCTGCACTGCATCCAGTTAATTTCTGAGGAGTCCCATGGTGATAGGACAAGGAGTGATGCGAGTAAAGCAGCCCCATTCTCTTGATGTGTCTATCAGGATAAGAAGACAAAGCGCACCTTTTTACCAATCATTTCACCTACACCTTTTCTAGCACTAATTGTACAATTAATTCCTTAATCTATTAAGAGGGAAAAAAAAAGTACTTACACTTAGCAGATAGTTTGAATCAGAGTTGAGTTGTGTCTTTTTTCTTTTAAACCTTTAAAACTGTATTTGCTTGAAGTACTTCAAATGTTTTATTGCTCGTACTACAGTACATAACAAAGTAATTGTGTAATTAAGAGATAATGTCAATGCAATAGACCATTGTTGACAAGCTAATAGTCTCCTGCTGCTATAGAAATGCCAAGGCAGAGCTAAAGAATATGCAGGAAAAACATACATGCAGGAAATTAGATGAGATTGTTTGTTTTTAAACTGAACTGGCAAGCTCTGATTGGCCAACCTGTAATTTAGTATAGGTTGGATTCCCTCCACAACAAAGTACTAGTTATGCAAAGGAGTGCTCAGGTCTTGTACAGCAAGATGGTGCATATGGCAGGGAAGAGGATGAGAGGCAGACATCCGCCATCGCTAGTTCTGGGTCTGGTCTCCCAGGAAGAGCTATAGCAGGAGCATTCACACAGAAAAAATGCCCAAAGCCTCCATCAAGCGAGATGCTCTGTTTGCTGTCCTGTGGAGGCTCCCTGTGGCTATAACACCACCAGATGATTTGATCCCATATTTTTCATGCAACCAAGTGAAGGAAGACACCTAAGCTTTAGCTGGATTGTGACATAGCCTCCTCACTTAGCCTTGGGGATGAACACTAAACCTTGGGGCTAGAAGTTCACTGACTCCTGTGTGCTAATTCATCACTAGCCCGGGTCATGCTTCAGAGAAGTCTGAGCTATCCCAAGTTACTTCCCTGGAACTTTCTGCCAGCAGTACCAACTCAGTTTCCTTGTCCCCAGGAGCAGCAGTCCCCATCTGCTGTCCCCCTGCACTGATGAAACTGCAAGGATGCAGAGCTGGTGCCAGCTGCAGGGTGGCTGTGCCTGGGAAGCACTCACCATAGGCTTCCTGAGACACTCAAGCTGAGCCAGAAAGCATGGTCCAGTGTTTTATTGCTGATGGCAACCACAACTCATGTTCACACTAAATTACAGCCAAACTCTCAACGGTGGGAAGAAAGCCAGGGCACCATTTAGCCTTCAAACTCTGAAGCAGAAAAATGGAGGGGAAATATGGATTGTCAGCCATGCAACCACAGAATCACTGAATGGCTGGGGTTGGAAGATACCAGGAGATCATCTAGTTCAACACTTCTGCTAAAGCAGGTTCACCTAGAGCAGATTGCACAGGATTGCATCCTGTGGCAAGGTTTTGAATATCAAAAGGCATCAAAAGGCAGGTTTTGATTATCTCCAGAGAAGGAGGCTCCACAACCTTTCCGGGCAGCCTGTGCCAGTGCTCTGGCATCCTCAAAGTAAAAAAGTCTTTTCTTATATTCAGATAAAACTTCCTGTGATTCAGTTTGTGCCTATTGCTCCTTGACCTGTCACAGAGCACTACTGGTCTCATCGGCTTGACACCCACTCTTAAGTCTTTTGTATGCATTGATAAGATTCCCTCTCAGTTGTTTCTCCTTCAGTCCTTCCTCAAAAAGTCAGCAGATGGCTGAGCAGTGATTCCTTGCCCTTGCAGGAATAACGTGTACCAAGATACACAGACATCCAAGGCTGATGGCAGAATTCTGGATAGGGATGCTACACGACATGACCAAGGAAATAATATTGTATTGGTGCTGCTCAAAGGGGACTGTGGCCTCCACAGCGTTCATGACAAGGCTGCACTAACGTGTCACTACCAGCCATGTGATTTCCAGCATTTATTACAGTCATTTATGTGAGAGGGTTGCTTTCTTCTTTTTAAAATGTGTTTCATGTACCTGACAAAAATAAGTTATCTCTTTGAGTTGTCACATTGCCTTGGTACATTTAGTACAGCAAAAACCATCACATTGACTGGAAAAGGTTGAAAAGTGTCAAAATCAAAGATAACAATTAAAAGAGGTCTGTGAAAGCTTGCTTCAGTCATGTGTGGACAAAGCACATGTAATGGTCTTTAATTTCATGCCCACATACACCATCTTCAAGCACCCTCACCACCTGGAGAGTACAGTGGATTTTCTCCCCCCAGAAGCAGCTGTTCAGTAATTCATTTTATCTTAATATGTCTATATACCACCCCAGGCGTTATTTATGTACACTGTGAAGACTTAATCTGAAGACAACATTAATCATAAGTTCTTTAAAACATTCATCATTACAATGTTTGAGTGGTTTGCAAAAATAATTGATTGATATACACAGCAAATCTTGAGAATTGATGTGATATTGCTACTTCCTGTGGAGATGGGGAACTGAGACAGTCAGATGTTACATCTGAAACATCCAGCTGTGCTGGGTGTTGCATTTGAAAGTCCTGACTTGGTAGGGGATGCTAGTTTCTGACGCACTTTAATTGCTTTGAGTCTGTTGCTGATTTCTCTCCTCTGTTTTACAAACAGACTCCACAGCTTGCATTGTGCACAGGCAGGATATGGAAAACACAGAGTTAGAATCTCTCTGCCCAGCATCACACGCAAGCCCTGTGGCTGCAGTACAGACAGAATCCATTTTTCCAAGCAGCAGCACATTGATTCAACCATGACAGCCCCACCCACCATCTTCTCCGGGTCCCTAAAGCATTTGCTGTGAACATTTCCTCCCAAAATCCACAGCAGTAAGAGATGAAGGTCGTGTAAGCTGTACTTTGCTTTACCTGCAGAGCCACTCAAAACCCCTCCTTCTCTGATTATCCAGACTAAATTTTTTTTTGGCTAATACAGTGGTTTTCTTTCATTGTGTGTCAGGGTTTCCTGACAAGGGAAATCAGGGCATTAGAAGGGGTTGATGCACATCCAAATTTCTCCCTAACCTGCACTCGGGGGCACAAGGTTTGTAGTCAGACTAACAAACATAGAGGCCATCTAAGAACTGGAAATAGAGCAAAAGGGACCCCCCAGAGCAGGACTAATCATGTTCACTGGATGAAACAGAAATCCTGTTGGAAAGCATAGCAGTCTATCCCACAATTAGATAATCAGTCATAATGCACAGAGGGATCTAATTACGATTGTAAATCATAGCAGCCCTGAATCATTAGGGTATTTCAGCCATGGACTTCCTAAGTTTCATAGGATCTGGGGGAATAACGCAGACTCAGGGAAAATAACTTGCAGCAGTTAGAGTTAGGAAACATCTACCAAGTTTGGGGAGAAAGCACAGCTCTCTGGGTCAGTGGTAATCAGTAGTCAATGAAAACATGCAGGACTTTGCTGAAGGGACCAGTGATCCAGCTGTCACCAGTGTCACACAAGGACAGCCAGGTGTTTAGAACATGAGTTATTCTGCATGCAGACCAGGCCCAGCAGTGACAATCAACAGTAAAATGCAATTCTTTGTCCAAACCAGGAACCAGTAGATAGTGAAGTGAGGCTCAGTAACAGTATCATCTCTCCCTGCATGCATGCTGCACTGGCTACCAGACCTCGTCCAGGGAGACGAGCGGGTGGCTCAACACACCATGAGTGGGATTGACTTTCAACAGGATGCACTCCTGGAGGTGTAGAGATACTAGTCAAGCTCTACTTCTGCCACCCACTGCAGGCTAGTGTCTCTGTAGTCCCCCATGGGAAACACTTCTTCTAATTACGGTTTCACTGCCTGATCTTAAGCTTTTTGGCTTTATATCACTACTGGTGCCTGTGCCATAAGCTGTATGCATCTGGATAAACTGTCCTCAAATACTACATTGACTTCTTACTGGTATGGCACAAGACCTTCACTCATCTTACTTTCTCCTTGGCCCACACTGCAATTTGGTTCCTACTTAAAGAGAATAAAAAGCTTTTCACTCCAGCAAATGACTGAACTTTCATTCACATCATTTCACAAAAAAGGGATTCATATTTCACAAAAAAGGGCAAGTTTGGCAGAGTGCTTCTGTGATCACAAAACCACATGAAAATAAACCTATGATAGAGCAAACCAGTGCTTTCAACCCTTTTTCCCCCCTTCCCCTTTACTTCTTCTTTTTTAAAGAATTGTCAAAATTACATTTTCTTTTTGATTGCTAGAGTGCACCAGATCTTCCAGAAGATACAGAGATTGTACATAATGAAGAGCTGGCTTTTCTGCAATCCTGCTAGATGAAACACTTGCATTCAAACTCTAAAAAGGTCATCATAAAGCCTGTCAAGGCTTTCTTTCTTTTCTTTTCTTTAAGAAACAGATTACTCTACATTAGCAGTGGGGTTGGACTACATGACCTTTAAGGCCCCTTGCAACCCAAACCATTCTATGATTCTACAATTTTTAGCTCAAGTCTTCCTACACTAGCTCTGTAATCAGGTATCCCGTTTTCCCACTGGAAAACAGATACTCCTGGCAACTGTCTGACACCTGGGCTGTCCCATTCAACTTTTGTGACCAAAAGCAAAGCCCAAGTACAAGGACATCACAAATGCAGTTGCAGAGAGCTAGCAGTGGGAGGTGGAGGGCAGGACAGGCATCTCAGTCTGCACCATGCACATTCCTACTTGTGGATATGTCCACATGCGCATCCCTCCAGCTGGCACTCGAGTGCTGCAATTGCTGCCAGGGACCTGTACGGCACCTGATGGGATGCCCAAAGGCTGGTACTGTACATCTACTGCCACTCCCTTCTTCACAGCCAAAATGGTGCTGGAGGCTAGGAAATTCTGTGCCAAAGGTGCTCTCCAAGGCAGGCAGGACGCAGCCTTGATTAAACAAAAATTGAAAACTATTCTAAAAGCAAGTAGTGCTCAGGACCAGCTCTGTTAGTAAATGTGTCATGGTTTAAGAATGGTAGTCCCCCATTTTGTGCTCCCACTGAGACTCTCCAAACCACACTGCCATTTGCTTGCTTCCCTTCCTTCTCCCCTCTGCAGTGGGCTGAGGAGAAGAATTGGAGACACAAAAGGTAAAGATCACGGGCTGAGAAGAGAACAATTTAACGGAAACAGCAACAAGATAAGAAAACAGTAACAGCAACAGTATTAATTTTAAAAGTGTACAAAAGAGAAAGAGTAATTCACATGCAAAATTCTCACCACAGAGCTCAAGCCAACCCAAATGCAACCCCACTATCCTAACTGGAAGAGACCCCTTCTCTCTGGATGCGCTTCCTTTTCCCTGGAAAAGTCTCTCTTCACCCCACCCCTAGCAATACATGAGGTGGTATAGAATAACCTCCGAGTCTTAACTTTCTCCCCTCCCCCCCACCCTCCCCCGCCCCCAGCTACTGCAAAAATTAACCCTGTCCTATCCAGAACCAGGACAAAATATCATCATTCTGGTGCTATGGATGTTACTTTCTGCTTCATAATTCCATATTTAGGTAAGATTTGTTAGAAGGACTCTTAAAGCAGTAAAAAATTAAGTGCCACTTCAGGTAAACCCTTAAGTTTGGGCTTTAGTAGGATTTAATCATATATTTGAGGGCTTTATTAAGCGGGGATATCCATAACTGCACACCTAAGTTAGTCATTAATGAGGAACATCGTCAAGTTTTTTAAGAATATTATTTTTATTACTTTAGAAGTGGAAAAGGCTTTCAGATTATAAATTAACCAACCTTGGAAATGATAGATTCATTGCCCTACCTTCATATCTGTTTATAGGTTTGTGATTTTTTGTGTGTCTAGCAGAAAGCTTACTTAAAAAGACATTCAATTTAGGGAAAGAAAGTCCCTCCTGGAGAAACCTCCTGAACAAGGACAATTGTACAGGATGCAGAAACATGCAGTGAAAGGTGAGGGAAGGAAGCACCAACGATGGCTTGCAAGTGAGGCAAGCTGGAGAGGGGAACTTTTGATTCCTGTGGCGATGGTTCATTGACATGCAGTTACACCCTCTGCACATCTGCCAGCCGTAGCAAAGGCCGATAAGCAGACGTGAGATCAGCAGTTTGCATCGGGCTCCTCGGATGGCTGGGAGCCATTCTTCTCCAACTATTCTCAGCTCTTGCTCCCAGTGAAGATTCTGACGGAAGTTTGCTGGCAGCTGGTTCAGACACCATCTCAGACCTCAGTGTTGTGTGTTCATCTTGCTTATTGTCCTGCTTGTTGTAGCCAATTAGACTGCTTTGTATTCTACAAACAGAAAACCACTTAGCAAGAATCATCTGCAGACACATCTCAAGTTTCCAGGGTAGAGAATGTAACATTTTTCTGTAGTTTCCATTTATGCAATGCAATTTAAAAACAAGGTGTCAGGGGGAATATCCAGTGGGTGGGCATTGCTTTCCCTCCTGCACCAGCTCTCATCTCATGGTGTGTGACAGTTTCTGAAGCTGAGAGACACATGCCAAGGCAGGGTGTTTCACTCCAATAGCCTGTCCTATTAGTAGAGCTGTGTGTCAGGACCAGCATAATTGTGTTTGCTTGATAAATTTGAGGAATAAGTGCAGCTCTCTCCATCAGTTCCAAATGAGTCAAGGCCTTGGTTAGTTTAGTAATTAACCTCAGGAATTGTGCCAGTTACTCAAATATACACAGTATGGTGTGAGTAGATGCAAAGCCAGCACTTGCTAAATATGTAAGCAGGGATCTTTTGAAGCATATAATTTACTCAGTTATAACATTGTATTTTGGTGCATGTTTTAGGCTTATTTCTGCCTCAGCAGACCCTGACTATAAGCTTCCAGTTTCTCTCATGTATGGTCATTTCTCTGTTTCTGAAGCTTTCCAGTGATGTGTGCAAAGGCCCAGTCCATAAACAGCACAAAGGCCATTTGCATGGGGCGGCAGATTCTGCAGAGACACCTGGGCTCCCAGGGCCTGTAGGAAGGCTGAGGGTCTCTGACTGAATTTCCCTGCTCAAGAGCTCCCACATTTGGCTAAGTAATATTCCTGGGTTTTTTCGTTTGCACCTACTGAATCTGCAGTCACAGGTGAAGTGCCACAACTTTTTGCGAATCCAAAGAGAATTATTTTTCCAATAACATGTGGCCTGACCTTTAAAGCCTGGTTAAGCAGGTTAGTGCTTACTGCAGATATCTCATACAAACTGATGTCTAGAGATGCCTATTTCTTTCAATCAAGCCTATTGCTTCTCTTCAAAATTAAACTCATACACTTTGTAACCAGGTAAATTTGTATAGGAGTTTGCGTATCACAGAGCTGTTCCTATGTCAATAACAGTTCAAGAATTAAAGAATTAAAATTTTAAGCATCCATCTTTTAATATCCCATAGTTCCAATCTGGTTATTTTTAAAATTGGATCCTCCCACAAGGTGATACATATTTCCCAGGCAAACACTGTCTTATGCAATAAAACTTCTCAGCTTTTATGAGTTATTTCACTCAACTCAAACCAAGGCCCAAACTAACACTACTTTACGATTTCCTGACCATTTCTTTCAATGAAAATGGGAAGAATAAAAAAACTATCATTAACCAACATAGGGTAATTCTTCATGTGAATTGAGTATGATTTCAGTTTGCACATCTGAATATATCTTTCAATTTGTACTCATGCCACAATAATATCTGTATTTTGATCAGTATCACCTCTTGAGACTGAAGTTGCTGAAAAATCCAATGCTTATTTTATTTAAACCAAAAGAAGATAACCTGCTGAGACAGTTCAATCTCTTTGCCTACTTTTCTTGCAACTTAATACATACAGATATGCATATTTTACTTCCAGTGATCTCTGAATTACATATTTTGCTGTTTGATTACAGGGACCTTGATGTGATAAACAAGCTAATTGCCATGGCAACCCTGCCAGCCCAGCTCTGCCTGAGGTCACTACCAGAACCCTTCCATTCTCCTCTTAGATATGACGTGTCAAAGCCCAGGCTAATGTTCCCTTTCCATTTCAGGAGATTATTTCCCCATTATGGGTAGCATCTTTAGGCAGAGATCTAAAAGTTACCTGAAAGAGTTTCGCTTTTCAAATCAAAACAAGGCAGGGGGGCAGCGAGGAGCTGGGATCATCAGCAGTCACCACACAGGTTGGAAAGGAAGAGTGAAATGTTTTGACAAGCACACAATGGAAACAGAGAAGCCAACCTACATGAGGCCAGTCTCCAGAGAAAGAACAGCACTGAATTTTGCTAGTGTCATGGTTTAATGCCACTGGCAACTAAGCACCACACAGCCACTCACTCACTACCCCCCAGTGGGATAACAGAGAGAATTGGAAGAGTAAAAGTGAGAAAACTTGTGGGCTGAGATAAGGACAGTTTAATAGGTAAAGCAAAAACCAAACACCCAAGCAAAGTAAAACAAGGAATTTTTTCATCACTTCCCCTTGGTAGGCAGGTGTTCAGCCATTCCCAGCAAAGTAGGGTTCCATCACACATAAAAGTGACTTGGGAAGACAAACGCCATCACCCTGAATGTCCCCTCCTTCCTTCTTCCCCTCCAGCTGTATACAATGTGCAAGACGCCATATGGTATGGAATATCATGGTCAGTTGGGATCAGCTGCCCTGCCTGGGTCTCCTACCCGCTCCTTGTGCAGCCCCAGCCCCCTCACTGGTGGAATGGGGGTGAGAGTCAGAAAATGTCTTGACTATATAAGCTCTGCTCGGAAATAACAAAAACATCCCTATGTTACACAGTTTCCAGCACCAATCCAAAACACAGTCCCATGCTTCCTACTATGAAGAAATTAGCTCCATCCCAGCCAAAACTAGCACAGCCAGTTCTTATAAAAGCAGTGTTTTACTTAATGCTCCAGCTCCTGGAATTCGGGGAGGATCTTTTTGTTGTTGTTGTTATTGTTCTAGTCTCTCTAGCTTTTGTAGTTGCTGAGATGTGGGAAAACATGACCACTGTAGTACACAAAATGCTCATTAACCAGAGCCAAAAATATCAAATATCTACAGAAGTTTTAAGATTTCTGACTGTAAACCAAAATCAGTATTTCAGGGACATTTCTTTTCTTAGAACCATAGAAGGGCTTATTGGAACAGACCATAAAGATCATCAAACTCCAACCACCCTGCCATGGTCAGGGATGCCTTCCACTAGGCCAGATTACTCAAAGCCCCATCCAACCTTGTCTTGAACACTTCCAGGCATGGGGGATACACAACCTGTTCCAGTGACTCACCACCCTCACAGAAGAAGAATTTCTTCCTAGTATCTAATCTAAACCTACCCCCAGTTGAAAGCCATTACCCCTTGTCCTATCACTCCACCAACTTGTAAAAAGTCCCTCCCCAGCTTTCCCACAGGATACCATTAGGTACTGGAAGGCTGCTATAAAACTTTTTTTTAGCTGCTTTAAAACTTTATAGCCAGCAATTGTGAAAGCCACCCCAGAGAGCTTGAGCTGGCAGTCCTCACACAGTATTCAGTAACTGAAGAGGCAAGAGAAGGTCTGAAGCCCAAGCTGACAACAGGGCTACACAGGGTCAGCTTTAGTTTTGACAGCACAGTACTGGGTGTCCACAGGTCTCTTTAAAAAGAGGTTTCTCACAGGACTGCTGCTTCAGGATCCTGACAACACACATTTTACTTATCTCCAGCCATACGGAAGAAATGGTTCAGGAAAAATGTCAGTACTGATTCCACTTCACCCTTAGATGTTCACCTGAGGTTTCATTGGAGGCTTTAAAATTGGCAGGATCTGAAAGGTAGTGTTAGAACTGTTCACTCTTATTTACTGCAAACCAGCACACAGGCACCAACTGGACTTGATGAAGGAATCACTGATTACCAATGACTTCTGTTTGAGAAAGATCTCTTTTAAGGAATCCCTTCTCTGTTCATTTCCTTTTGTTTTTCTGATGCTTCTGGGCTTCTGGGATCAAGCAGCAGCTGAAAACACTAAAATGTCAGGAAAAAAAAGCTGTTTTTCTTATATATGCTGAACAGATTTGAAAAAGGAAGCCCTGGATATCTCATGAGAAAGTCTGTTAGGGTCCTATTGCTGTTGGCTTGATGTTATAGACGTGGGAGCAGAGCCAAGTAAACATTTCACAACAAATAAATCATACAATGAATGTCGCCATTTCGGTACTTATGAAATGTCCAGAGGCAGATTGGAAAACTCTCAGATGTGTTTGTTATTCACAGTTATCCATGAACTTTCCTAGTGAATAATTAGCAGTTAGCTGTTCATTCCAGTTGTGAGTGGTGCACTGTTATATTCACATTTTGCCATTCACGCCCTAAATTGCATAATAACATAGACAAGTGGTGCAAGAGCAAACACAAGGAGATGTTCAGCAGAGTAGAGCATGTTTTGAAGGTAAATTAATGAAATTTATTATGCACTTTGAAGGTACACAGTAAAGACTATTTGGGAAGCATAAGGAAATATTATTGTGAAGAATAATTTTTGCAAACAAAGTAAAATTCAATTTTGCTTGCCAAGCTGCTTGGAAAGCAGTATGAGGAAGGCGCACCAGTCACCCTCACCCTTCTTTCCCTTTGCTGCTAATATGAATTAGTGCACTGACCCTATCATCCAAGAGTCTGGTTTTGATTTTCTGATTAATGGCATGATTAGCTGATGCTTAATCAGCAATAACCTGCCTCATCACTCTTTTCTCTCCGTTCTTACAGATCCACTTCACTGCACAATCTTTGGTTGGTCTTTCTGCCTCAATTGACATCTGGCCACATCACTGATTCAAGAAAGAATACAAGCATGTAGTCCTTCCTCCTAATCTTCAGTGGATTCTTAACTAGCCAATTAGCCCAGGAGGTATGTTCAAATCAGTTTAAAGATGAAATCCTTTGATTTCATGAGGGCCAGTCTCTCATTTCACAAACAAATCTTCACAAGTTCTACATGCTCATAAGAAACCACAGTTGGAATGTTTGTTGCATTCACATCTTCTTGGCAGTCATAAGGTGGTTCCTGAAATCTTTCCACACAGTAGAGTCAGCACGAGCAGCATCAGTGAAATTATCTCCTCCTCATCCACTGCACAATGTGTTGCATTTTTAATAGCAATCAGAGGCAGTTAAGAGGTTCAGCTCTCTTCAGTGATTGCTTCTGTCCTGGCAATCTTGCAGATGGATGCCAAAGCCAGGAACAGACACAACAACAGAAGGAAATAGGAAACACCCTGCCAAGGAAGTGATAAAAGCTCATGCACTCTGTGCACACAACTTCATGTGTCACCGTACACACAGCATGGCAGAAACACTTCTCAGTGTCACCCCAATGCTCCTTAGTCTTCCCAGCAAACCTGTCACCAGGACTCATGTTTGGGACAGCACTTACATGACCCAGTTAAGCTAATGAGACCATTTAGGCTCCCTAAAGAGACCACGTAGTGAGAGAGGCTTCTCCATAGGCATTGCAGAGCCTTCCAAAACAATTGACCCCTGGGAAAATTACCAGACAAGCTAAACCCTTACAAAAGATGTCCCTAGAGATGCATGAGTTCTCCTTCTTCTCCCCAGTGTATATTTTTGTGGTGCAATTTGCCACATGATTTTCTGTCTATCATTCTTGTCTCTTACAGTTCCGAGAAGCAAAGAAGTTGCTGTCACTGCCGGACTGGGCTAAACCTGAATTGGCGACCTTCAAGGTGAAAGTGTTTGTTCACTACTATTAATCAGGCCCTTGAACCATCCACTGTTATGGACAACGAACCTTTTCCATGGTCACGGCTTACAAACCCTCATTTACAGAATGACTCTCACAAAGAGCCTGACTGAAGGTTCAATAAAGAAATCTGTCAGGGCCTGCCTTCTGGGCCATGACACGTGGAATACAAAATCAGATTCATTAGCTCCCAAGCCTTTGTTAGGTTCCCTGCTACTCTCTTTAACAGCAAAAATTATGACATTACTATGTAAAAAATGTTTTAAAAATCAGTGTTGATTAATAAAAGTAATTGCAAGAATCTGTACTAAAGAATATTCAATTTTAAATTCATTTCCCCTGCCTAATTGTCTGAGAATATCTGAGTAATGGTATGGGAATATGAATGCATTGCCCATTCAGTCCTGGGTAAGCCTGTCTTCTTTGATGGCAAAAGCCCCTCACCCACCACCACTCCACCTCTAGTTTACAGCTGCTCAAGGGCATCTGACAGGAATGATAAGAATTTTGTTGTTCCTATTTTGCCATTGTGCAGAGTTAAAGCTCACTTTTTAGGTGAAGTGCTAGGTGCAGGTATAGTTTTAAAACAGCACATGAGAAACTAATACTAAAGGACATCTGATAACTACAGAAACTGTTCTGACTTCATAGTAGCCATGAGATCCTTACAACCGAAAGCAGCAAAAACGGTGTGTTCTCCGTTTGATCACAAAGGGACCATTTTAGCAGTCCGTTTTCTCTTTAAAAAAAAAAAAAAGCAAAAAACTTCTCCAGCTTTTTCCCTAGTTTTGTTGCAGGTCCTTGTACATGATATTCTGAGTGACACTGATGGTTCTTGTCTTGTCCAAATCACACAGAGCCTTCCAGCAATGCCAAGGAGCACTGTGCCAGCAATAGCAATTATTTTCATGGGAAAGTAACCATCTGGAAATTCTCATTGTGTTTCTCAGCTTTTCTGGATATTAAACAACAGACCACCAGAAAAAGAGGAGTTACTGATGCATGTTCTGTGGACAACCACTGTGTAACAGCAGGATCCCCAGCACTGAAACTGGCTAGAAAAGGACTCCAAATGCAGCCAAACATCAAAGTTTTGGATTTCCTGACCAAAGATACAGCTGCTTTTTATTCTAGTGCATTTTATCTCTAGTAACATTTGGAGTCAGAAGTGTCTTCAAAGTCAAGGTCATTTTGGCATGATCCTATCTCCAGAAATAGCTCCAGGGATGGTGGGTTTTTTTCAAGAAAAAGCTTCAAAATGCTCTATAAACTTCAAAACATAGGGGCAATTTAACCACATGAGTGAAACCCCTCAGGTAAGGAATGTTTTAGCTGTTCAATAGTTCATGAGGACAGTGTACAAGAATACAAGATAGGAAGCGCAAATACAGGGAAGAAGGAAGGAGAGAGGCACATTTTAGGGGAGCAAAGATATACAACAAAATACCTGAACTCAAGTCTAGAGTTAACCTTGAGTTTACCAATTTCCTCATTTAGTGTCACTTTTTTTATCTGGGAACAGAAATGATGGTATTATCTGCTCATATTTGCACAATAATGTGAGATCTACTCCTGAACTGTGACAGTGAGTGTAAACTCTCAGTAAGATCAAAATCAGCGATTTTGAAAACAATGATAGTGAAATTGTTTGCACTTTTTTGTCAATTGTATTTTAAAAGGCATATGAGCACAGTGTCAGTGGTACCATTGGCTCAGGGCAAATATTATTTGCTAATATTTGCCACCTTTTTCCATATAGAAATTTGACTGAAGTAACCCATCCTGCAATGTAGACGCATTTGCAGCAGACAGTTCATGATCACAGATCTTCACAAATGGCCCCTATTTCATAAGTCTCTTCAGTAACAGGCAAAACTAGATGCCACATGCAAAGAGAGACACCAAAACATTTTTATATCCCTGAAGTTTTCCTAGCAGCCAGGGGTTTCTTGTGTCTTTTGGGATCACATCTGACTGTTTAGTTGGGCTAAAGTGTGAATAATAAAGTGTGAAATAAGACTATTTCTCCTGTGCATAGTATGGCCCCTGGCATGCAATGGCTGGAATGTCCCTTTCAGCACAGGCAGGCAGTTTTACCTCAGGTTAGAAAATAAAAACTGTCACCTGTCACCTGCAATGTGGGTGTAGGCAAAGCACTTTGGAATTCAAAAACTCTACTGTACTCTGATTATCACTTTTAGCTCCTCTCTTCAGATGAGAAACAACTTTATTTCCTCTCCCAGCTAACAAAATATGTTGTGTGAAGGACAGAAAACACCAGAAGGAGACAGTGAGATGCAGAGACCATCTCAGATGTAAAGATACTCAAGATCAGAACAGGGAAATCCATAGCCGGGATCATATGATAACAAGGAAGGAGCAACAGAAATAGGTGGCAGTGTTTAAAAAAAAATAAAACTGAATTCAGGCAATGCAGATGGGCCTCTACAGGAGCAATTATCTAATCAAAGCTATTCTGAAAGACAAACAAGGAGCTGGGGTTTTTTAACTCCCACCAGTCAGCCTTACCTCCACTTCTGTGTAGAAAAGCAGAGCACACTTCAAACTGTGCCACCTCAGCTGTGCGTGGGAGGCTGCTGCGGAGCCAGCGTTGCTAGACCTTCTCTCAGACAGCACCACTTACCTGCTGCTCAGCACCAGTGACGTGTTCTCTGAAAGGCAGAAAGAGGAGACCATGACAAGCTAAATGTTGTGGGAAAACTGGCTGTTACTCTCACGACACTCAATGGGGGGGCTCTTGTATTCTTTGTTGAAGATGGTAAACAGAGAAACAAAGAGTGGCAATTCTCTGTAATTTTTGCACGTGTGCACAAATCACAAAGCATCAAATGTATTGCTGATCAAATTTCCTCCGTTTCTGTTCCAAGGGTCTGGTGGTTCTGAGCTTCCCATGGATAACTGCACACTCCAAAGTGTTGCTCAATCTGCAGTGAACAGATTTAGTACTAATAATAATAACAATAACATATCTGATGTGGCATGACCTGTACCAGAGCAGTAGTTCAGGTTTTGCCTAGATTCAGAAGGTTTTCACAGGTGCAAATGGAAGAGATCTACTTCAACCAGAACAAAACCTCCATAAAGACACCTTGCAGAGGTGCAGAAAGAGGTTTGCACTGACTGGTTCACGTAGTAATTTAACAGTCTAAGTTGCCAATGTTTACTCCCCACCATGTGCTAATTTTGCTCATTCTTTCAAGGTGTCTCCCATGTTTAATACAAGGGATATAAGAGATCTTAGCAGACAGAGAGGGTTACATCTTACAACTCCCTGTAAAGCATAATCAGTAACAATATTAGGCTTGAGACAGTGAAATATGTCCTGGTGGCTCAGATCCCAGAAAGCATGAGATCTTTCAATCATTTATAATTTTAAAAAGCTTTTCAATTAAGATTTCCAGGCCTGCTCTCTGCAGGGCAATATTTTTATTTTATTATTCATTAGAATTCTTTGAATAAACTGTTCAGCAGCTTTTGAGACGGAAATAAAACTAGACATCCTTAGCATGTATTCTCAGAAAAACCTGAACTGCAACATTGAAGCAAACAGTAGTGAAAATTAAGCACTGGCATGCTTCCCTCCTTTGGGAGCAAAACAATTTGTAATCCAAAAATCAGGACTGTGAACCTGAACTGTGAAGCATTTTGCGAACAGCAGAGCCGGAAGGAAAACAAAATCTGGTCACCTAGTCCAGCCTTCTCCATCACAGAGACGTTAGGGCTTTCCTGATTCATTCCTGTGAATGATCTTTGGCTTGATCTTTAGAAAACATCTAGTCTGGATGGCAGCATTTTGCTGACAGAGGTGCAAACCTCTCACTAAGCACCTGGTGCCTGTGCTAATAACCACTGCAGGTAGAAATGCCTGCTCTGTTTTCAGATCAAACCCCTGGAGGTGCCCACCTCAGTGCTGCCAGGTGTCTGCTGCTGAAGGAAAAGCATCCATACATGCAGTACCCCTACACCAGCAAGGGCAGGCAATACACATTAAAAGCTACAAACGGGCTGGTGAATTTACTTTCAGTACCACTCAAGCCTCATCCTTCACAATAGCAGTATCGGTGTTTTGCAGTATTGGACAAATGCCTGCAGAAACATTACAGAATCATTATATTTCATCTCCCCACATTTTCTGCTGAAGATGAAGTAGCAAGTGATATTTTTCATTTACTTTTCAGCACACATTAAGCTGCACACTATTAAACGACCGCTTTGTGCTCCCTGCAGGCAGTCTGCAAACCTCTCTGAAAGCCTCTGGGAGAAAAGGAGCTTTCCAACAAAGTTTATTCCCCTTCATTATTGATTGTTTAAAAGATTAATAAAATATGACTCCAAAATCTAGTCGTGTTAGGCAACCCGAGCAAACAAAGCTGTGAATCTGAGACTGCTCTCTTCAGAGCTGTAACAAGTTCTGATAAAAGGGCATTGAATGTCGGAGGTAATGACTCCTCTTGGAGATGTGAAGCTAAGGAAACCCTTGTGCCTGGATTTACCTGTTTCATTCAAGAGAGGAGAAACATGAGAGCCCATTGTGCAACTGCTGGGTGTACATCAGGTCTTTCTTAGCTTCCCCCTGAGGTTTCAAGTGCCTGTGCCAGGTCTGAGATGCTAAGCTAGAAATATCTTTGAAGGTAAATCATTTGTTGTACAGATTTTAGCATTTCTATAAAAGACCAAGATGGTTTTCATTATACACATACCTACAATGCCTTCAATATGCACATTTTAGGGCACCAAATGGGATTAGGGATAATTCTCCTCCATCTACGTAGCATCTGGTTGTACAGCTATCCAGTGCATTACAGGAGAGTCTGTCACCTTTGAATCCGATGGGTATTTTGTCATTAATTCCGTGAGGCTGACATTTCAACACTATGTTTTTTCCTACTAGTATTTGATGCAAGTCCTAGAAAGAAGGTAGTGAGCTTGACATTGGCTTTTGCAAAATGCACCTTCTCTTTGATAGAAATGTGTCCTTGCCCTACAAAGCCCAGTGAAATAAATGAGTGGAAACACTTAACAATGTGGCTCATTTATGGGAGTGAGGGGTCAGCCCATCATTTAGAAACAGTGAATCTATAATGTCTTGCTTTGTCATTCTGAGTAATTTAGTCCCAGTAAGCACACTGAAAAGCTGCATTTACATTTGAAACACTTCTTGAGCAGGACTTCACAGAAATCATAGAACATCATTTAACAGTCCATTTTCCTGGTCTGTTTTCTTTCTCCACCCCCCAGCCCAGTGTTATTTTTCTGTAAACACATAAATCAGCATCATCTATATTCATTAGGTTACTCGATCTGTTCAGTGCAAAATTACCCGTTTTGCATGAGTCTTCCCCTTTCTGATTAATATAAATGACTTAAGTTAATTATGTTTCTCTTCATAGAATAATATTTGTCAAACTGTAAAAGCATCAATAAATATAAAAATATAGAATTTACAAGGGGACAGATGTGTAAACAAGATCAGGATGGCTCATATCACACTCTAGTCTTATTTCAGAAGTGGCTACAATCCCATCTAATCCAATCTCTGCCAAAGAGATCTTATCCTCAGTTAGCTGAGAACACAAATTTGGCCTGAGACTGATGAGGTCAGCAGAAAATAATTAACCTACTCAGATCTATACTATTAATCTAGAGCAAACACGAGACCTTCTTCCTTCCTTGTGTCTGTTCTACAAGAAATTTCACCTGAAAATCCCACAAAATCTTGCATGGGTTTAATGCATCAATAAGGTCAACTTTATTTCTTTGTTCCTTATGTTCTTAAATCTGGAAGGCTTCTGAAAATGTCAGTTCTCTGTAAGTTTCCTCATCTACAGCATCCTGCTCAGTTTTTGCTCTCAGGAACACTCTATAGCACAAACTGCTGAGCAACATTTGAGCTTTAGTTTCTTTCCTTCCTTTTTTCTAGGCATTCAGCTGTTCTTCCTCATCTTTCTGATGGAATTAAATAAATAAATAAATAGAATAAAAGAAATCAAAAAGAATAAATGAAAAAAATTCTACAGATGAGAAAAAAATAGACCAAAAAGAGAGATTTTACCATCATAGACTGGGGAGCAGGAAGTCTGACTTTCACAGGAACAAGCCAGCCACATTCAAATCCCTCTGTGTCAAGACAAGGATAGCTCTTCTCTCCTGCATACAGGTGTCACAAGAGGGCTGGCAGCTCCACAGCCTGCAAACATGACCCATCTTCCACTGGGGCACCATTGCATTCTACAATGAGTTATTTCCCATGGAGCAGGATGCAGAGTAAGTTGCAGATGGTAGAACCAAGCCCAAAGCCACTTTCTTTTAGTACCATTTGCAAGTGTATGTGAGGCTGCACCTGGACCCCATCCTTGCACTGCACAGCACAAAGTCTTGAAACTGTTTCTTCACTGAGGGCAGCAGCATTCCCATTAGAAACATGGATATATCCTATAGCCTCATCTGGGACAGGAAACTTCCAAGGAGCATTTCCAGAGTGAAGAAATGCAAAAGAGTATTTATTCATCTAAACACTTCTCTAGTCTCCAAACCATGTCAAGCCAAGCTGATTACTAAGTCTGAGGATTTGGGATGGTTTCTATTTGTTCCAACTCAGTTCTCCCATCCTTGCTTTATTCCATCTGGCCAAAGCAGCTTTAAATCTGAGCAGGCCAATGTGCCTGACATTGGATTTACTCAGCCCAAAGACAAAATGATTTTTGAAATTTAGTAAGGGAAGAAAAAAGTATTGGCTTCTGATTGACTTAATTCCCACTCAAGCAAAAAGTCCACTGACTTGTAATTGAAAATCAGTTTTACCTTTCAGGGAAACGAGGCCCAGCATGAGTTGTCAGCTGGGGTCTTAGACAGGGAACTTTTGCTCAAGAAGCCACTTTTGTGACCTTTAATTGTCACAGAAAGCTAAATGTAGAAAAAAGAAAAGCTTGCGCATCTGATAACAAATCTATGGTCACTGTTTCTAGCACAGACATAGGTTTTCCTTCCTTACTGTGAAGTGGCACTTCTCCCTCTCTGATTGAATAGCTATTCATCACAGTCAGTCGGTGTTTACTGCACACAACTCTTTACCTTGATAGGGCCAGCTGCTTTAAAAATCATATGACAGAGCTGGTTTCTTTTTTTTTTTTCAATTCCTGTCCCATTTCTTCGTGCTCTCATAAGAAAATCCAATGACATGCTCTGCCATGATTAAATAGCACACACACCCACTGCTGCCACCACAGTCAAAAGTGGAGGGTCAACATGTCCAAAAATGATTTATTTTCATCTGCACGGGTCCAGCACCACATGTGCCAGACTTGCTACATATGTGACAGAAATCAGCTATGTGCCACCACAACAATCAACCTTTCAGGATTTCTGGATAGCTGCTGCTACAGAATAATGCACATAAGGAATCTGGGATGTCTTGGGCTGTGCCAGTGGGCTGGGACATGATGTGTAGAAAAAACAATCTACTTTCCAAATCAGCATGCTCACAATTATGAGTTTAGAGAGAGAACTAGAAATGGTAAGAGGAGAGTTTCTGGTTTGGGGCCAGGAAACACCACATTGAACTAAAACACTACGAATAGGGATTTCAAACCAGATGTTGCAGGTTTTATCCCTAATCCTTGTAGACACTTTTCTCCACAACTCCTAAAGCATGTTTTGAAGAAAGGATTTTGTAGTGGAGGAGTTCTAGGGTACAGGAATACAGGATGTGTTTTCAAAGGTACAGCTGGGAGTAACACACCAAATTTGCCCCAACTTTCACCTGAAGAAACCTTCATGAATGTGGCTTGTCCAGCTGCACAAAGAATATTGGCATCACAGCTGGCAACAGGATCAGATGCTTGCTGCTCCCTGCCCAGAGATCTCTCCACAGGAATACACTCTTCCTCTGTCTGGTTTCTAACACAACCCAAAGAGTGTATCTCTGCAGGTTCTTGCATCCCTCCAGCTTCTGATATAATTGATATTAATCTCCCAGTGTTGTAGATATTTGCAATGCACCAGATGGGCCATTGTTTAATTAATAGTGCTGCTTTCATTCAGTCTGAGTATGATTAAATGAAAACTCCATCTGTGAAAAACCAAAACCTGCAGGCAGAATGCAGGAGAGTGATGCTGCTACCAGCTTTGATGATTTTAAGAGAAGAGATTGTATGGGGTAAGGCTATACTTCCCACCATTTTTATCCAGGAATAATGCATGTTCTCTCTCTAGGCTGACATTAAAACTTGATGTTAAAATAGACTGGGAAGGAAAGGGAAAAAGAGTGTGTGACTGGTGTTGGGAAGAGGAAAACAAGAAGGTGGGATGAGAGGGGAAACAGGAAGCTGTGCTCTGCCTGAAAGGATGAAACCCAGGGAGTAGTGGTGGACAAAGAAGGCCAGAAGTCATCTTTTTGCCTTCAATATTTGGAGCTCATAGCTGAGTGAGCATGACTTGTGGAGCCCCTGTTCCCATCCAATCTTATTCCCTCAACCTCTGCAGACCTCCCTGAAGTTAAGATCCTTTGGCCTTCCAGCGCACACCATCATCCATTTCAGACATCCCATCCTTGGGAAGCAGCAGAGCACAACCCTGTTCACTTTTGCACTCAGAAAATTAACCTGTGGCAAGTGAGAGAGTGCAGGAAGGAGAAAGGCTGTCAGAGAAACAGCTGAGCCCAGGGTGACCTGAAGCAGTTGGCCTGAGAGCACCACAGCCACTCCAGCACCTGCCAGTTCCCTTGGGACTGGTCTGGAGGAATGCAGCACCTTTTTCATACCAATGAACACCAGTCACTGTTCAAGGGTGTGGAAATGGCTTAGACCTCCATGCAGCCCAGCACTGTGTAGCCAAATGTGCCAGGGGCAATTTAGCTGCCCAAGTACAGTCCTCTAAATGCCTTTGGTACCTGGGACATCCACACTAGACACCTGCCAGCCCTATGTGAAGGCTTCAGTGTGTATCAATCTTTTGCAGGGAAAACAATTTGCACTGCCTGTGGGTTTTGGGGGTAGCTTTCCCATAGTGCACACAGCCTAAGTAGCTTTCCTTCTGTTCCTAGCATACAGCTTCCTTGCTGCAATCCCTTGTTATTCTTCTGAAACCAAAACAGGTGAGCTCTGAGGCTTGATTTCAGAGGGCCAAAAATAAATAGCTTGTAAAGGGTGTGTTATTTCAGCCCCTAGCAACTGATCTGCATTGCAAATCGCAGCATGCTGCTGCTGCTGCTTCCAGCCCTTAGAGAGACTCCTTTAGTCCAAATTAAGGGGTCTGAACACTGAGGCTGATAGAAGCTTGTTCTAAGCCTCCCTGACAATTTAGAGCAAGGGTTGTTGTAAATACTGCCTTGAGCTCTTCCAGATTCAGAAGGAGTTTGAACCTTGGTGTATATAGGTGCAGAAACTACACCTCCATACGTGGAATTCATACAAAACATTGTTCACTTCCATGGAGAGATGAGATGTGATCTCAGAGCAATAAGGACCCAAAAGCCATAAACTGTGACTGACTCAGATTTTTGTACCTGCAGCAGAGCCCATGACCATGGATGGTAAACCCTGAGCCTCCAAGATCAGTTCCATTCATGGTAAATTAAGACGTAAGGGATGGAAATTTCTGGATCCTTTGTTGATTCTGAAGCCATAGAGGAAGGCTTTTAACTTATAGATGAGCAGAACACAATTGGCTGCACATTCCAAATTCCAAAATTCCTGAACTGCAAAAATTCCAAATCCTGAACTGAGACTTTGCTTCACTGTATTTACTCACTGCCTCTATACCCAGCTGTTAGGTTCTAACAGCTCTAGACTGTCATCAAAAAGTCAGTCACAAAAAAAAATTGTATTTAAAAGATTTGTTACAATTTCTAAAATTTATGTAAGTTTAAGAAGTCTGAATAGGCTGGATATCAGATTGATTTAGGGACAAACATGCTAACATACACACACTCTGTGAACAATCAGGAGAGCAGAACCAGGAAGCCAGACCGTTTGTCAGTGTAGTATTTTTCAGACTGTGCTCTGCTTCTGTAGCCCCAGAAATTTCCTTTATAAACCAAACAAGTAAATGAGCACTCGTTGAAAGGTGATAAACACAGCAGATAGTTATACTAAAGTCATGCTTCCCAGGCAAAATAGGAAACTGAACCTGCAAATTCAAATATTCTACTCGGAACTTTCAGCCCAGCTATGGTCCTCCCCTAAGAATGTGCATGGATTTCCAAATGGTTTCAAGTTTGTATGCTCCCAGAACTGTCCCCTGGGCTTCCCATCTGGCATCATTCCCAACCCTCCTTCTGGTTGTTTTCTTTCCCCCTCCTGTGGAATTTTATTTCAAAGAATTAATTACTGTCATCTTACATTATCCTTGACTCATTACTTCCAGATTGTTCTATTATTTTTTTTTCCCCAGCTACACACAGAGTGTTGTGGCCATTACTGAAATGGAGCCAGCAACAGCAGGGTAAGCAGACCCCCATCTGTACAACCAAGGACTTTAAAGACAGAAAAGCCTTAACAGTTTTTATTCACTTCTTCATTTTGTCTCCTGAAAGGATGTTCCTCTTTTCTGTATGTTCCCTCTTAAAACATTTCCCATTTTTCCTCTGACTGACCTTGTATTCTCCAAGCATCTGATTTCAGTGTCTTCTTTGCTTCTTTGCTTCTTTGCTTCAGTCTTGCACCAACAGATTTCCTCATAAGATGCTCCCTGCTATTTGGACTGACTACTCTTTTCCTTACTCTTCCCACAGTCTGGTTCATCTCTCTTAGTGGGTAACTGTAATTAACCCTCATCATACAGATGGGTTGGGGAAGGAAGAGACATGAAGCTGCAGAGAGGAGAGCAGATTCCACAGCTCCTGTCCACCAGGAGTGATACAGACGCAGCCCTGCCACGTCCCAGCACCAGCTCCTTCATTGCAGCTGTGCCGTGCACAACCCATAGCCCTCTGATAGCAGGCTCCTGCCTCACTTCCCCCAGCAGTGAGGCCTCTGTCTTGCCCTCAGTCTCATGGCAGTGGTCACTCTCCCACCCCAGGGTGTCACACACCACTTGTGTGCAAGGGGAGCATTTTGCAGGACTCCTTCTGACAGATACATCGCCAGCACTGGTCTCCATCTCACAGGTTAGAAGACAAGGTGAATGAGAAGTTTGCCTTATTTGTAGTTATATCACTGATCAACCATGAATGTAGGATATGTCCTTGACCCTATTTATCTAATCTCCAGTCCTTCTGGAGCACTGCTGTGGTCTAGAATCGGACTGCATGGAGAGACTTTCCATTTTGCAGGCCTGCTATAGTTTTTGCAAGAGGTGACTGACAGGGTTAAAGAGCTTGTTTTATCCCAGCCCAGAGTTCATAGGACACCTCTACCTTTTTCTGCAAATAATGAAGGAGATTATTAAGACAGATATATGATACAACTGTGTTGCAAAGAAAATGCATGATCAAAAGGGCACCCTGTGTAGTGCTACACTGCAAAGCTCTCTGAGGAGGATAAGAGGATCAGAGTCCTGCTGCGTGAAACCAATCTCCTCGCATGATCTGCCCATCAGAGCACAAAAGTCACCACTAGCCACTCATGGAAGATGAAGTACTATTCAAAATTACACTTGCCGTGGGACTTGCAGCAGCTGCACCTCATCGGCAATCACCACATGCACCTTGAGTTCTGTTCTGTCTCAAGCAAAATAGTGGTTAAACAAAACTCATGAAAGCAAAAATTTTCCCTATTTTGCTCTGTGTGTGTGCTTGTGTTGATGAATCATTCATCAACTAGTCAAAGAGTTCAATATTTATAAGCAGGGACTGAAGATGCAAAAAATCAAGGGAAGGGAATATTCCCAAGCTCCACTCATCTTGCAGGCTCATCCTACTTATAAATTGCTTCTTGCTCCAGGTTTTCCTAGTCTTTAAAATGTGGCCGTCTCTCATACACACCTTTCCTGCAGGCTTTAATAAACAATGGAATACAAATGTTAATATTTCAGCCATCATCATTCTAAAGCTCATTAAATTTCAAATACCAGGTTCATCTGAGATGAATGAGACAATGTCTTGCAGGTACCAGGTAATTTGTGGGATCAGAATGGCATTACTGTATTGGTTATATCCTGCTCATATTTTGAAGATTTTTTTCCCAATGGCACAGACAAGAGACTAAAATTTTATGTGTTTATATATCATGTATCCTAATCGAAAATGAGATTCTTGGACAGAAGAAGAAAGCATCAGGGAAAAGTACTGACTTGCTCCAAACATGGACAATTCAAGTCATGTTTATAAATCTTTGCCAGTTAGTACAGATAAATAATTTCCAAAATGTAATTTGTTCACAAATGGCTCACTTTGGTTCCCAGTCACTTGTGATATGTGAATAGTCATATGGCATAATTTTTGTTCTTGGACTCAATGTCTGAAACTTTCATGTGAGATATGCCTCCAAAAATGAGGCCAGTGAATGATAAATAGCAAATAACTCATTTCCAGAATGTATTCTTCAACCATTTAAAATTTGCAAACATTTTCATAAATTCCCAGTAGTCAGTGGGATACTGGTGACTAATGAGTTGCAGTGCCTCTGCGAATAGCCATGAATCTCATTCAGGAGGAGAGAGTCATCCAGATTTCATCATTATTCAACCAGCTGTAGCACACAATAACTCTGGAGCAACCCACTAAATTCCAGAGGCAGGTTGATCATCTCTGGCAACAAAGTGTAAAACAGTCTGGGTTAAATTATCAAATGCTGGTTCAATCTGCAAAGGTTGAGCCCAGATCCCTGTGTTTGGAAAATTAACTAGCAATGGGAAAATCAAACACCACTAGAAAAAGACATGCACATTTCTCACACCCAAGAGAAATGGAGATATCAAGACCCTTTTGAGTTTTTCAAAGACATTCTTTATCCTTTAGAAACACAGAATATATATTTTTCATTTTAGCCCTCCTACACAGGTAGGAAAAGTCCCTAATACACTCTCCTCCTGAGCAACACTAACAGAGAAAATACATACCCTTAGGAAATCATATTCCATACATCTATTCCACAAGAGGTAGAGACAGCAGAATGCTCCAAGTGTTTGGATAGCGCTTCCAGAAATTCACCAGAGGCCGATAGAACAGCAGTGTTTATTTAATAACAGAAGCACTCAACCAACAGAGCTAGGCAGGGTAATTAGCACAGGAACAGCCGTAGTCACAAGGTGGATTCATGGGAGAATGTGATGCTGTGGTTGCAGTATTCTCTGTGGGACCCCAGAAAGTGACAGGATAAGAATTAGAGCTTACGAATCTAGGAAGGAAAAAAAAAGGTGGCTGGGTCTTTATTACTTAGTACATCAAAAGTCACTTTCCTAAAGTAAGAGGAGCAGAGGGACTAACATCACCATGACATCTTTTGGGCTCTGAAGATAGGAATGGGATGGGGAAAATGCCCTCTTCCCCCAGGTACTCCAGCTCAGTTCTGCTGTATAAAAGGCATAGGGACGGGGTTAGGATGCTGAGAGGCATTTACCTTAGGGAGATAAAACAGAGGGCATGAGGTGTCTCTGCAGGTGAAGGTGGAAGCAGGGAAGCCCACAGGGTGACTCACACCGTCTGCATTAGTCTTCAGAGAATTCCCATGTCTTTCCCAGTACACTGCATAATTCACCATTTTCTGAAGTCTCTTCACCAAGCTGGCCTTGTGGGAGCACAGAGATGATCTTGGAAATACTCCAGGCTTTTCTCTTTTCTCATCACCAGCAGAAAACACAGTCCTCCCTGCAGACCCATCTGTCTGTGTAAGCAGAGAAGTAGGAGATACCCCAGGATACCAAGCCACATAGGCACCTTTTCCAAGCCAAAATTTTCAAGGGGCTTTTATGTTCATCTTATGAACATTTTATTACAGTTATCTGAGGTCCCTCATGCTAAGGAGGTGTGATCTGCAAGTTCAAGGGGTGCTTGCCCTCTTGCAGATTTAGCAATACTACCCAGAGAACTGACGCAGCAGCAGCAGCAGCTTTGGGGCCAGATACCTGGCTGCTCTGAGTTGCCAGGAAGCTTTTCAAACCAATGGGAAACCCCAGTTTACACCAAGTGGAGATGCAACTTTATCGGCTTTGGTGTTGTGTGGCAAGGTTTTGGTGGCAGGGGGGACTACATGTGTGACTTCTATGAGGAGCTGCTATGTCCGCCATGTCTGACACGGTCAATGCCATCTGTCAAGACAGATCCACTTCTGGCCAAGGCTGAGCCCATCAGTGACAGTGGTAGCAGCTCCAGGATAAATACATTAAGTGGGAAGGGGAAAAAAACATTGCGCAACGGCAGCTGGAGAGAGGAGCAAGAACATGTGGGAGAAACAATGGTGCAGACACCAAGGTCTGTGAAGAAGCAGGAAGAGGTTCTCGAGGCACCAGATCAGAGATTCTCCTGCAGCCCATGGTACAGACAGTGCATGGTACAGTCCCCTGCAGCCCCTGTAGGTTCACACTGGAGCAGGTGCATCCACATGTAGACTGTGGAGGACCCCACACCAGGGCTGGTGGATGCCCAAAGGAGGCAGTGACGCTGTGGGAAACCCATGCTGGAGCAGGATCTTGTCAGGAGCTCACAGGGAAAGAATTGCACCCTGTATAAGGGACTCCCACTGAAGGAGAGGAAGTGTGTGAGGAGTTCTCTCCCTGAGGAGGAAGGAGCAGCAGAGACAACGTGTGATGAACTGACCACAACCCTCATTCCCTGTCCCCTTGTGCAATTGAGGAGGTCACAAAAATCAGGAGTAAAGTTAAGGCCAGGAAAAAGGAAGTGGTTGGGGAAAGGTGTTCTAAGATTCAGTTTTATTTCTTATTACCCTCTTCTGATCTGATTGGTAATAAATCAAACTAATTTCCCCAAGTCTGTTTTGCCCATGACAGTAATCTGTGAGTGATCTCTCCCTGCCCTTATCTTGATCCACAAGCCTTTTGTTCTATTTTTTCTCCCCTGTCCAGCTGATGAGGAGAGTGATAGAGCAGCTTTGGTGGACACCTGCCATTCAGTCAGGGTCATCCCACCACATCATTTTCTCAGGTTTTCTCCAGAAAATGCATCTATTATACTATTTAGGGGAAGCAGCTGAATACTGCTGCATGGACTGATGTTCTTTAGATGTTGGTACAGCTGCAGATCCCTCATCCTTGTAAGATCAAGCTGCTGAAAGAGGTTTTACCCTGTATCTAGATCAGCAATATGTTTCCCTGGGGGAACCCCCATTCTTCCTGCTCTTACCCACGTAACTGTTTTCACCTCCAAGAAAGAGCCACTGTTACCTCTCAGTAAGGACTGTCTTTAGTGGCCAGCTGGTCATTAGCATGGCTACGTGCCCTGCTTGTCCTCCTGCCACAGACCTGACCTGCAGACAGCAGGTTTCATATTTAGCATGCAAATGTGATCAAGCCCAGGGGATTATGGATTCCATTCAGCATGCAATGTGAGGATGGCCTTAAATTATGGGATAGACCTACCCACTGGGACCATGAAACTTGCACAGAATAGGGTCAGAAAGTGGCACTTATATAGCATCATCTTTGGCATTTATTTAAGAGAAGACAAATTCTTTTTCCAGGAAAACCAGAGGACAGACAGAAAGAACCCACGCTGCTGTACAAAGTACAGTAGGTAATACAACAGATTCCTTCTCAGGTCTTTCCTCTAAGATGTATAGATAAGGATGCTACCATAAAATGGTATTTGTGACTTCAAAAAGGAACCTGAATTTCCAGAGGGGTTTGGTTCTCTTTCATTTTGCATTAAAGCAGCAAGAAAAATACTGTTGCAACCGAAGTAATCTTGCTTTGAGATTAATTTAGAAGTTACTGTTTACCCCGACTCTGTGGCACTGCCTGAAGTTTCCTGTTGTGGTTCAGCCAGAGAAACAGGGACTGTGGAGAGAACAAGAACTTTATGCTGGAAGACAAAGCGATGTAAAAGCAGAAGACCCAGAGAACTCATCATGGCTCACTCTATGCTCTGTATCCAAGGGGAAAAACAACAACAACAACAACAACAAAAATTTTAAAAGGCTGGGAACAGCACAGAGAAAGGAGCTGATCTGGTTGAAATAAGCCCATGTCGACGTGACAGACCACCAGGTTGTGGTACACAGTGTAGGTAGTGATGGACCCAAAAGTCCCAAACTCTCAGCACCCTACCACACTCTCAGAAAAAATTAATTCCTTCCCAAAGCACAACACCACCCAAACCAACTGGAAGCAAAGATGCATAGATACAGGGACTAAAAATACAGCAGAGGTGTCCAGCTCTGGTGATCACTTGCTGGACAGAACACCTACCCAAAATTTCCATTGGGGCTAAAATCTGGCTTTGCACTGAGATCCTCCATTTAACAATATCTGCCAGAAACAGATAAGAAGGCATTTTGACCCCTCTAGTGTGGGCATGGTGTGGACAAAAACACTAAAAAGACATTGACAATCACTCATAAACTGTGCGCAGAACAAGAAGGGAATGGGCAAAGCAGCCAGTATTTTCTAAGAGGTGATTCATCTGTATCAGGAGAGGGCCCATCAGGAAGCTGGGGAGGAGATATTTTGAGCTGCTATTGCTCATACTGCAGAGAAAGGTGCTAATTGTCTAAGATTTTTGTACTGCTGTCTTCTGTCCCAGAAAACTTTCTGAGGTTGTCTTAAGCATTAGGTTTCTTAAAGATGAAGGGAATACTGGGGAAAGGAATGATGACTAAAAAAATTTTGCTAAGGTCCATTGAGCAAAGCAGAACTAGGAAAAAGCAGCAACAAACCTCCTCTGCCTTCTACTTTCTCACTTAATAATTCCTACATATATCTATATACAGAGCGAGGAAAACTACAGTCCAAAGAATATTAACCTGAATTATAATCATAGAATGGGTAAGGTTTTTCATTTTCTTTTTCCCTGAAAGGAACATGTGACATAATGATTCAAAAAAAAAAAAAAAAAGCAACCAACAAAACCAACCAACAAGCTGAATCTGCTTTAGTCTGAAGAACAGAGAAGTGTCACTGCAAACTTGAGCAAGGAGGATATTATCTGGGGCACTGTAATAAAACCAGGTAACTTAATTGAAGCATAGCTTGGACCACTACAGGTATCCATGCCTGCAGCTCACCACCCAGAACTGTCACATGTCTGAACCTACCAGCTCCAAAAGGTTATTCAGCAATTCTTCCTCTCTTTTCCCTTTGGTTTTAATTTCTGTGCTCCTCAGTTTTACTTTGAGGGGCTTTCATTTCTCTCTCTATTGTTGTGTGCTGTGTGCTGCTTCGGAGGTTGTGAAAGGGCAGCTGGACTTGCCATCGCCCTTGGCGGGCAGGCAGGAAGCGCGGTACTGCTGGTGCATTGGAATTAGTTTGCTTCCTTCAGTGAGATTTCTCCTTCTCCATGGCACATGGCAGCACACCCTGGCCCTTCTGTTTTCAGACAATCCCCAGCAATACACCCCACAGGTGCAATGCCTTCGCTGCTCGTGGTCTCTGGAGTGAGCAGAGATGCATCTCCTCCTCTGAGCAAGTCATGGGGCAGTGACAGCACCAGTCTGGCCTCTTCTCCTTTTAGGTGCCCATATTGCCCACTTAAAGCCATATACATGAACTCTACAGCAATGTAAACCTACCCTTTCCTGTTTACTGGTTAAAGGATGCTCTGCCTGGTGCTCCCTGTGCTTGGATAGCCCATAGAACCTGGTAGTGAACATACACATCGCTGATCGCTCTCATCCTGGGGGAGATCACAACTGGATTTTTGGACTGAGGGCTGACTTGTTAACTTTTAAATAAGAACCACCTGCACAGACCATTTTAATTTGTATACATGTACTTCTCTTCCCAGATTGAAATGCAGGTGTTTATTCCACCTTGCAGGTGTCAGCAAAATCTTACAACTTGCACTCAGACAACACAAGGCTTTCACTTTTTTCTTCCTTTGTTATTAATGAGATAGCTTTCTCTCTGCGTATTGTGAGTGACAGGAGGTAGAGACCTGCCAATCAAAATGTTAAAAGGACATTGTCAATGTCACCCTTCATCCTCAGCTCTCCATCAGTTTAAACACAGAAACAATGTGGAAATTACAGTCCCATTATTTGCAAGGTGAGAACACAAGGTCTGCCCCTGCGTGCAGAAACATGAAAAAACTCCAGCTGCTGATTTTGTCTGGAAACTTCAGAGAATACAAACTATTTATAGACTTCTCATGACAGCTTATCTTTGTAAAATTACCATCTTGAGCATCCTCAGCCAACAAAAGGCCACATTTGCTCCCAGTTAAATCAGTGTTCAACTTCTTAACTTCTTCAGTGGAAGTGTTTGCTAATACTATATAACAACTTCTGAAGCAGTAAATATTTATTTGTAGGGAGAGTAAATGGGGACTCCTCGTCCCTGAACATGTAGTTCAACATGTAGTTCAGTCTTTGAGGTTTCTTATGTTTTCTACATTAATGGTTAAACAGGTCTTTTCTAATGTAGCCCCTTGTGATGTGGAGTAACACCAAATCCATTTTCACAGCTTCATAGACTTGGATACATGGAGAGAAGATACTCATGAAAAGAGAGTCAAAATCCATATTCAGTGTAATGCTCTGGAAACATATCACTTACGTGGCAGGCTCTGATTTTGGAGGAACCAATACACTCAAAGGCTTGGATTTTGTCCCAAATGCAGGGACTTATTTTAGGGCCATGACATTACAGGCCATGTCATGCCTTCACAGGGAAAAAGAATAGGGGAGGGGAAGGGGAAGGGGAAAGAGAAGGGGAAGGGGAAAGGGAAGGGGAAGGGGAAGGGGAAAGGAAGGGGAAGAGGAAGGGGAAAGGAAGGGGAAG